>NC_141669.1:108764363-109116863 GCF_028749965.1 Puma concolor | reverse complement strand
ATGTGCAGTGAGAAATATGTGTGATAGGCTGTTACTTTTTTGTTTTGTTTTCTTTTCAACAACTGATGCATGAAGGTAATAATTTTTGTGATGGGAAGCACTCAGGGTAGGACAGGGTAGAAAAATACCAAGAATGTCTGTTGAATATCTATGCTTGTTGACATAGAGGTATCAATTGGGTAGTTGAATATAGTAGTTTGGAGTTGGAAGAAGTCATGGTTGGAGGTAAATTTGAGAGTTGTCAGCATATGGATGATCAAGTCTGGGTGAAATTAAATGACTGGGTTAAAGAAGAGATAGGATCAGAGAAATGAGCAGTGAGTAGAGTAATAAAAAAGGAGCCAGGAAAGGACACTGAGAAAGAACAGCTGGTGAGCAAGGAAGAAAATTAGGCCTTCAGATGTCCCAGAAGTTAAGTGAAGAAAGTACTTCAATTGCGTTGAGGTCAAGTACGCTAAAAATGTAGAATACGTTGGTGACCTTTCTGACCACCATCTCTAAAGGAATGGGGACTGAATGGGTTGGCAACACATGTGAGGTGTAATGACAGAGACCTTGCTTTGAGGAAGTTTTGCTTTGAACGGGTATCGGGAAGTGTAGGGTCAAGGGAAGGTAGTTTTTAAAGCTATATATACTGGGGAAATTTTTGTTGTTAATTAACTGGTTAATTAAATGACCAGGTAAAAAGGAGATTGATGATGCAGGAGAGATGGAGGAGAAGAAAGGCAAATCACAGAAGGGGAGAGGGCCTAGGATCAGGAATCAGGGAAGGCAGAGAGAATGTGAATGGATGCAGGTAAGTGGTGGATTTGCAGGTGGGAATATAAGGGAGTGTTAACAACCTGTTTCTATTTTTCAAGGAAAGTATAGATAAGAACATGAGTTGGAGTGAAGGAAGACTAGGCTTCAGGTGAGAACAACAGTATGAAAAGAGAAGGTAAACACAGGCAGGTATGGGATTGCCAGGCAGTACTGCATGCCCATGGGAGATTTGTGGTCCTGAATTTGAAGTGAGACCAGTTAGCCCATTTATGTATTCTTGAGCAATGGTCAGCTGCTTAGGTGCAGGCCTGGAGTAAATGGATAGTTGTGTGTAAGCAGGGTGAAGAGTGAAGTAAGGGAGTTAACAGATGTTTGCAAAGGAGTGGTGATGTTGATGACCTTGGAATCTAATGTGGGTGGAGGAACAGGGAGGACCAGATGGAATGGTGGTGGAAAAGTGGGAGATTAAGTTCCTCCAGATCAGAAACTGAACTGAAACCTGAATCTTCCCAGGCCCCAGTACCCAGTTCTAGGTACTTTCTGTTAGACATTGTTACTTGTAGTATACTTAAGAAAAAAAAAATAGGTTATTTTGGTTAGTGTAGTAATAGCTAGTAACTGCTTTTTTTGAGGATTTGCCAAGTACTAAACAAGTATTAATCCCCGTTATGTGCTGAAGACCATCAACCCTTTGAGGTAGGTTTTGCAGATAAGGAAGGGGAAACTTATGCCAAATAACTTCCCCAAGGTCACATAGGTAATAAATGGCTGAACCAGGACTTGAACCAGTTATGTTCTGCCACAGAGCAAGTTCTTAACCATTGTCCTGTACTTCTGTCTCTAACTCACTGGAATACTTGAGATATACAGAACTTATTTATCCTTTAAAATGTACCATGTTAAATTATGTCTAAGTTAATTTGATCTTTTTCCTTGGAAATAGGACTAGAAAATCCAAACATTTGTTGAAGCTTGAAGTTAAATGAGTGAAAGCCAAGTAGGGACTTGGAAAGCCAGAAAATAACCTCCCTTACTTAATGGGAATAGATGATAGATACTTGGTTTCGATTCATATTGTGACCCCAGGGTGATGAGATCTTCCCATTTGTCAAGTGAAACTTGAGGTCTGGATTTTTGTGGTTAATTTTTGAATATTTAAATGTTGGCAACGAATTTACATTTTTTTTTTTTTTTTAATTTTTTTTTTTTTTTTTTTTTCAACGTTTATTTATTTTTGGGACAGAGAGAGACAGAGCATGAACGGGCGAGGGGCAGAGAGAGAGGGAGACACAGAATCGGAAACAGGCTCCAGGCTCTGAGCCATCAGCCCAGAGCCCGACGCGGGGCTCGAACTCACGGACCGTGAGATTGTGACCTGGTTGAAGTCGGACGCCTAACCGACTGTGCCACCCAGGCGCCCCGAATTTACATTTTTAAAAGTGCTGGGCAGGTTGAACAAAAGTCCTCCCAGGCCCGATTTGGCCCATTGATAACCATGTACACCCTCTGCTTTAAAATGCAATTTGCCTTCAGGAATAGTTAATAAGTAATTTGCATGTCAAAATTTTTACGTAGGCCAGGTACAGAGGATTGAGTTTTTTATTCACATACAGTCAGACCTGGAACTAACAGTTGCACGAAACAATAAAAAAAGAAAAATGATAACAGTGAAAACTTAAGAGTGTTGGATCATATCATAGAAAAGTAGGTAGGAGTGAGAGTCACAAGTCTGGCCTTGCAAGCAAAAGCAGCTATTTTGGCTGTAGTGAAATAGCCCAAGGCTTTCAAAGGGGAGGGGCTCCTAGTCCTTGTTCTGTCAGCCATGCTTTCTGTGAGTTTTATTTGGGTTCTTTACATCTTTAAATTTGCGTCTGAGTTCAATCCGCAAAAGGGCCTTATGAAAATATAAGAAATACCTGAAGGCCTTGAGAAAGAAAAGTACTGTAGAAAAGTGAAGTTATTTTCAGACCAGTTGGTAATTTGGAAGCTGAATATATACTAGTGAAAGAATGAGAAGGTTTGGGGGTAAGAAACAGAAGAGGTTTTATTAACTTTTTATGAAAATACAGTTGTTTTCTGGTATCTATTAACTTTCAAGGTATCTGCTCTGTACGGATCCTGACATTTATTAAAAAAAACTTCTATTTTCAGTTGGATGGATTTATTGCTCGAAACTGGGCCAATCAAAAATCAGCTTTGGGAAGTGCTCTTGATCCACTTGCTGATAAAATACTTATCAGTATCTTATATGTTAGCTTGACCTATGCAGATCTTATTCCAGGTAAGAACGCCATCATGAGTACTTTTAAATAGCATAGGGAAGATTGACATTAGTCAGTTTAGGATTTCTCTTGATTGAGAGAGAGATAATTTTTGTTCCAAAAGTATATTTTTCAACTTTAAACTATTTCCCTAATTTTAAATTATTGAATTGCTTTGCTTGTCAGGCTGTTACTTTACTTTAGAATTTATGTCCTCGTTATATTAGTAGAATCTGTTGTTTTCTTAGATTGTTGAAAGTTAAATTTAAGCAAATATTATTTCACAGTGCCAATTCATATCAGTCTAGAATTTTTTGAAATAATATTTTATACCCTTATTGCCTAGTTTTTTGAAAGCAATTTAAAGTTTTCAGAAGTCTATTATATATTAAGTGCAATTTGATCATAAAAAACGAGAGCTTTGAAATCCTGAGGACATCTATAAAACTTCACATTAGTATTACTTAGACACTGTTAGGGAGTTTCAAATCATATATAGTTTGTTCATATCTAAATACTCTTTCTAACAGAATTGTATAATCTTTTGCTTTGTATTTTGCATGCGCTTTTCTGTTGTTCATTTTCTACTTAAGCTATTATTTCTTAGTTTTTCTCCCTTGGGTCAGATGAAACTGTTAATTTCCAAGTGTTAGAAATAGAATCTGAGAATAAAGAAAGTGCTGCCACATGGTCCTTCAATAAATAGCATGTTATTGACATTTGATAGGAAGAAGTGTAATGGTGTTTCAGTCTAGTATAGTTTCCTCAATATAGAGGCTTTTACTTTTAGGCTTTTAAATTCCCATACCAAATTAAAAATAAATCAGATTAATGTTTATATTTATGTGTTTCTTTGAAAGTCAGATTTTTGGTATGCATATGGTTGGGGGGTGTTGAAGGGGTAGGGGTACTCTCATTCTAATACAGTATGGGGGGAGGAAAGGAACCTAAGGAGCATTCTGTTGACACTGTTTAAAATCCAAATGATCTTGTGTGTGCATGTGTGCATGTGTGTGCATACTTTCATGACTCTGATTTTTTAGAGTTATTTTGTATTTTGTTGTATTATTTTATGGAGGTTGACCAGATATTTCACTTTTGAACATAGAATTTGTATCCAGGTTTTAGTAATTATAGATAATGTTGCTGTGACCTTTACCTAAATAATTGGTGTAGGTTGCTTTGCAAGCCGAGACTTCTCTTCTATCATTCTGGGAATTTCTGTTGTCTCTCTTCTGTGTGGGTCTGTTTTTCCAAGCTCCTATGGCTTCCTTGTTGAGATCTTCCTTTGGATGGAGTGCAGCCTCTAGTTGTTTCTTGTGCAAGGATGCAGTGTGGCAGCCAGCATTTTAGAGGTTCACAGTGTCTTTATTATACAGATTTCTAAGATACCTTTATTCTGCCCTCCATGCTTGATTGAGATTTGAATTGAGCATAATTTTCAATTGCAGATTATTTTCACTCAATTTTGAAGAATCCTGTTCTGTGGATTTCCAAATTCCATCATGCTATTGAGATATCTCATGCCATTCTGGTACCTTTTTCTTGATATGTGATTATGTTTTGTACTGGAAAGTTTTTAGGAATTTTTTTTTATTCACATTTTTTCTAGTTGATGTTTTAGAAAAAAATTCTCTCCTAAAAATTAATTTTCTAGCTATTTCTGTGGTTACCCAATTATCCCAGCACTTTATTGAAAAGTCTACTTTCCAGACTCATCATACTGTCATATATACATGGGTCCATTTCTGGGTTGTCTGGTTATTCCCCACTCATTTGTCTATTTTTGCACCAGTACCATTCTTAATTATTATTGCTTTACTAAATAATAGAGCAAGTCCTTCCACCTTTGATATTCTTTTTTTTTTTTTTTTTTTTTTAACATTTATTTATTTTTTTGGGACAGAGAGAGACAGAGCATGAACGGGGGAGGGGCAGAGAGAGAGGGAGACACAGAATCAGAAACAGGCTCCAGGCTCTGAGCCATCAGCCCAGAGCCTGACGCGGGGCTCGAACTCACGGACCACGAGATCGTGACCTGGCTGAAGTCGGACGCTTAACCGACTGCACCACCCAGGCGCCCCCACCTTTGATATTCTTAACCCCTTTCCATTTTGTGTGTAAATTTTATTTTTTTAATATTTTTATTTTTTAATTTGTTTTTATGTTTATTTTTTTTATAATTTTTTTTATGTTTATTCATTTCTTGAGAGAGACAGAGCATGAGCAGGGGAGGGGCAGAGAGAGAGAGGGAGTCACAGAATGCGAAGCAACCTCCAGCTCTGAGCTGTCAGCTCAGAGCCCGATGCGGGGCTTGAACTCACTAGCAGTGAGATCATGACCTGAGCTGAAGTTGGACGTTTAATGGACTGAGCCACCCAGGCTCCCCAATGTTTGTTTATTTTTGAGAGAGAGAGAGAGAGAGCGTGAGCAGGGGAGGGAGAGAGAGAAAGGAAGATAAAGAATCTGCAGCAGGCTCCAGGCTCTAAGCTGTGAGCACAGAGCCTAATGCAGGCAGGGCTTGAACTCACAAACTGTGAGATCATGACCTGAGCTGAAGTCGATTAACCAACTGAGCCACCCAAGCGCCCCTAAATATATGTTTTTAAAGTTAATTTATTTAAGCAATCTCTAAACCCAACATGGGGCTTGAACTCATGACCCTGAGATAACAGCCTGATGCTCCACCAACTGAGCCAGCCTGGTGTTCCTCATGTGTAAATTTTAGAATCAGCTTTTCCAGCTCCCAAGAAAAACCTGTTGGAATTTTAATTGGGATTTCATTGAGTTTCTAGATCTATTTGAAAGAATTGATATCTTTACAATATTGATCTTCCAGTTCACAAGCATGATATATCTGCTCTACTTAGGTCTTTTTATAATGTCAGTATGTTAGTTTTCTTCAGAGAGGTAATAAACAATTTTTTATTAAATTTATTCCAAGTTGCTGGGTAATTTTGATGTTTTCTAAATGGTAGCTTTTACTATTTCATTTTCTCTTTTTTTTTAATTGTTATTTTTGAGAGAGAGAGTGAGTGGAGGAGGGATAGAAAGAGAGGAAGACACAGAATCCGAAGTAGGCTCCAGGTTCTGAGCTGTCAGCACAGAGCCTGATGTGGGGCTTGAACCCACAAAATGTGAGATCATGACGTGAGCCGGAGTCTGACGCTCAACCTACTGAGCCACCCAGGCGCTCCTCAACATTTTGCTATTAAATAAGATATTTCCTATAGGGTTATGTAGATAGATCTCCTTTTTTCAGGTTATGGAAGTTCACTTCTCTTGGGAGTTTGCTGATAGTTTTTATTACAATTGGGTTTTGAATTTTATAAAATTCTTTTTCTTCATGTATTATGAGACTTGTGTTTATTTTCCTTTTAAGCTGTTAATATGTGATGAATTATATTTTTGATTTTCTAATGTCAAACCAACCTGAAATTCCAGCTATACATCTAACACGGTCATGATATATTATGAAAATATTGCTAAATTTGGTTTCTAATATTTTGTTGAGGATTTCATATCCATGCTCACAAAGTTGACTTGGAATTTTTTTCTCTGAATATCCTTGTTAGGTTTTAGTATCAAATTTATGTTAATCTCATAATAAGAGTTAGGAAGTCTACTTTTTTTCCCCATCTTGGGAGATGTTTGTGTGAGTTTGCAACATTCCCTCTTTAAATGTTTGCTAGAACTTATTGAATTGAGGACTGGAGTTTTCTTTAGGAAAGAGTTTTCAAATAGGTGATTCATTTTTTTTTGTTATAGGATGATTCAGATTTTCTGGTTCATCTTTTGTCTGTTTGGTAAGTTATGGTGTTTTTCTAAGAACTTGTCCATTACAGCTCCATTTATAAAGATTTACCATTACCTATTTAGTATCCACATTAACTTTGATGTCTGTAGAGTATGTAGTGATGCCCCCCTTTTCATTCTGATTATTAGTTCTTTGTCTCTTCTTTTTTCCCTTGAATCGTCTTAACAGAGGTGTGTCAGTTTTATGAATCTTTTCGAAGAACCAATTACGGGTTTTGTCTGATAGGCTTACTCCATTAAATCTTGCTTTTTAAAAAACATTTATTTATTTTGAGAGAGAGAGCACAAGTGAGAGAGGGGCAGAGGGAGAGGGAGAGAGAGAATCCCAAGCAGACTCTGCGCTGTCAGTGCAGAGCCCAGCATAGGGCTTGATCCCACGAAATGTGAACTCATGACCTGAGCTGAAATCAAGGGTTGGTCACTTAATTGACTGAGCCACTCATACACCCCTAAATCTTGCTCTTTCATTTATTTCTCCAGGTTTCCTTTGCTGTTCTTTCTCTAAATTCTTTAGATCAGTTCTGTTTAGTAGAAGTATAATGGGAGCCATATATGAAATTTAAAACTTTCTAGTAACTATATTAAAAGCAAAAGGGAATAAGTGAAAATAATTTTAATAATGTTTAACCTACTAGATGAAAAATATTGTCATTTCAATGTGTAATCAGTAAAAAATTAGTGAGTGTTTTTTCATATTATGCTCTTAAAAGCCAGCATGTAGTTTTCATTTATAGCACCTCTCATTCAGACTGGCCACATTTCAGGTGCTTGTGGCTATTGTATTGAACAGCACAGCTGTGAATGAATATTTAACTCATTGCTTTTTAGCTTTTCTAAAGTTCACATTTAGGGCGGGCTATACATTTTGTCTTAAGTATCACTTTCACTGCATTGCATCTGTTGATATGAGTATTTTTGCCATTATTGAGTTCAAAATCTATTTCCATTTTAATTTTTTTCTTTGGCTTATAGGGCTATTAGAAATGTATTTCATAATTTGTGGGGTTTTCTAGGTATCTTTTTATTATTAATTTCAAGCATAATTACCTTGTATCCAGAGAACATGCTCGGATTTTAGCAGTGCTTTAGCCCAGTATTCAAATTTTATAAAAATTTTATGTGTGCTTCAAATGAATGTGTATTCTGGGGCACCCAGGTGCCTCAGCTGGTTAAGCATCTGACTCTCGATTTCAGCTTGGGTCATGATCTCTCGCTTTCTGAGATCTAGCCCCATGTCAGGCTCTGTGCTGATGGTGCAGAGCCTGCTTGGGATTCTCTCTCTCTCTCTCTCTCTCTCTCTCTCTCTCTCTCTCTCTCTCTCTCTCCTCCCTCCCTCTCTCCCTCCCTCCCTCCCTGCCTCTTTCCCTCTCTCTCAAAATGAATAAACATTTAAAAACAAACAAAAACAAACGAATGGGTATTCTGTAGTTAGTTGGTGATGTTCTGTAGTGATGTTCTATATACATCCAGTTGGTCAGATTTTAAATCCTGATGTTTAAATCTTTACTGACTTCTTTTTTTCTGTTTGATCTGCTTGTTTCTCAGTTACTGAGAGAGTAGGTTAGTTTTTCTACTTTGTGTCAAGTTTTCCATGATTTTTCTTTGTAGTTCCTATTTTTGCTTTGTGCCTTTTGAAGTCCTGTTAAGTGTATGTGAATTAGATTTTTGTGTCTTCTTGGTAAATTGAATGTTTTATTATGAAGTGACCCTCCATATCTTCACTAATGATTATTGCCTTAAAGTGTGTTTTGTTGAATATTATACCTCCACTAGCTTACTTTTGGTCAGTGTTTGCCTGATAGATAAATCTTTCACTTTCAACTTCTCCATATCTTTATATTTTAGATACTTCTTATAAATAGCATATAGATAGATGGGTTTTCTCTATTTTAGCCAGTCTAACACTATTTTGTGTTTCAACTGGAACATTTAATCCATTAACATTTATTGTGATTACTAATATTTGTGTAGCAGTCTTTATGTGTTCTATTTGGCTCATATGTGCTTTTCTATATTTGTATATATCTTTTACATTATACTTGTTTTCCCTGTGTGCCAGTTTGGAAGTGTTACACTCTGTTTTCATTGAGTTATTCTCAAAATTATATTATTCATCCTTATCAAAGTTCAGTGTTAACAAATATGCACTCTGGGCACTGGCAGGGCTTGAGAATGCTTTACCTCCATTTATTCCTTTTTCAACTTAGATTATTGTTGCCATACTTTGATTTTATATACTTCTTAAACCCACATGATATTGTTTATACAGTATTCATTTAGATGTATCTTCATATTTACTTTTTTCTGGCTTATATTTTTGGTGTATGTCACACCTTCCATCTGGGATCATTTTCCTTTTGTCTAAAGTATATCTTTGGAAATTCTTTTAATACAACTCAACTGGTGGTACATTCTTGTCTTTAGTTTCTTTGAAAATATTTTTATTTTGCCTTTATTCTTTTGTATGTATAAGAACATTTAAGTTCTACTCGCCTGGCAGATTTCAGTTAATACAATACTAATACAGTGTAATCAACTCTAGTTACCATATTCTACATCAGATCCCTGGACCGTATTCATCTTAAAACTGGAAGTTTGCAGCCTTTTATCAGTTTCTTCCTATTTCTCTTCCATCCTCCAGCCTCTGGCAACTACTTTTTTACTTGCTATTCCTAGGAGTTCAACTTTTATTTTATTTCATTTTTTTAGATTCCACATATAAGTGATACTGGGCAGTGTTTGTCTTTCTCCGATTTTGCCTTTGTTCTTGAAGGATATTTTTATTGAGTATAGAAGTCTAGGTTGGTAGCCATTTCATCGTATTTAACATATTGTTCAGTTATCTTTTCATTTCCATTATTGGTATATAAGAAATCAACTGCTAATCCATTTCTTTTTTGAAGTTAACTTTTTTACTCTGGCTGTTTTTAAGATTTTCTCTTTGCCTTTGGGGTTTTCCACAGTAATATATCTGGTTATGAGTGTCTTTTTTATTTATCTTGCTTGGGATTTGTTGGGCTTTTTATGATGTCCTTAATCAGTTGGAATTAAAGTAGTTCTTACTAACAAACGGAATGGGGAAATTTGTTTCCTCTTCCCATTCTCTTTGTGACTTTATGTCTTTTCATTCCCTCACTGTCATCTTAGAAGGGTTTTAGGGGGAGAAATGTATATATGTTGTCTTAGCATTTTGTTATTTTTATACTGCCTGCATTTTTGTAAAAGTTCCATCCACCTTGGTTTGAATAGCTTTGTTTTGCCGAGAGTAAAAAATGTGCTTCCTTTCTCAGCTAGGGTAATTCCACTTTTCTTGCTCTTTCTATGGGAGGGGAGATAAGGATGAAAAAAACTTACTTGATTTATTACATTTATAACAGTCTGGGATGTGAGTCTAAGTTAATTTCTACTGTGTATGTATTCTGCCACATTTACTAAATAGTGATTTTCATTCTTTTCATTATATTATTACTGGTTTACTGTATAGCAAATTGTTATTGCTGGTTTAAGTCCATTTCTGGAATAATTATTCTGCTAAATTAAATTTTATTGTTTTCAATGCAGTAACCTATGATATTGATAGTACCACTTGTAATATGTAAAAGTGACTTTGTTTTATTAATTTCCCTTGAATGCTAATAAAACTTGTCAATGATGTACGTCTTTGTTGCAGACATTCACCTCTGTTTCAGACAGGGTTAGCAAGTAAGGAGGAAACCTTGGAACAATACCTGACACATTTTTACACATTTCTACCCCCACTAACACACTATCATACTCTGATAGGCAAAGTGGAAGCTGCTCTAGCCTTGGAATAAGAGGGAAGGGAAGGCTGGAGAGAAAAGAGGAGCAGTGAGAAGATACAAAAGCCAGGGACCTGGATAGAATTGCCCAAAGAACCAAAGTAAGACCCTGTATATATGCTGTCAGTGTATAAGAGGCCTTAGAGATCAGCCGGTGCTGCGGTAGGGTTCCAGCCTGGCCATACGTGAAAATCCCCCAGGGAGCTTTCATCTGCGCTTTTATGAAACCCTCCCAGGGTGATACTGTGGTGGGCAGTCAGTTTAGAGAGCACTTGATTTTTGTTAACAGTCCTTTCCTCCAGGCTGTTACAGATGGTAAGCTGAGACCAGAGATGCTAACTGCAACTCACACTGCTGGGTTGGAGCTGAATACACTGACCTCAGCATAGGCTGTGAATCCTGTAGACCTAGGTTCCGTTCCTGACTGTACTACTTACTAACTGGTGACCTTGGCCAGATTATATAATCTGCCTGAGGCTTGTTTTCCTTATTGGTAAAAAGGGGACAATGATGGTCCCTATTTTGTGGAGTTGATAGGTAGATTAGATGACAATATGTATGAAATGCTTCAAACAGTGCCAGATGCTCAATAAATGGTAGTTTTGGTGGTTAATAGTTAGAACAAGAATGCGTGTCTTTGCAGTATATTAAATTGTCTCATCTTTTTTGTAGAAGCTTCTTATTTAGGATTGATAATATTCCTTTTTCCTCTATGATGACACAGTAACAGGTGTTTACTCTCTTCTAAAGTTGTGTTTAGGACGTTTACTATATGTAATTTGCATGAGCTTGTTGCATCTTAAAATCTGATGGGTTCTGTCAGCTAATGACTGCTGTTGAAAAGTTTGTTTTACAAACACGAAAATTCTCCTAAAATCGTGACTGGCTTCTTCTGTTATTTGACTCCTACAGCTGTGTCTTCTGTGTGCTCCAAGTACCATGAGCATTTTTTCTTTGAAATAGTCTTGTCATCAAGGACTAGGCCAAGGATCTACCCATACATCATAACTATAACCAACAGAGATTTAAATGTTAAATCTGTAGTTAGATTTTGTTCAAGTTGCAAAACCAATAGAATGGCAGAACTGGAGAGGACCATAAATAAACATGATCTCAAAAGTAATTCGTAGAAAAACTGTTTGAAAGTATAATGGAAGGGATATTCGTGACCCTGTTATTTTAGTTTGAAACAATTTAACTGAGTGTCAGGATTTTTTTCTCTTCTTAAAACAATTTTATTTATTTATTTTTAGAGTGAGAGTGCTTGCATGTATACATGTGTGCAAGCAGGGCAGGGACAGAGGGCGAGGGAGAGAGAATCTCCAGCAGGCTCCACACCCAGTGTAGAGCCCGATGCAGGGCTCCATCTCAGGACTGTGAGATCATGACCTGAGCCAAAATCAAGAGTTTAAGGCTTAACCATCTGAGCTACCCAGGCACCACTTTTCTCTCTCTCTTTTTTTTTTTATCGTTTTTTAAATAAAGTTTATTTATATTGAGAGAGAGTGTGCTTGGGGGAGGGGTGGAGAGAGAAAGAGAGAGAGAGAGAGAGAGAGAGAGAGAGAGAGAGAAAGAAAAGAAAAGAAAAGAAAAGATCCCAAGCAGGCTCCCAACTGTCAGCACTGAATCTGATGCGGGGCTTGAACATGAGATCATGACCTGAGCCTGAACTGACTGAGACACCCAGGTGCCCTGCCCCTTTTCTCTTAAAAAAAATTTTTTTTTCTAATAAAAGCAGTATATGTTCTTGGCTAAGACTTCCTGCAGCACAGAGGATGTGAAGTGAAATAAGACCTCCGCCCTCCCATTGTTATTCAGCAAGAGAGTTCTTTGGGTATCAGTCTAAAATATTTTGCTGGCTCTTGCTCTGGGGCCATGCTATAGAACCTTAAGAATAATGAGAAAACTATTAACAGGTTAAATAAGAATTTATTGAATGAATGGGCAGGAGAAAAAAATAGCAATTGCAGGGGTAGGAACTGGCCAGACACGAATTAAAATATTTGGCTTCTCCATAAGTGGTACATATAGCAAATTTTACTGCTTATAAAATAGTACAGAATGCAGAAGCCATCAGAGCATCTGAGTCACCATAATAAAGTCTTCCAGTAACCTTTCCAGTCTTCACCGTCCTATTCGTTCCATGTAAGTATAGTGATCATGGTGATCATTTTTCCAAATTCACAAAGCTGAGAAGTAACAAAGGAGATTGTGGGGACTGAGTAGAGCTGACACTTAATAGCTACAGCTTAAAAACATATGCAAGAAGGAAAAGAGGCAAGAGGATCAACATTCTGAAAAGCAGACGTAGACTTTTAAAAGCCATAGTCTGTTCTTCACTTGGCTTGAGATAGGTTAAAGAAGAACATAAAAATTACTGGTTCACTACAAGGTCCCTAAACCATCAATAAGTATTTATTATAACATTTTTATGTATGTGAAACACCAGTTTATATTAAGGTTGAATGAGGCTTTAGAGTAAGTGTAATATCAGTAATTTCCAAAATCCCAATCAGAATTATTTTTTATACTTCATTTTCAGTTCCACTTACTTATATGATAATTTCAAGAGATGTAATGTTGATTGCTGCTGTTTTTTATGTCAGATATCGAACTCTTCCAACACCGGTGAGTTTGTTTAAAAAAAAATTCTTTTACTATTACTTATAACTTAAGGCAAAAAAAAGAAAAGAAAAGAAAAAAACCCCACTATATTGAATCCAGAGTTTCACTTTATGGGAGTAATTTATGGCCATTAGGTTTTGATCCATTTACCAAGAATATTTTATAAATTTTTTTTTTTCAACGTTTATTTATTTTTGGGACAGAGAGAGACAGAGCATGAACGGGCGAGGGGCAGAGAGAGAGGGAGACACAGAATCGGAAACAGGCTCCAGGCTCTGAGCCATCAGCCCAGAGCCCGACGCGGGGCTCGAACTCACGGACCGTGAGATCGTGACCTGGTTGAAGTCGGACGCTTAACCGACTGCGCCACCCAGGCGCCCCAAGAATATTTTAAAAACACACACAACTGTTATCTTGCTGTTTGAATCACCTGCTATGGTAGTTGTTCAGTGAACACGTGAATGACCAATTTTAAAAGTGCATGTTTCATAACCAAATTATGGAAAGAGCCCAAATGTTCATCGACTGATGAATGGATAAAAATGTGGTGTATATATATACAATGGAATATTACTTGCTAATCAAAAAGAATGAAATCTTGCTGTTTGAGACAATGTGGATGGAACTAGAGTGTATTATGCTAAGCAAAATAAGTCAGAGAAAGACAAATATATTATTTCACTCATGTGGGATTTAAGAAACAAATGAACATAGGGGAAGGAAAGAAAAAATAAAAACAGGGAGGCAAACCATAAGAGACTCTTAAATACAGAGAACAAACTGAGGGTTGCTGGAGGGGTGATGGGTAGGGGGATGGGCTAAATGGGTGATGGGCATTAAGGAGGGCACTTGTTTGGATGGGCACTTGGTGTTATATGTAAGTGATGAATCACTAAATTCTACTACTATACGGAAACCAGTACTGCACTATATGTTAACTGTCTTGGATTTAAAGTTATAAGTTTATAAGTCAAAACGTTTTTAGTTGATAGCACATAAAACCCAGACCAGCTAGCCCTGTCCCTAGCAGCAAACTGTTAGGAGTTTTTGTATAACCAAGCCCCTTTTGCTGTCTGATTTAGCCTCTACTATGGATTGTCTAGATCTGGTTTTTAAAATCACAGTGTAATGGTTTGTTTGCATATTCATTGTTCTACGATGTTTAAGCACGTAGGGATTGCATAATAACCTCATCTTTTGATTCTCAGTGCAGTGAAAATAGCAGTATTTTATTAATTTTATTTTTTAGTCTATGAGAGAAAATACCATAAGGGAGATTTATTGAGTTTATGTAGAAAAGGATGTAGTCAAGTAGACTTTATGATAGGTACTATGTTAGAGTTGTATAGGGATTGAGTAATCTATAAATTAAAAAAACATCTGTTTTCAGTAACCTGTGTATGACTTAAAAGGAATATAGACACTGCTCATTTAGGGTAATAAAAGAAGATGCAGATAAAAGGCTTGCCTAACATAGAACCAGGCATGTGGTAAATACTCAGTAACTGTTACCTACATATGATACCAAAATGTTTTAAACTTGAATGATAAATTAAATAAACTTTATCTTTTTGTCCTCTGCCAGCGAACACTTTCTAAGTATTTCAATCCTTGCTATGCCACTGCTAGGTTAAAACCAACTTTCATCAGCAAGGTAAGAGATACACATGTCCTTTTAAGTGACTCCCCTGTGAATGGTTATTAAAATGAGTGTAAACCTCAGTCTGGAGCAGCTGACAGTGAGACAAATTTAAACGCCCTGACTGCACGGGATAGAGAGTGGGGTCATTAACCCAGTTCTTTTTTTCTTTCTAGCTTTTTGGGTCTTTAGTATATGCGTTGTATTTTCTATTGGTGGTCTGAGCATCTAAGTTTCTGAATGAGGTATTAGGGCCACCGTTTAGGGAAGGTGGAGGAGGTGGAAATGTAATCACAGCTTGATTGAGATACAAAAATATAATGGAGGTTCCTTTCTGGTTTCATTACCCACCTTTCTGTGGTGGAAACACCATAAAATTGGGCCCTTCATTTTCAAGATTGATTATTCCATGAAAAAGATAGGAACAAGTTTTCAGTACTGATAAACCACTGCTCCTCTTAAGTTGTCCATCTGTTTTTCCTGAGCCCTTTTTAGGACAGCAACTGTGCCAATCTTTGCATACAGAGAGCGCACTATTAATGCCTCTCACGGCATGTTTGTTTTTCTAGTAGCCTTGATAATTTATTCTTTTGCCTTGTCCCTAGGTTAGGGACACAGATCATCTTTGGGACAGAGGGGTTAAATACTTTTATACCTAAAACTCCCTGGGGTTGACTTTTATCTACACTGATGGTGTGGGGTTTTTTTGTTTTTTGTTTTTGGATTTAAATGACTTATATTTGTATTAAGTACAGCAGTTTGAGTGTAGCACTGTTTAGAGAGTGACTTAAAGAGGTGCAAGAAGTTCTCCAGACAATTTTATTATTTATTTTTTTATTTTTTTAATGTTTATTTTTGAGAGAGCAAGAGAGAGAGGGAGAGAAAGCATGTGCACATGAGCATGGGAGGGACAGAGGGAGAGGGAGACAGAGGATCCGAAGCGGTCTCCTCGCTGATGCAGAGCGCCCAGTGTAGGGCTCCAGTTCATGAACTGTGAGATCATGACTTGAGCCAAGGTTGGAAGCTTACCCAGGCTCCCCTCACTATTTATTTTTTAAGATGAAGTGGAGTCCTTGTCTTTTGGTTGCAGATTGGACTCTAGAACAGAGATGCTTCTGTGCATGTTTCCTAGTGCTTCATACTTGACACACTTCCCAGCATGCTTCTCAGGATGAGGAGGCAGTCTCCAGTGCATTTTTGGTTCTGTTTTCTTCCTTATCTCTTCCCTGCTGTCTTGTAATGTAGGGAAACCTACTCATTTCTTCCAGGGCCTCTCTTACGGAGATGGGTGCATTTCAGTTTTCTGACCTCATAGGGTTTGTTGTCTGGGCAAGTGAAGGAGCACCAAATGAAGTGCTGGGGAATCTGGGTTCTAGGTTTGTTCTGTAACCTGCCGTGACTGCAGGCTAGTCACTCAGCTCATTACATTTTCTGTGAAGAGGTAGCTTTATTATTTCCACATTCACAGGGCTATTTTAACAGACAACTGAAAAAGGCAAAAAACTTTGCAACATTATTGAATTGCCATGGAAATTCAGGGTAGTAGTATTTTCTGACAGATGCCCTATCCTCACTGTCAAGGGCAGCTGTTCAGACAGAAGAGCTGGTTAGTGAAGTTCACCCTTTTGTATGCATGCCAGCTTCTTTGGCAAGGATATTACAACATCAAGCATGCTGAGGGTATGTCATGTTACAGCGTGATGGGCTGTGCCTTTGTCTTTTGAGCTTGAAACAGGATCTGGTTGGCATTGTTCATTTATGACTCCTTTTTTTTAGGTAAACACAGCAGTCCAGTTAATCTTGGTGGCAGCTTCTTTGGCAGCTCCAGTTTTCAATTACGCTGACAGCATTTATCTTCAGATACTGTGGTAAGCTAAATTTAGAATTACTGTCTTCAAATGTCAGCAAATTGGCTTATTATGGTAGTCTTAGAATTACTCGGTTCTTATTGTGTTTATTGAGCACCAGCTGGGTGAAGCTGTGGGCGGTATTTTATTGTATAATTGATACTATTCTTAAGTTTGCTATCAAGCATGGGATGTAGAAATTACAGTTTTCATGCAAGTTAAAAGGGTTGGACGTATAGATAAAGTAAGTATTGGGATTTTGGAGGAGGTAAAGATACTTGGTTCCAGGTAGGGAGAAGAGGGAAAGCTTCAGGGAGCAAGTGGCATTTGAGCAAGAGGTCTAGTGGGTTTATACAGGGACAGACGGGCGTGGGTGGGGTGGGGGGTAGGCCATTGAGGTGAAGGACTGACCTGAGCAGAGTCAGGAGTAGGAGAGCAGGTAGGGGAAAGTGCATCCAGCCTAGTGGCATAGGGACGTAGTGGGAGGGAAACTTGGAGAAAGGAGTTTGATTTTTATTTTATTGTCCTTACTTAGAGCCTTAACGTATCACCTTGAAAATATGTCAAATTCAAATGTTCAGAGTCCAGATGTGCCACGATGATACTGAAGCACTGTATTGTAGTACACTTTAAAACCTTTCCTGATGCAGTCTGAGCAAGCTAAAGAAGCATAAAAATGATACACATGCTAAACATTTTATTTTCTAAAATATAAGTGTACATTTATTCTGATTCATCCTACATCTTCTGATATAGGACCAATGCCTTTTCTTTGAGTATTGTTCCATCTGTGGGAGTTTTCCTCTGTGAATAAACTACATTCCTAATATAACCTGATTTTTACTTGCTGCTTCTTTGAACTTTTTTTTTTTTTTTTTTTTAGTTTATTTATTTTGAGAGAGGGAGAGAGCACACATGAGTCGGGGAGGAGCAGAGAGAGACAATCCCAAGCAGACTCTGTGCTGCTTCCTAAGACTTTTACAAAGCAGTCTAAGTACAGAAACTTTCTAGATTTTTACCATTTTTTCTGACCTTTCAACAATCATATTGCCTCCTTTGACAGTAGTTTTTAGCAACTCACTTTGTTATAAAGTGTTTCCAAGGCATCCAGCTTAGTTCTCAGAAATAGCACCTCTTCTTACATGTATGTTTCATTGGTTAGGTGTGAATTTAGATTACCAAGCTAGCACAGACAGCTTTGGGATGAAACAAAAATAGAGTCTCAGTGATCTCGCTCTTGGCTACTGGAAGCAGACATGCACAGGTGCACCCGTTAGGACATAAGCACTCAGCAAGCCATGAGCATCACTCAGTAACTTCAAAGAGAATCTGGTTAATTTGGCTGTTCACTTAAGGAAAAATTGTTTAAAAAAAAAAGCTGGAATTATTTAAAATGACCCTAGAATTCTGCAGGAAGGGGCTCCTGGGTGGTGTAGTAGGTTGAGTGTCCGACTCTTAATTTCAACTTAGATCATGATCTCACATCATGATCTCACACAGAGTTCATGGGTTTGAGACCCACATCCATGCTGTCAGCAGAGCCTGCTTGGGATTCTCTCTCCCTCTCTCTGCTGAGATCTCCCCCACTCACACTCTCTCTCTCAAAATAAATAAATAAACATTAAAAGAAAAAAGAATTCTGCAGGGAATAAAAGCCTAATATTCTAAGCAAGCATGAAGCAGTGGACAGAGCACATGGGCTCTAGAGATAAAACCATGCCAGGCTCCCACAGTGTTCTGTGGCCCTGAGCAAAGTTCTCTGGCGCTCCGTTTGCTCTTCTGTAAGATAAGGTTGTGAAAATAAAACTATAGCGTAAGACAGCTAGAGTAACGGCTGGGTAAAAGTGACAGTTGCTAGTATTATTTCTTTTCAGGCTCATTAACTAGATTAACTCTGTTCGACATTACTAGTTCAAATGAAATCTTGTAAGCAGTAGCTTTAGATTAGATTGTTGTAGCTAAAAGAATTCCACCCATAGCCCATTTGCTTTTTAAAGAACTATTAAATGTATTCTCTGTGATTCTCATGGTTACTGTTGTTTAGACTTGACAATTAAACTTTCTTTCTTTCTTCCATAAAAGGTGTTTTACAGCATTCACCACAGCTGCATCCGCTTACAGTTACTATCATTATGGTCGAAAAACTGTTCAGGTGATAAAGGGCAGATGAAAGTCATCCAGCATCATTAGCAAGGAAGCAATATGCATCATTGGTGGCAGGGCCGGTGGAGACCCACAGGACTTTCCATATTTGGGTGTTCAGCTTGAAAAAGGACTTGTCAGAACAAACCATGTCGTCAGAATTTAAGTAATGTGCATTGAAAATCAGCTTGATCATGGGCATATGCAGAATTTCCAATGTATTTTTAAATACAAATAAAACTATAATTTAGAATTTTTTATCTTAGGTTTCTTGAT
Source organism: Puma concolor (assembly GCF_028749965.1). NCBI lineage: Eukaryota > Metazoa > Chordata > Mammalia > Carnivora > Felidae > Puma > Puma concolor. The sequence goes on along the minus strand of NC_141669.1, from coordinate 109,097,695 downwards.
TAATTTATAAGGTACCAATTATTCCAATTATTGTCAGTCACTTTTTAATACATTTTTTAAAAACATAGTCCAGAGCATGGAAACTGAAGAGTTGCCACTTCTGTTTAACAGAATTTAGATTGCTTACAAAGCACTAGGGAATTTCCTGGATTTACGTATCCATTCTACACAACTTGGCTACACAGTTTTATGTTTGATTTTTAGAACTGTGTATACATTAATAGTTCGCGTGGTTAATATTTGATCATTTAGGATAATGACAATAAAGGTAGCTTAGTTATGGATGAAGTAAACTTGTAAAGAGACTTAAAATGCAGTAAGTTTTGAAAATTATAGGATCAAAATAGAAGGTATTGAAGTCCATGTTCAGTAGTCTTCCAGCCTCTCAGGTGCCTAATAGTTTATGTATCAGGATAACAAGTGACAGAGGTGGTTGAAATATGAAAGCATGTCCATTAGCCTGCACCATCCAGGAGGCAGTGAGTTACATCATGCCTTCCACCGTTTCTAACATAGCAATGTTTGTATGTTACTGGAACCTGTACCCACGTTATGTAAATAATATGAAACTGTATATTTTTCAAAAGTTTTTTTAAATTTTGGGGAATCTTTTGTTAAGATGTTAAAGGAATAAAAGAGCTGGAAAAGTCCCTTCAGTGGTGGTGGTCTGTATAACATGCTGTGAGCCTTGCTCTTGTGTTAAGTTTTCTGATTCGTAAAATCCATTCAGATATATCACTCGCACCGTCATTGTAAAAATAACTTTTTGGGGACCATCTGACTTACACGTCCTTACTCTGGCTACACCATCATGTTTGGAAGAGTGGGAGATGCAGGGAGAGAGGGGAGGAAGACCATGGCTGTTGCTGGTTTCTTCCTCTTAACAGTGGAGGCCTGTTGCTGCCCCCTGTCCCAAGTGAAATATGGAAGTGTGCAGTGAGATTATCCAAACACAGCTTGTTGAGCTGTGTTAAATTAAGATGCAAAGTTATAAGCAAAATTCACGCGTCTTGGTGCTGGCATCCTTGGATCAGTGTGTCCCTCAGTCACATTCAGTCCTGGCTTCCTTGTTTCCAGACTAGCAGCTGAGTTGCCCGTGGCCTGAAGTATACTGAAGCCTGCATCCAGGGACACGGTCACTGAATCAGATGGGCGGTGGTGTGAGGAAGAGAAGGATGGCCTGTGGCTGGCCATTTTCTCCTTCTGGAACCTCCTGTGTATAGTCTCATAGCTTGGGAGGTGGTGAAGCTGGAGGTGGAATCCCCACCCAGGAGCACGTTGAACACGCCGTGCCACTAGCAAAGTGCAAGCACACAAACGTTTTAAAATGGGATAACTTGAGATAAAGTGTGGGAAAAATTACAATTTTGTACTTCATTGTGTTTATTTTATGGTTTAGTGTTGATGCTATTTGGAGCTACTTACGGGTTGGGCCCATAGTCTCTTTTGTATGAAGGTCTTAATCTGGCTCTGGTTAGTACACCTCAACCGTTAGAAACATGGTACATGTTTCTCCAGGGTTTTGGATATTGAGCTGTAACAAAATGTAAATTCTGCTAGTTGACAAAACACTGGAATTGTATCAGACACATTAGAGTGTATACTCATGCGTACAGAGTTAGTAATGATACTCATTTTGGTGCCTCCACATAATGGATTCAATCCTGATAGGAACTAAAAAAGGCATTGAGATTATTACATGTCTGAAGACTATGCTAGTCACATTTTTGGCTTTTGCTTTCCAATTTTTCAATCAGGAGCTGGTAGCTACCTTAAAAGATTGCTTCGTCCAATTCTGTTGGTTACATATGTGATGAAACTCAGGCTCCACCTTAGAATTTTGGGAAGCCTTTTCAAAACTTCAAACACCTATTCAGGTCGAACTTGAACTTGGATACATGGAGTTGCAGCAGCATGGTTTTTGTGCTGCAGCACATTTTGGAAACAAGACACATGGAAATCAAACTTTTTTTTTTTTTTAATAGTAGATACAAATGCTGTTTTGGGTTGAATTGTGTCTCCTCTAAAGGTATGTTCAAGTTCTAACCCCTGGTATCTGTGTGTATGATCTTAATTTAGAAATGGGGTCTTTGTAGCTGTAATCGTGTTAGGGTAAAGTCATACTGGATTTGGGTGGGCCTTAATCCAATGCCTAGTGTCCTTATAAGAAGAAGGAAATTTGACTTCTGGGTATATATCCAAAGGAAATGATATCCTCTTGAAGAGCTCTGCACCCCTATGTTCACTGCAGCATTATTTACCATAGTCAGGACATAGGACATGGGGGCGCCTGGGTGGCTCAGTCAGTTGAGCATCCAACTCTTGATTTTGGCTCAGGTCATGATCCCAGGGTTGTGGGATTGAGCCCTGCGTTGGGCTCTGGGCTGACAGCATGGGGCCTTCTTGGGACTCTCCGTCTCTGTCTCTCTCTCCCCCTCTTCCCTACCCTCCTTTGCCTATTACCCCCTGCTCAGTCTCTCTCAAACTATATTCAAGTGTCAATGGATGAGTGGATAAAATGCATGTGTATATATGTATATATATACAAACACACAGACACAGGAAAATTATTCAACCATAAACATGGAAATCCACCATTTGCACCAACACGGATGGAACTTGAAGGCATTATACCAAGTGAAATAAGGCAGAGGACAAATTCTGTATGATTTCACTTAAATGAAAATCTAAAAAAACAAAAACAAAAAACCACAACTCCTAGAAACAGCAGTATACTGGTGCTTCATAGGGGTGGGGGACAATGGGTGAATGTGGTCAAAGGGTACACACTTCCAGTTGTAATATGAGGAAATTCTGGAGATCTAATGATCCCCAGAAGGCAGCATGATGATTATAGTTAATGTATACTTGAAATTGCTTAGAAAGGAGGTCTTACCACACACAGGTAACCATGTGAGGTAAAGGATGTGTTCACTAAACTTTTTGTAGTCATTTCCCAATATATATGTATGCCATTTCACCTTGTACACTGTAAACTTACACACAGTTATGTCAATTACATCCCCATAAAGATGGGAGAAATTTTTATTTAAGGTGGGAAATTTGGACACAGAGAATGCCATGAGACAATGGAGGCGCAGACTGGATTTATCTGCAAGCCAAGGATCACCAAGGATTGCCAGTAACCAGGAGGGGCATGGAGTAATTCTCAGAGCCTCCAGAAGAAACCAATCCTGCTGACAGCTTGGTTATGGTTTTCTGGCCTGAACTGTTAAGAATAGATTTCTGTTGTTTTAAAGCTATCCAGTTTGTGGTAATTGTTGCAGTCATCACAGAAAAGTAAAAATAAATTCTAATGCAGAAAATTAATATCTAGAAATATGACCCACACTATAATTTTGTAAAATCACTTTTCCCCCCTAAGTTTGTATACCAGTGAAAAGGGGTATAGTGAGATACTGCATGCACACTCAGATACAAATCATAAAGGCAACGTTTGATGCAACTGAGAGCAAAATGCTTTAGCTTCCAGTTGGAGCCTTGAGGTTTCTCTCTCTCTCTCTCTCTCTCTTTTTCATTTATTTATTTTGAGAGAGCACGAGTCAGGTAGGGGCAGAGGGAGAGAGAATTCCAAGCAGGCTCTGTCAGCACAGAGCCCCCCCCCCCCCCCCCCCCGGAACTAGAGCTCACCACTTGGGAGATCATGACCTGAGCCGAGATCAAGAGTCGGACCTTTAACCCACCGAGCCACCTAGGCCTCCAGAGGTTTCTCTCCTAAGCTCATTTCTTCTCTCTTAAAAAACAAAATCCTGAAAATGACCTTATTATGCTTTCTTAAGAAAAGGAGTCCATAGTTCCTCTGACTACTTAGTCTCAGGTGAAATGCAGTAAACAATGAGTAAAAAGCACAGATTCTCCTCGTGTCTCACAAGTGTTCCCAGCAGACTGCAGTTCTAACGACAAAGCCAAAAGCACATTTTGTGCCATATCCTGAAACACAACTAATAAACCCAGGAGGCCTCGGGGAAACATAACCAGTAGTTCTCCCTTATCCCCAGTTCTCAGATGACTCCACTGGAGTTGATTCCTTGAATAACACCTGCCTTAGCCAGAGCTTGACCATGAAGGGAACTTCCTTTCCTGAAAGGACTCGAGGATGTCACTTCCAATATGGCAAAAGAGCCTGAATCGTGTGAACTAGTTTTTATCTCCATCTACTTCCATATGCAATCTATTCGACTGGACACAAGCGGCATTAACTGCTGAAAGACCCAAGTAACGCACAAGGATGCCCGGTGGCAACGGGCATCGGGAGTGGACTGGTGTGCACGTTTCTGGGCACAGAGGGGAGGAGGAGGAAGGGAAGGCGGTGGTTCCTTGGACTGAGAAACAGCGGGGCAAGCCCCCTGTGTGCCTAAGGAGCGCTGGCTTCACAGGAAGGAGCGGCTTTCGGAGCTGACGGGGTGCCGTCTTTGGCCCTCTGTATCTTCTGCACCTAGGCGGCCTGAGTTCCACTGGAGGAGGGGGCGCTGGGCTAACTGACGGTCTGGAGCTTCAGCCTGTGCTCAAAGGCTGGGTTTTTGTAGGCCACCAGGTGCGTGTCGTAGCGCCGCGGGTGTGGCGTCCGGGCCCGCCGGCACAGACAGGCGGAGAGCAGCAGGGTGGCGACGAGCAGCAGGGCGCAGGCGGCGCACAGCCCCGCGAAGATGAGCACGAAGCTGGGCTTGGTGGTGAAGGCGGCGCACGCCCGCGTCCAGCCTGAGGCCCGCGCCCGGCTCAGGCCCGCCCGGTTGGCCGCCAGGACGCACACGCGGTACGTGGTGCCCGGCGAGAGCCCGTACAGGGGGTGCTGCCGGGCGGTGGCATAGATGTCCGCCACCACCGACGCCGACTGGTTGCCCGGCCGGCCCTCGGGAGAGTAGCGGATCTGGTAGCCGCGCACCACCGAGTTGGGGGCGCACCAGCGCACGAGCGCCGACGTGTCCGTGGTCTCGGTCACCGCCTGCAGCGTGGGGGGGTCCGGGACGGTGTCTTCCCCGCTGAGCCCGGGGCACCGGCACCGCGAGAGCCGCTGCAGCTCGGCGCACGGGGTCTGGAGGTGCTTGCAGGGCTGGTAATCACAGGGGACGTCCTGGGGAGGCGCTCCCACCTCCTCCTTCTTCCCCGCCCCTTCCTCCTCCTCCTCCTCCTCCTCACTGGAGTCGTCCAACAGCAAGATTGGAATCGTGTCATCGGAAGGACTCGGGTGGGGCACCTGCGGGGTGGCCTGTGGCCTGTGGTCGGGCTGGGGCATCCTCACCGGGTTCCAGGAGGTGGGGAAGAGCCCAAGGTGTTCGCTGGTGGATGGGGTGGCGGCAGCTGGGATGCCAGACTCATGGGCAAGCCTGGCGGCGTGCTCTGTCTCGGCTGTGCTTGCAGCCCTGCGCAGAGCGCTAGAGTTGCTGGCATCTGCTGGGGAGATGGCAGCGGAGGGGGTGGGCCCCGTCCTGATGCCACTGCGCGACCATGCAGTCCTTGTGGAGGAATCCGCAGGGAGGGAGGGGATCTTGGTGACACTCTGTCTGACTTCCAAAGGTGGAGTAAAGGGGGCTGTGCTCTGTGGGGTGGCAGGACTCTGTGTAGATAGTGCGTGGGTGACGGGAACAGAGTAGGTCGAGTTGGAATCCAGGAGGGTAGTGCTTTGGTCCAAATGGCACATACTGGGCAGATAGGACAGCGAAAGAGGGGCTGAGAAGGTGTCTTGGGATCCTGCCGCTGGTGTGCACACAGTGTCTGCTGCCCTAGAGGGGAGGCCAACCAGTTAGAGGGTATTCGGCATCAGGGCCGCTTGTGTGCTGGGCTTTGAGTCCTCGGTGCAGACAATTGCTCCCCTCAAACTGTCTCAACATGCTACACACTCTACCTGCTTCACTCACTGACCCTCAGGGCAACCTGTGGAGGAGACACTCCCACTGGGCAGAGAAAGAAACCCAAGCTCAGCAAGAGGAACTGACTGCCCAAGACAGCAAGTGGCAGAACCAACACCCAGCGCCAGCACTGTGAATGGTGGTCCAGATTCTCCCAGTGTGGTCTGCCATCTTGTTCTCACCTGTCTGCTTCCCGGCTGAGTACCAGTAACAATACTCACACTAGCCAACGTTTTCTGAGTGCTTGCCATGTGCTAGTGACTACTGTCAGCACTTAACTGTATCAACTAATTTAATCTGTATAACCTTAGGAGGTACGTTATTATCCCCATTTTACAGATGAAGAAATAGAGGCACAGAGAGGTTAAAGCCATGCAGCCAAAATCAATAGTAGTAAGTGCTGTGAAGAGGCTGCACTCTCAACCTCTTTTTTTTTTTCTTCCTTCTTTCTCAGTCTTCATTTTTTTCAACCTCCTTATTAATACTGTAGTGAGACCCTTCACTGCAAAGGGCCTAGCTACTTATCTTTGGAGGTAACACGAAGGGGATGGGGGTAGACCGAGCCCTGTTTCACGGCTGGGTTTGGGTGGGACGTGAGAAAAAAACCACACAGGATGGGGGGGGGGCGGTGTCTCCTAAAGTGAGCTGCAAGGAGGAGAGTTTAGCTAGTGGAGCTGGTTTGAGAGTATTCAGGATCAGAAGTGTCCCCTGCCAGCCCTGCCCCCCCCCCCTCCCCGTTCTCTCCTGGTGGCCAGCCTGGGCATGGCTCCCCACTGTAAAAACAGCTCTTGTAGCCAACAGCCAATGGGAAGTCTGAAGGACTTCTTTTTTTCCCCTGTCCCATAAGAGCCCATTGGTCTTGGACTGAATGATGCAGGAGACCAGGCTACATCTTAGGGACTCAGTAGAGGGGCCCGGTGGTTAAGAGCACAGTTTTCGAGGAAGACAGATCCTGCCTCCTCTGCCCAGAAGCTGCATGAACCTAAGTGAGCACTTCCTCTCTTTGGGCCCCAACCCACTCATCTGTAAAATGGGGCAATGATAAGACTGCCTTGGCAGAGACAAGCTAGCTGTTCACTTAGCCCATTCTTTTTTTTTTTTTTTCCCCCTACTGGGCATACAACTAGGCTACATTTCCTAGCCTCCCTTGTGATAGGTGTGGCCTCTGACTGACATCTGGCCACTGAGATGTGAGTGGAAGTGATGAGTGCCCCCTTCCTCCTGGCTTGGCCCATTAAAACCACCATGTCTGCTCCTCCATGCTCTCTGCTACTCTGGCTGGCTGCAATAAAAGGCCGTTCTCCTTGGGGGCCCTGCGTGTGACTCTCTGGGGGTGGCCACCCTGCCCAACACTGCTATACTGCCCAAGGTGAGCAAGGCAAATGCTGTGAGAACTTCAGCTCACCCCTCAGTCATCTGCTTTGTAAATGTATTACCTGCTTAGGACAGTCCTCTTTGCATCCTTCAGGAGCCAGGACAATTCACAGCTGCAAATGAGGGGGTTGCCGAAGAGGTTAATGGTTAGGACCTGGGAGGAATGCAGACTCCAAGGAGGGAAGGAACTCAAGTTGCAGCTGAAATACACAAAAAATCCATTAAGTCAGGCTTTACTTTATTTTATTTTATTTTAAATTTATTTATTTATTTTTGAGAGAGAGAGAGAGAGAGAGAGAGAGAAAGCGCAAGTAGGTAAGGGGCAGAGAGAGAGATTGGGAGACAGAAAATTCCACATTATCAGCACAGCCCCCCTAACGTGGGGCTCAACCTCATGAACCGTGAGATCATGAGCTGAGCCGAAACCAAGAGTCGGACGCTCAACCAAAAGAGGCACCCCAAGTCAGGCTTTAAAAATCAAGTCAAGACTATCCCCAGAGAGCCATGGTGGTGTCATGGCAAAACCATCCTGTTAGGGCTTAGGTGATACTACCTTGGATAAAACTCTTAATGACCTTAGACTTCATTTTTAGTCATCTGTAAAGTGGAGATACCAACCCAATTCAGTTGCTGTCACCCCTCATATCAAATGAAGACAATACTCTCTTGCCCACTGTTGTATCAAAAAAGAGTCTGTGATAACAAAAATGTTTGTAAGTGTAAATCTCCACACAAAAGTAAGGTATTGTTATTCCAGACCCAGTCACAAGAAGTGACAGAAACTGTTTATTAATGAGAACACTCTTGAATATATACTCTTGCAGTTGAACTGTAGCTGATGACACTCAACACCAGTCCTTTGGAACACGCCTCACTGAAGTGTATCAGTGAAGCTCTTGTGAGTACAGAATTTCCCCAAAACTTAGTAGCTTAAAACAACAAATATTTATTCTTATGCTTCTGTGGTTCTTGTGGTCTGGGCAAGTTCAGCTAGGGCTGGAAGATCTAAGATGGCCTCACATACATGGAGCCTCCACTAGGCTGGGGCCCCTCTTCATGCGCCCTTCATCATTCAGGAGGCTAGCCCCAGGCTAGTGCATATGGTGGTGGAGGGGTCCCCATCATCGAAGAGGGGAAAGCTCCAATCCTCCTCAACTGCTTTTAAGTCTCACCTCACATCACTTTTGCTAATGCCACACTTGCCTAAGCCGGTCACATGGCCAAGCCAAGCTTCTAGAGGTGGAGAATAGACTCCACTTCTTGACAGGGGGAGCTGCAAAGTCACATTGAGAAGGGGTGTGTCTACAAGGATGGGAGGACTTATTGGGGCCGTTTTGCAAAGGGTTTAGAACACCCAGCAATGGCAGGGCCCCTCCCAACACTCAGTTCTTTCTTCCCTAGGGTCTTACAGAGCGTTTGGCCTCAATGTTTTCAACTCCCCAAGCCCCTTAGCCTCCTTTACATATACCCAGTCACAATTTATCTAGAGCAACAGGAGCTGCACTTTCCCTTCAGGTTTCTTCTGACCAAAGGCTGGCTTTCCTCCATCTGCCTGGGAACCATGTGCCTTCCCCAACTGCTCTGAGGGGGCTACTCATGTACTAGAGGAGGAAGGACCCACTCCCCAGGTCTGCTCTAACACTCCGGGGTGGTGGGGACCTGGCAGCTGTTCCCGTGGGACACCAGACATAATGTGTGTGCTATTTATATTGAAATTCAACGCACACATATGGGTATATACATATATATGCACACATGTGAGTATATACATACATGTGCTTGTCTTAGGAGATTTCACAGAGCTAGAGTAGAAATCTTAGAATGAGAGTTTACTTAGCACTTCAGCACACGAAGGAAATATTGCTCTTTTTTTTTTTTTTAATTTTTTTTTTTTTCCAACGTTTATTCATTCCTGGGACAGAGAGAGACAGAGCATGAACGGGGGAGGGGCAGAGAGAGAGGGAGACACAGAATCGGAAACAGGCTCCAGGCTCTGAGCCATCAGCCCAGAACCCGACGCGGGGCTCGAACTCACGGACCGCGAGATCGTGACCTGGCTGAAGTCGGACGCTTAACCGACTGCGCCACCCAGGCGCCCCTGCTCTTTTTGCCTGAAGGGAGAGAGGAAAGGATTATCGTATTTTTGAGCAGGTAACATTGCCCAGTGCTTTACATCCATTATCTCATGTTGACATCATTAGGACAGTTCAGTGAGGTAATAATATTTTGCTCATTTTACAGATAAGGAAAATGTGTCCTTTCCTTCTCTGGTGGTCATATCTGCCACCAATGTGACTTGCACTTGATAAAATCAAGTTGAATTACCACCCACATGCTGAGGGATGGCTCACATCCTGGTGCATGCCTGTATGTCTCTACATCTGAACTGACAGAGCCCTAGTGTGAAAGAAGTTTCCATTTGCTCTCTCTTTTCACTCTTTGCTGAAATACCGCCCCTCCCTCCTGCATGTCAGAGGGGACTGTGGAGGGCTTTGGGCATGCTGGGTTGGCAGAGCAGCCAGGAAGGTGCCCATCCCCTCTCTAGTGGGTGCTCCCTATGTCAGGGCAGCCACACATCACTCAGGATTTATCACAGCCTCCTGGGGGAGGTTGTGGGTGAGCTAAGGAGAGCCAAGAGCAGGCCAGGCTGAAAAGAGGGAGAGAGGGTCCAGTAGGTCAGATAGCATTTAATGAGCTTCTGAAGCTTGAGAGCACCCAGAAAGCAAGTGGCTCCTCCCCACCCCCAGTTGGAGCACAGGTGGTGCAGTGGGGGGCCTAGGATGAGCCAGAAGGAATTAAATCCTGTCCTTCATAAAGCACTGCAGTGTTTTCATTTGGTAGGAGACTCCATCAGATTATGATTTAGACAGATCCCTTGGCTTCTTCAGCCAAGAAGAATCTCTTGGCTGAACTGCCAGTGTTCTTAACTGGGGATAGGAAGAGACAGGGTATGTGAAAGTGGATGGAGTCAGGATTTGAGCCAGGGCAGTTTGGCTCCACACCTCATACCTTAGACACAAGTCTGAAGCTCAGAAGAGGAGTCTGAGCCAGAGAGGACATTACACTCACCACCATCACCACCACCATCATCATCACAATTACCATCCACTATCACCGATTCACGATCATTACCCACATCATCACCATCACCACCATCACTGTTACTGCCATCCTTCCCATCACCTTCTTCACAGCCACCATCATCTTCACGAATGTTACAGCATGGGCCCTGTGCCAGGCGCTGACCTAAGAGCTCTGTGTGCCTGTTCTATTTGTTTTGCTGTCATGACAAGCCCCAGAGTGAATAGTCCAGCTGTGGCTGGGGCTAGCAGAGAAAGGAGAGATGTGGCTACATTGAAAGTGATGATAGGGCAAAGGTGCCAGCTTCCCAGGGCCCAGATGTGGGCCCTCAGGAAAGCAGGCAGCCTGGGGTCATCTTCAAAGTGACACTGCCCTTCCTGTTGAAGTCACCTTCCTGTTGAGAAGGAGGGTGAATGTAGTGATACTTCAGATAAGTAGGCCTGAAAACACTGACCTGGGGTCCCAACTGCAAGAAGGACCCTTCTAGCCTTTCACCTTTCCTCCTTGGCCCGTTCAAACCTTGGAAGGCTGAAATAAACACCTGGGGAAGCAGGTGGATCCATAGATAGAAAAGAACCTGATGCCTCATCCCCTGTTTCCGCTACAAGTTTCTCATCCTGGGCTTAAAGGGAAGTTTACATACATGAGACTTTGGAGTTTTAGTATTACTCTGGAGAAGACTGAGTTCCATGGTTATTAGGCCGATGCACTATCTGGTACCTGACCACGATATCACCCAAAGGATGAGGAAGAACAGAAGCCCCGAGAGGATGGGAAGGAGCAGAGGGAGAAGAATCAAGGTCTGGTTAGTTCTATAGAATGGTTACACGTGTTCAACTTAGCGCAGTGGCAGAAATCAGTTATGTGATTCAGATGGGTCTTAGGAACACTTACTTCGGGGCGCCTGGGTGGCTCAGTTCATTAAGCGTCCGACTTCGGCTCCAGGCATGATCTCATGGTTTGCAAGTTCAAGCCCCGCATCAGGCCCTCTGCCGTCAGCACAGAGCCTGCTTTGGATCTTCTGTCCCCCCGCCCCTCCCTTGCTTGCTCTCTGTCTGTCTCTCTTTCTCAAAAATAAACATTAAAAAAAAGAAAGAAAGAAACACTTACTTCTGGAATAGAAGGACCTGTAGGCGAGGAGTGTCTTCGAAGATGTGTGTGTGGACAAAGGTAAGTGCTGAAGAGTCTTGACAATCCAGCTGCTGCAAGTCAGGGGTCATCTTGAAAATGTCCCCCTCCAGGGTTCTCAGCCTGGGCATCTTCCTCAGGTGGAGAGACCTGAGCTTTCTCAGGTCTCTGATCCACCCGGACTGAACTGAAACACAGAGGGGGAACTGCCCACTACCCAGGAAGACATCAAGAGGCTAGCCCAGCATTAAGGAAACAAAGAGGGACAAAGTGAGTCATGAAGATCATTGCTGAGCACGGGCACAGTTAACAGCTTTGGGAATCTAGAAGCATAGCCATTTCAGCTGGAAGAGCCCTCAGAGACCGCCTGTCTGTCCTTCCTGCCTGCCTGCCCACCCCGGGGCAGCCAAGGTCAGAGAGGAGAATGACAGGCCCAGGGCCACACAGCTGGGTGGGAGCAGAACCAGGACTTGAACCCAGGACACTGTCTCCAAGGCCTCTGCTGCCCCACCCTCTTGTTAAACACCCTCTTGTTCACTCTGATGGCTACAAGGACTGGAGACATTTTTGAGAGAGGTGAGGAAGTAGGAGAGGAGGAGCAAGGCTGGAGGAGGGCCCAGAACCTAGCTTCGGGGCTCTCTTAACAAATGGAGACCATACTTCACACTTCCCCTGCTTCCCATTCTCGCTCTTTTTTCTGCCTGTGGTGGAACAGGTGATTACAGACACATGAAGTGTTTTTTTTAAAAAATAAAACCAACCTTGTGAATTAGAGTCAGAACATGGCCAAGTACAGGGGAGCTGGTATTCTCACCTCCCTCCTGTGTCTTGTTTGAAAGACCCAACGTTCACAGAATTCACAGAACAATTCGAGTCAACCAAGTAGGAAGACCAATGAATTCACCCTCAGGACATCTGTTGCTTTGGGTTAGCACGAGCTGTGAGACCACAGGCCAGTGGTCGCCTTCCCGTCCATGCCCTTCCCCCCCTTTGTGAAGCAGAGATAGATAATAACAGTCCCCACCTCTTGGGCTTCCAGGAGTTAACTCCCTATGATAGATAATAATAATTCCCACCTCCTGGGCCTCCGGAAGTTGACCCCACTGTGGCCCTTCGAACAGGGCCCGCTGGGCTTTGGAAGTCGAGGTGGGGTTAGTTTCCAGCCGTCCTGGCCCACCCCGGCACAGGGCGCCCGGTAGCCACCCCTAGAGGAAGTTCACGGCCTTGCCCCGGAGGGCATGCCCAGCCCGGCTCCCAACTCCCGGCGCGGCCCGGACTCACCCTGCTCCAGGGACGTGCCGCTGAGGTCCAGGACCTCGAGCGCGCCGCCCGCCCCCGCGAAGGCCGCGTCTGCGATGCCCGCCCCGGGGTCGCGGCCGAGCTCGGTGCAGGAGAGGTTGAGGAGGCGCAGCGCGGGGAGGCAGGCGAAGGCCCCGGGCTGCAGCTCCCGCAGCGGGTTCCCGGCGAGCGCCAGCGAGCGGAGGCCGGGCAGAGCGGGCCCGGCGCAGGGCGGCAGCGCGGCCAGCCGGTTGTAGCTGAGGTCCAGCGTGTGCAGCCCCGCCGGCCCCCCGGGGCCCCAGCGCAGCGCCGCCATGCGGTTGTGGCGCAGCGTCAGCACCTGCAGCTGCGGCAGGTGGCCGAGCTCGGCCGCGCTCAGGGAGCGCAGCAGGTTGTGGCTGCCGTCGAGGCTGCGCAGCGTGGGCGGCAGACAGTCGGGCAGGCGCTCCAGGCTGCTGTTGGCGAGGGTCAAGGTCGTGGCTCCCGCGACGGGCAGCCCCTCGCAGGGGGAGACCGTGGCGTTGCTGGCCCCGCTCTCCCAGGGGCCCTGCTGAGTCAGCCGGAAAAGAGGGGCCCTCTCCTGGGGAGGCCCTGCCCAGCTGGGGCGCAGCAGCAGCGGCAGCAGGAACCACCACATGGTGCGTGGCTGGGGAGAGAAGAGCGGGACAGCCCCTTAAAGCCAGCAAATGTCCCCCCCGCTAACCTCGGGCTCTGAGGAGAAGCACAGGCCCTGGATGTACCCTGAAGGGCGGGGGACGCTCCTGTGACACCTGACCTTCCTGCTCCCAGCGATGCCTTTCCTCCTAATTCCCTTGTGGCTCAGCATCCACAGGTGACCGCTTGCAGAAGGCCTCCTTCATCTGTCCCCTCTGGCCTTGAACTTTCAAGTAACCTCCTTCCTTGTCCCCATTGCATGAGCTTCTGGAGGGAAGAGACTGTGCTCTTTATTACTGTAAACTTTCCCCAGGTCCACAGATGCTGCTCCAGAAACATCTATTAATAATGAGCCAGTGCATGACTCCCGTCAGGATAAGCCCTATTGGAATAGAAACATGGAACTTCTGGAAGATTTTATCAATTCCAGGGAAACTCAGTTGCCTCAATTTTCCCCCTGAGAACTGCCCAGCCACAGGTCAGTCTGTTTTGCATGTGATCTGGTTTGCAGATCATGTTTTATTGTAAATTTTTTAATGTTTATTTATTTTTGAGAGAGAGGGAGAGACAGAACATGGACAGGGGAGGAGCAAAGAGACAGGGAGACAGAATCCGAAGCAGGCTCCGGGCTGTCAGCACAGAGTCCAACTCGGGGCTCAGACTCACAGGCCTCAAGATCATGACCTGAGCCAAAGTTGGATGCCTAACCGACCCAGCCACCCAGGCACCCCTTATTTTAAAGCAAGTTCTGAAGGCAGAACTTTCTGTTGAGAGGGCTCTTTCCTGAGAGGTTCGCTTTGGGAAAAAAAGAGCCCCCAGAAAGCTGTGAGGGTTAAGAACGTGGAGTCAAGATTTCCCGGTCTCATGCTGGTCCCAGACAAAGCTAGGGCCCCTGAGGTCAGCCTTGCTCTGGAGGGATGGCTGAAGGCTCCTAGGTGTGGAGTTTCTAGAGTACCCAGAATTTCTCAGAGCAGCTGGGAGATCAGGTAGGGGTAGATCATGTGGCCGTGGGCTGGTTTGGGAGCGGCAAAGTTACTTCTAACCAGGCTTGGCCTTGAGGTCACTGCTTCATATAGCCCCACTTCCTCTACCCTGCTGTCTCTGCTGGCCACCAGGTTTCAGAGCAGCCAGGCTACAGGGGAAGGGCTTCCCTCCTGCTAGTTGGGGGTCAAGGCAATGAGAAGGATCCTGAAAACTGAGGCCAGGAGTCCACCCATCCGGCAATGTGTCATACTCACCCTAAGCTGTCCTTTAGGAGTGTAGCACCCCCAGATGCCCCTTTGCAGTCCTCTATCTTGTCTTGCAGATTCCAGGGGTCAGTGACTTAGCCGCTAAACTGTGAATTCCAGAGGGAGGCCTGTTTCCCAGGTGCCCCTGCTCCCGGCCCCACCCACTACAAGGGCCTGAGATACTCCAGTCCCTGCAGCCCCTCCCTCCCCACCAAGACAGTATGGTTCTTAGCCCACGCTTTCACTGCCTGTCTCCCTCCTCCCCCACTGGGCCTGAACCTGCTCTTTTTTAGGCCTGGCACCTCCTCCCTGCCCTCCCCCATCTTCACCTCTCCTGACACTGCCTTTTGGGGGCCTGACAAAGGGAGGGAGTCAGCTCTCCTTGGCTGAAGGGAGTGCTGAGGGCTCAAGGGTGCAGTGATGCAGAGGCAGCACAGTCACCTCCCAGGAATCTGATCCTCCTGCCAGGTCGTTCCCACTCCTGGGATGGTTGGAGGCTGAATGATCAGCTGCAATGAGGGGGAAGCCCTCTTCCCAAGGAGGAAGGCACCCCGGTCCGTAGGAAAGCTTGCAGAGCTTCAGAGGACAAAGTGGCAGGAGAAGAGGTCCTCAGAGGAGCCTGGGGGGCAGGGGCAGGCTCGAGCCAGATCCAGGAGTCCCCAAGAACGCTGGGGTTGGTTTCTCTAGGACCCAGTTCGGTGACATCATGGATGTTTGTCTCTCCATCTTGTGAAGATAAATAAAGAGGGCAGAAATGCAGAAAGAACATTTCTGCCTTAGGACTGAAGTGGTTGATGCTGAAGCTGTGACGATGCTAAAAATGCTTCGTTTAGAGCAGAGCCTTTCTTCCCCAGAGTTCCAAGACTGGCCATTTTATCTGAGAGCCTTTGATCTTCACCCCCCACCCTCATCCCCTTCCTGCCACCGCTCCCAGGCCCGGGGTTAATCATCCCCAGCATTGTGCACACAGACAAGGACCAGAACTTCATGGATCTGTCCCCCTGTCAGTCCTTATCTGAGTAGCCCTGAGGAACTCCAGGACACCTCGAGACTGGCATATTGTGTTAATTGGATAATTGCAAGTCCCCTGGGATCTCCTTTGAGGCCTTCTCTACTCACAGCCTCAAAATATCAGCCGAAGTGCCAGTCTGGGGCTTGCTGCTCGGAAGCATTCTTTCGTCTGGCCCAGGTGGGGGGCAGGGAGAGGCCTGTTCTGTACAACCCTGTCTGGGGCAGTGCAGTCACTGTCCAGGGAGCCAGAGACTAGGCTCCAGTGCCCCTCCCTTCCAACCTTCTCTCAGAGTTAAACCAGCCAGGTCTACACTACAGGCTGGCAGGGGTTTAGGGAGTGCAGGCAGGTCTCCCCAGATGTGAGGGGCCAAATCTATTGAAACAGGGACCCTGATGAGGAAAGCAGTGGTCCCCCCCACTGCCATGGAGGCCTATAAAAGAAGATCCCAGTGAATGTTGGGTGCTCCTCTGTACTCCAGTGGGGTAAGGGGTCTGGAGAGACCAGGGCTGAGTAAGCCCACTGAGGCATTGCCCTGCACTTGCCCAGAGCCCCAGGCCTTCTGAGCCAACTTCTTGTCCCTGCTGCTTGCTGGCTACCTCATCCATGGTGGCAAAGTCCTGGCCTGGACAGGCTGACCCAATGTCTGAGCTTGGCCATCTGGTTTGCTCTGACCCACGCCCCTGGTGGGCTGCCCAGTTGAGCTTTGAGCTGGAGAGTCTGGTGGCAGACGCTTCATGGCAGAGCTTGCTTCCTGGTGGCTGGTTGGCCTTGCCCCAGTGGGTGCACTCTGCTTGTCACCACACCATCTTTTAAAAATTGAGCATCTGTTATAGTCAGAGCCTAATGCCATATGCATGATCTCATTGAATCCTCACCAGGTACTATTATTCCCATGGTACAGATAAGGAAACAGGTTCACAGGGGCTGCCTAGACTAGCTAGTCTCTCTGGCTTAACCACTCCTTCATACTGCCTTCCATAGGCCTCAACATTTGACACTGTAATACTCCCTATAAGCACAAGAGAACCTTTTCCAAATATTTAGATAGACCCAAATTATGCAAGCAGCCAGGACAGTTGGGAAATTCCTTTTCCTAGTTGAGCAGCTCATTTTCAGAAGAAACCTCTTGTACCCCTGAGGGCACAGGACTGAGGCAGATACCTGGGCAGGGCCACTGGGCACCTCTCAGGAAGGCCCTGGCCATCTTTTTCAGCCCCTTCTCTTCCAGCCCTTTTGGGAGGTCAGGAAAAGATGACTGAAGTGTTTGTCCCGTCTGGACAAGGATGCTAAGGTCCCACAACAGAGTCCTGGAAACAGTAAGTTTGTGTCCTCCAAATCCCATGCCACGTCCTGACCTCCATCACTTTACCCAAGTGGCTCCCTCTGCCTAGGTGCTCTCCCCCTTGACCACCTGGCTTTCCATTTAAGCTTACTCTTCCATATCTACTCTGGGGTCTCTCAAGAGCTGACCTTGAGATAAGGACTTCAGAGCAGGTAGTTTATTGGGGGTGGTGGCCTCAAGGAGCATGGATAGGGAGTAGGAAATGAGTTAGGGAAAGTAAGCCACTACAGGTGCCTTAATGAGCTGATCACTCAATCCCATTGGGTTTGAGCATACTTGATCAGGATCAAGTGGGAGAGGAATTGGGGCATTTACCTGCCAGCTTCTGTTTCTTGTTGGCTTGAGGGTTCTTCTTGGGGCTTCAACTCCCTGACATGCCTGGCTTGTCCTGAGCATGGATTGAGTGGGCTAGGAGTGGGCACCAAAAGCCTCAGCTATAGCACCCTTCAAGATTTTGCCCAGGCAGGCCCTTCTTGGTGTTCTCTCTGACCTAGGCCAACTGCCATCAGGTGGATTGACATGGTATCGTTCTAAAATATTTTATTTATTTATTTTGAGAGAGAGAGTGTGCAAGCAGGGGAGGGGCAGAGAGAGGGAGAGAGAGAGAATCCCAAGCAGGCTCCGTGCTGTCAGCGCAGAGCCCAGCATGGGGCTCGAACTCACAAACCATGAGATCGTGACCCGAGCTGAAATCAAGAATCAGACACTAAACCGACTGAGCCACCTAAGCGCCCTGACATGGCATCTCTCTAATATATGGATTAAAACTTCCTGAGAACTGCACCACGTTGTTGTTCTCAGTAGTCCTGGTGCCCGGCGTGGAACCTGGCACTCCGGAGAAATGTTTGCTAAATGAATGGGAAGAGTATGTGGTGAGTCACGGTGTCCTCCACAGTGCCAGGAGTGGATGGGGCAGGACTCAAAACAGTAAACATAGAATTCCCAGGCCCGCCAGCATCCCAGCATTGAAAGAGCTCAGGTGAGGGTTGACAAGGGGTATGGTGGGTGGGGGTGGAAGTGGAAGGAGAGAATTGGGTCACAAAGAAATTTCCAACTCAGACTCCTGACACTCTCATGGATTTTTTTGGGGAAAGATCACATGGAAGAAGATCGCAAGGTCAGAGTGTTAATAAAACCAAAGCCTGCAGAAGAAAAAAAAATGAGCCAGCAATTAATTATACATTTGGTCACACTCCTTTTCTGGATTTAGATCAAAATCAGACTTGTGGATTCTTGGCCTTAAGAGTGACATTACAACGTGTCTGGTTCTACCCTCCCCTGTCTACTTTAGAGGGAGAAAATGGCCCTAGAGAGGGAAATTGGCTTATCTGAGGTCACAGAGGTGAATCCTAGCAATCTAGTGAGAAGGAAGGGTGACCTCATTCTCCCTATTCTATTCTGGGGTCATCTGCATAGCCATCTGCATAGTCGATTGGGTTTCACCTGCCCTGGCATTAGCAGGGTCTTTCCCCGTTGGTCTGACCAATTGAACACATCTGATGAGCATCAGGTCGCTGGGCAGAATTTCTGGGGGTTCTTACCCCTGTTCTCTCCAACCTATCCCCAGAACTCCAGAAATGAATACCCCTAATATAGGTTGCCCCAGAGATCCAGAATTGGTGCTTCCCCAGGAGTCCTGTCCAGCTCTGTTCACAGCTGTAGCAGCCTGGGATGCCGGCCTAGGTGGCAGGTGACTGTTCAGCCAGCTGCCTCTGCCCTGCTTTCCAGATGCCAGACAGTTCTGCTGAGGGTTCTTCCTGTAAGCGCTGGAGCCGGAATGTACTAGCTTGAAGGCTGCATTCTTCTCTGATAGAGATAAGCTGGAGGAATGGGGGAGTGTCTGAGGGAGGAGATAGTACCAGGTTGTCAGGTCTCCAGCAGCCAGCTCTCACGGAATGGAATGCAGGAAAGGGGCCTTCAGGTGGTGGGGACCAAGATGCCTGAGTGGGCTCCACTGACGTGGCTGACCTGCCTGTGAG
The DNA here is from genome assembly GCF_028749965.1 of Puma concolor. Lineage (NCBI taxonomy): Eukaryota > Metazoa > Chordata > Mammalia > Carnivora > Felidae > Puma > Puma concolor. The sequence goes on along the minus strand of NC_141669.1, from coordinate 109,078,751 downwards.
GAAATGATCTTCAGGGAATAAAATAGTCATGGGTTGAGAGTCCTGTTTATTTTTCTGTTGAGGCGTCCCTCAATAGCAGTAAGCTTGCAGCATAAGGATTTGTAGAATGCTTAGAGTTTTAAAAAAATGCCATTTGAGATTCTGTTAAAATTGTAGTGGGAAGGATTCAAACTGAAATGAGAGGTCAGACTTTAATCTGCCCCTTTATTTTGCACGTAAGGAGTGGGATAAGACAGTACATGGGCTGTTTTTATAAAGCACATTCTGGAATTCATTACAGCCCGAGACAGCACATGAGTGGAAAGGTCCTAAAACTGGGGCAAGATATTGGGTTTGCATTTAAAAAAATGTTTTTTTTTTTTTTTTAGTTTATTTGCTTTTGAGAGAGAGAGAGAGAGAGAGAGAGAGAGTGTGTGTGTGTGTGTGTGTGTGTGTGAGCAGGGGAGGGACAGAGAGAGAGGGACACGCAGAATCCCCAGCAGGCTCCAGGCTCTGAGCTGTCAGCACAGAGCCTGACCCAGGGCTCGAACTCACAAATCGCGAGATCATGACCTGAACCGAAGTCGGATGCTTAAAAGACTGAGCCATCCAGGTGCCCCACTGGGTTTGCATTTTAATGCTGCTCCTTTTTTATAAGAATTATTTATATTATTCTTTTATAAGAATTTATAAGAATTCTTTTATAAGAATTTTTTATAAGAATTATTTATAAGAATACAGCATCTGTATTCTTGAGCTTCTGTCTCATATTTCTCATCTATAAGTAAATAGATCAGTCCAGGGTTAACAATTCAGCACACACGTCCCTGAGAACATGCCAGTGCATGCCCTAGGGGCTCAGTGTATAAAATGGGGACTCAGAGATGAATAAGACCTGAACCATGCCCTTCAAGCAGTTCCCAGTCTAGAAGGGGTGGAAGACAGAGAAAAGTCACCATCAGTGTGAGTACACTATCTTCTTGTCACAGAAGGCTGAAATGCAAGCTCTGTTAGCCCAGGGAACGTGCGTCTAGCTTGTTCACTTCTGCATCCCAGCGTCTGGCAGTACCTGCATACAATGGGTATTTAAGAAACATTTGCTGAATGAGGGGCCCTCTGGGTGGCTCAGGCAGTTGAGCATCTGGCTTCAGCTCAGGTCATGATCTCACAGTTGGTGGGTTTGAGCCCCATGTCGGGCTCTGTGCTGACAGCTCAGAGCCTGGAGCCTGCTTCGGATTCTGTGTCTCCCTCTAACACTGCCCTTCCCCTGCTCACACTCTGTCTCTCAAAAATAAAGAAACATTAAAAAAAATTAAAAAAAGAAACATTTGCTGAACAAATGAGCATTTATTTCAACGTTTATTTATTTTTGGGACAGAGAGAGACAGAGCATGAACAGGGGAGGGGCAGAGAGAGAGGGAGACACAGAATCGGAAACAGGCTCCAGGCTCTGAGCCATCAGCCCAGAGCCCGACGCGGGGCTCGAACTCACGGACCGCGAGATCGTGACCTGGCTGAAGTCGGACACTTAACCGACTGCGCCACCCAGGCGCCCCAAATGAGCATTTATTAACTATGTCCTTCGCTTCTTTTGTTTCTGATCGGTTCTATTTCCTTTCTTTGGGGTTTTCCACAGAACAGTGATGGTTTGCTTGTATGGACTTTTTAGTATGTTAAAGAAGATTCTTCCCGAAGCAAAAGTATTCAAGTTGCATACACAAGGTCATAATTTAGAATCTTACAGAGCTTGGATGTTGTTTATTCCCCATTGCTACAGCGACTTGCAGACACGATAACATTTTGTTGAAAGAAAAAACGCACACTATCCATCAAGCATATGAGCATGTGCTTAATGTTATTACTTAACGTGGAAATGCAAATTCGAACCACAATGAGATACTACTGTGCACCCACCAGAATGACCAAAATTAAAGGGACTGAGAGGACCAAGTTTGGGAAAGGGTGTGGAGTAAGTAGAATTATTAGACACTGCTGGTGCGAATGTCAGACGGTGCAGCTACTTTGGAAAATTGGCAGTTTTTTAATTAATTATTTTAAATTATTGTTTAATTTACATCTAAGTTAGCATATGGTGCAACAATGATTTCAGTAGATTCCTTAATGCCCCTTCCCATTTAGCCCATCCCCCCTCCCACAACCCCTCCAGCAGCCCTCTGTTTGTTCTCTATATTTAAGAGTCTCTTATGTTTTGTCCCTCTTTCTGTTTGTATATTATTTTTGCTTCCCTTCCCTTATGTTCATCTTTTTTTGTATCTCAAAGTCCTCATATGAGCGAAGTCATATGATATTTGTCTTCTATGACTGACTAATTTCACTTAGCATGATACTCTCCAGTCCATCCATGTAGTTGCAAATGGCAAGATTTCATTCTTTTTGATTGCCAAGTAATACTTCATTGTATATATATACCACATCTTCTTTATCCATTCATCCATCGATGGACATTTGGGCGCTTTCCATACTTTGGCTATTGTCGATAGTGCTGCTATAAACATGGGGGTGCATGTGTCCCTTTGAAACAGCACACCTGTATCCCTTGGATAAATGCCTAGTAGTGTAATTGCGGGGTCGTAGGGTAGATCTATGTTCAATTTTTTGAGGAACCTCCATACTGTTTTCCAGAGTGGCTGCATCAGCTTGCATTCCCCAAAACTGGCAGTTTTGATGAATGACAAGCATATATCTACATAATGACTCAGCAGGTGCACTCTTGATACTCAAGAGAAATGAGCATATATATCCACCAAAAGAATGTTTATAACAACTTTATTCATGAAGGCCCCAAACTGAACACAACCCAAAGGGCTATAAGTAGGAAAATGAATACATAAATTATGGCATAGTCATACGACGGCACAGTCACAGTGAACAATGAACTCAACAACAGAGATGATTCTCACAGACACTTTGTTGAACAGCAGAAGCCAGGCACAAGAGTTTGTACTATATGGTTCCATTTATGTGAAGTTCGAGAAGAGACAAAACTAATTAATCTTCAGAATAGTGGTTATTTAAAAAAAAATTTTTTTTAACGTTTATTTATTTTTGAAACAGAGAGAGACAGAGCATGAACAGGGGAGGGGCAGAGAGAGAGGAAGACACAGAATCTGAAACAGGCTCCAGGCTCTGAGCTGTCAGCACAGAGCCCGACGCAGGGCTCGAACTCACGGACCATGAGATCATGGCCTGAGCTGAAGTTGGACGCTTAACCGACCAAGCCACCCAGGCGCCCCAGAATAGTGGTTATTTTTGAAGAACATCTGAGGTGCATGGCTCAGTATGTATTAAGGAATTGGAGGTATGACAAGACCTGGTGTGTTGAGGGAATGGACAGTTCAATATGGTAGGAGACTAGCAGGAGCCATGGTGGAGGAATGTAGGGAGAAGACATCGGAAACATTATTTGGGGGTCATTTTGTAAAAGGCTTTGTTGTGATCATTAGCGCTATTTGCCATGTATTTCAGCTCTTCTTCCTTCTGGTCACTCAGTAAGATTATACTTCCTGGCCCCTTGTGGTTGAATGTTTCCATATTTTGTTCTGGCCAATGAGTATCACTTCCAGACAATGCATTTAGCTGCGGGTGTGAGACCCTCCAGGGCTCTCTCTTCCCCTCTGAAAATTGGCAGTATTTGGGAAGGTGGCTGTTGTGTCAGCCTGGGTCCTTAGGAAGACCAGAGTTCCCCTGAGGCTGCTGTGCCTATATTGGGAAATAGTAAGTGAATATGATAATTACAGATTACAGTAAGAATTATAAAGGATATAAACAGACTGATGTGATGTAAAGGAATTGGGGAGGAGAGTGGAGGTGGTCATCGGAAGGCTTGCTTCATTTGCACTGAGGCCTGGGGTGGGATGGAGCTGTCAAGCAAAGGGCCATGGGGAATAATATTCCAGAGCAAATGAGCAAAGATTTGGAAGCAGGAAAGAGCCTGCTGTGTGTGAGTCACAGAAAGCAGATCTTTGTGGCTAGAGGATGGTGGGAGAGGGGACAGGTGGGAAGGGGGGTTGTGTTAAAGGTCACTCTAGTTGCTGTATCTATTGTAGGCAAGAGAGCTACATTAAGGGGGTGTTGAAAGTGTCCAAGGGGGAGGAGATGATGCTGGTTTGACAGTGAGGATAGTGAACGTGGAGAAGAGTGTTCACATTTGAAATATGTTGTGAAAGTGGGATCCACAAGACTTGTAAGTGGGTTGGAAGTGAGGTGTGGTAGGCTGGATAATGGCCCCAAAGACACACACATTTTAATTGCTGGAACCTGTAGATGTTACTTAAATGGCAACAGGAGTTTGCATATGAGATTAAGGTAAGAGTCTTGAGATGGAGAGATTATCCTGGATCATCTGGATGGGCTCCTGATGGAAGCACAGGTGTCTTTATAAGATAGAGGCAGAGGCAGAGTTTACTACAGAGAAGAGGAAGGCCATGTGGAGACCGAAGGAAGATGCTATGCTATGGGCTTTGAAGATAGAGGAAGGGGCACCTGGGTGGCTCAGTCAGTTAAGCATCTGGCTCTTGATTGCAGCTCAGGTCATGATCTCACAGTTCATGAGATTGAACCCTGTGTCAGGCTCTGTGCTGACAGCAGGAAGCCTGCTTGGGAGTCTGTCTCTCTCCTCTCTCTCTCTTTCTTTCTATCTCTCTTTCTCTCTCAGTTTCTCTCTCTCCCCCTCTCCCTCTTTCTCCCTCTGTCTCCACCCCTCCCCTGCTCATGCTCTCTCTCCCCCTTCCTCAAAACAAATAAATATACTTAACCAATGAAGATAGGAGGAGGGTCTAGGAATGCAGAAGCTAGAAAGGCAAGGACATGGATTGTCCCCAATCCCTCCTGAGGGAGTATGGCTCTGCTGGCACTTTGATTTGGGCTCAGGGAAACTGATTTCAGAATGCTCATTTCTAGAACTCTGAGAGAATAAATGCATATGTCATTGTTTTTATTGTGGTAAAATATATAGAACAATATGTATCATTTTAACCACTCCTTAGGTATACAATTCAGTGGCATTAAATACATTCATAATGTTGTATAACTGTTATCTATGCCTGAAACATTGCTGTCATCACAACAAAAACTTTACTCATTAAATGACAACTCTCCTTTCTCTGCCTCCCCAACTGCTGGTAACCTCTGTTCTACTCTCTGTCTCTATATTGGTCTATTCTAGATACCTCCTCTCAGTGGAATCGTACAATATTTGTCCTTTGTCTGGCTTATGTCACCAGGCATAATGTTTAATGTTTGTTTGTTTATTTATTTATTTATTTATTTATTTATTTATTTATTTGAGAGAGAGAGAGCACGAGCAGGGGAGAGGCAGAGAGAGAGGGAGATACAGAATATGAAGTAGGCTCCAGGCTCTGAGGTATCAGCACACAACACGGGGCTCAAACTCACAAACCATGAGATCATGACCTTAGCCAAAGTTGGGCGTTTCACCAACTGAGCCACTCAGGTACCCTTCACATAATGTTTAATGCCCAGGTCAATCATGTTGTAGCATATATCAAAATTTTGTTCCTTTTTGTGGCTGAATGATATTGTATATTGTTTTAATTGTGGTGATTTGTTATAGCAGCTAGGGAAAACTAATACATGAGGGATGAGAGAAAAAGTATCAAGCATGATCCCTAAGCCGCTTGGGTGGCTCAGTTGGGTAAGTGTCTGACTCTTGATTTAGGCTCAGGGCATGATCTCCCGGGTTGTGAGATCAAGCCCTGCGTTGGGCTCTGTGCTGACAGCACAGAGTCTGCCTGGGATTCTCTCCCCCAACTCTCTGCCCCACCCCTGCTGGTGCGCTCGCTCGCTCTCACTCTCACTCTGTCACTCTCACTCTCTCTCTCTTTCTCTCTCAAAATAAATAAATAAACATTAAAAAAAATGATGATCCCTAAGTTCTTGGACCTGAGGACATTGAAAGGATTGATGGACTGAGAGGCCATTTACTGGGAAAGAGAAGTCTAAGACAGCAACAGATTTGGGGGAGGAAAATCATAGGCTCTGTTTTGACCATATTAAGTTTGAGATGTCTGTTAGACCTACAAGGAGATACTGAGGGAGATAACTGGACATCCAACTGGAATTCTGGGGAGAGGTCAGAGCTGGAAAGTTACATTTGGGAGGCATCACCATATAGATGGTGCTTGAAGCCAGTAGACTGGTTGAGGCCACCTAGGGCAAGTGCGTAGAAAGAGAAGAGAAGAGAAACAAGCCAACATTTGCTAGTGGAACAGAGGAAGAGAAATCAGCCTAGCATGCTGAGAGAAAGCCAGGGAGGTAGGAGAAAAATCAGGAAAATTTGGAATCATGAAAGTTAAGAGACAACAATATTTCATTAAGAGGGGCACAGCCAGCCAGGTTTTGACAGACTAAATAATGGAGGACTTTTATGAGCTGGACAAGAGAAGGGTTGATTGGGGGTGGGGGGGGGGGAGGGACAGAAGCCAGAGAGGAGTGAGTTAAGGGCATGAGAAAATATGTGTTAGCTTTCCTACGTATTCGGAGAACTTTTGCTGTGAGCAGGAGCAGAAAAATGGGGCAGAGTTCAAACCTTTTATAAGGTGGGGAATATCGTTGTAGTTATCTATGGCTGCCCAGTAAGTACCCCCAAAACTTAGTGGCTTAAAGCAACATTTATTCTATTCTATTACATGATTTTTGAGGGTCAGGAATTTGGTCGGAGTTTGGCTAGATGACTCTTTCGTTCCATTTAGCATTGATTAGTCATTGGTAGTATTCAGCTGTTCATTGGACTGGTTTTGAGGCTTCAAGATGGATTTACTCATGGGTCTGGCACCTTGGTAGGGATGACCTGAGGGCCGGGCTCTGCTGAGATTGTTGGTTGGAGTGCCTACTTGTGGCTTCCCTAGCATGGTGGCCTCAGGGCTCGAAGAGGGAGTATCCTGTGGACAAAACAGAAGCTACATGGCCTTTTATGACTTACAGTTAGAAGTCACATAGCATTACTTTTGCTGTACTCTATTGGTCAATCCAGCCACAAGCCTACTCAGATTTAGGGTGAGGGGACTCAGATCCCATCTCTTGATGGGAGGACACTGAGAGAGTTTGTAGCTGTATTTTAAAACCCCCAAAGAGAGAGAACATGTTTGCAGTCTGATGGGAATGTGTCAAGAGATGGGGAGAAGAGAATGATGCAAGAGAGAGAGGAGGAAACTGCAGGAATTGAGTGCTTTGGAGGTCATGAGGGGACAGTGCTCAGAAGGCTGTGGATTAGGCACTTTTCCAACTGAGGCAAGAGGGAAGAAAGACATTGTGAGGACAGATGAAGAGTGAAGAGATGAGGCTCTTCCCATATGATGACATCACTGTGCTCAGTAACATGCAGGTCATTCTGTTACAGATCATCAGCTGAGGGTAGGTGTTGAGGCGGGTTGAAAAGAAAGGAAGGTATGAAATGGTAATATCAGAGAGTTGGAATGTTAAGTATTTTTTTGAAAAGATTTTAACAGTGATGGCTTTTTGTCATTACTGAAAATAGTATAGATTGTAAGTACATGATGATGAATCCTTAATAATATATTAAGATAATTACTTTTTAGTGATTATTAATTATACCAACTGTTTATGGAACCTATCTGAGATACTCTAAATTCTAGGAAGTTCTGACCAATTCTTTTAGATGGGATCACATGATATTATATTTCCATTTTGTTGCTGGAGGAACTAGCATTAGTTTCATGAAGTAAGCCTGAGAAAGAATCCAAGATTAGAACTCTGAGATCATTTTCTTAGGAGAATTGAGAACATGTTTATTTTACTTGAAGAGGATGTTTGGATCATCACCTCCTGAGAGTGAATTAAAAAAATTATCTGGCAAGGGTTGGTCTTGAGCAAAGGTACTTGGTAGATGATGTCGTTTTACAGATGATGCTTTCAAGTGTTGAAAACATGTTTGTAATGCTTGTTCTGGAATTGCTTTCAGAATGAGTTTCACACACACGCGCGCGCACACACACACACACACCAATCACTAATGGCCCCTCTTCCAAGCTTGACCTTATTTCTGTCCTTCTCCCACTTGCAAAACTCTTATTCATCCTTCAAGACCCAGTCTAAATGTCCTTTCTTTCTGGGAAGATCCTTCCTCCTTTGCTCTTGACTCTAACAAAACTACTCCCTCTCTATTGTGCTCATATGTCTTTAATGTATCAAGAATAAGGCCTGTTATACAACATTACAGAGTTATTTACTCAGCTGCCTGTCTCTTGCTAGATTGTATTATCCTTGGCAGCTAGTGTAGTGCCTAGCACATAGTAGGTGCTTATGGCAGATGGAGCTACTTGTTTCCTGATATCTACTCTCACCCTGTTTATCAGTAAAGGAACTCTGATTTGTAGTTGAGGCCATGGCTACTTTGAACAAAGACCAAATATTTCAACCTCCCTTATAGTTAATTGAAGCCATATGACATAACGCCTGGAGCCAGAGCAGCCATGTTGGATCATGAGAGGACTTTGTGAATAGAAGCTATACATAGTGGATGGAAAAGATGCAATGACATGGGTCCTTGACATGGTATATGTGCTTTATTGGCCCAGACTTGCCTTAGGAGTGTCAGGTGGAAGAGAGAAAAACATCTCTTGTTTGAGCCACTATTATTTTATATATATTACATATATATGTGTGTGTGTATGTATGTATTTATATACACACACACATATATATACATACACATATATATGTGTATGTATATATATATATATATATCTGTATATGTACTTGTAGCTAAGCAATTTTAACTGATAGAAATATATATGTATATATAATTTATATTATACATAAATATAATATACAAACATATAATAAATATAGTAAGTTATATCAACTGTATATTTATATGTTATATAGCTTATATGAAACATATAGATTATATACATGTGTGTGTTTGTGTGTATGTGTTTGTTTAACTGAACTGGCTGAAATACAGTTGGCTGAACCCTAGCATGGATTGACAACTGTAGGCCCATAGGCTACATTAGGTTCTCGGATATATTAGAGATTATTCACATATTTTAAGATCTGTGACTACTAGTCAGGGCATGCTTCGCAAATCCCTGTGTCTCATATCTGACTGTGTCTGTGTACATCACCTCCCCCCAAACACAGTAGCATTTGCAGCCCCTTGTCCTAGAATGAACTTTGCTTAGGTTATAATGAGTGGATTATTCAACAGCTTCTTGCCAAGTGTTTGGCTGCCCATTTGCTCTTCTGATGTCTACCTGACTCAAAGAACCATTTGTAAAGGGAGGAAAAGGTCAGAATAAGAACATTTCACTCAGCCTCTAAAAACAGAGCTCAGACCCTGAGGGAAAGTTGCCTCTCTGTGGTGGAATTGGCATTAATCACTTATATGCAATGGCAGGATCAGGGCCAACCATTTGTGGGGATGGGGGTGGATGGGGTTTTCTCTGGTCATGGGTTGGTGTTTTCTTTGCTGGGAAGAAGGCAGAACTCTTTCCCACCCTCCTGAATTCTACCTCTGACCCAAATTTGCAATCAGGTATCATATTGGACAAGTGGGCCAGCCGTTGGGATCTGAAAAATTTTTTTAGTAGAAAATTTCACTCTTTTGACATTTGAAATCTGGTATAATGTAATTGAAGGAAAAAAAAATGTGGAGTTTTGTAGGCCTTACTGACGTATGTTGGGGTGGGATGGGGACAAATCACCTCAAGAGGGATTATCGCAAATAAAGACAATCTAGGGCTCTTGACTCAAGAGGCCTTGCCATTCACACAGGATTATCAAGTGGTGCTAGAGAATACCACTCAAGTCAGGAGGTCTAGGTTCAAATCCTTGCTTTCAACACTCCAGTTGGGTGACCTTGACAAGTTGCTTATTAAAATACAAGTTGCTTGACTCTGTACACAGTAGTTCCGGTGTATGCTAGAGCTGGCTTGTCCCTGTCAGAGAGCTGGGTATCTTCCCAATTGTTTTCATAGATGCCATGCTGTCTACGGTGGGAGTCTTTACACCAAGGAAATGGGTGAATCAGGTCTCCCCCTGTATTTACCAGCAACCACTGCATGTTTCCTAATCTGTACAATGAGGCTGACAATACTTACCTTACCCAGAGGCTGAATTGAGAGGACTCATGGGAAGCACAAGTGATACTCCTTAATACATGTTAGCATTCTAATTCTTTTAACCATGTAATAACAACTCTATTGTTGAGGATATTATCTGGGGAGGCAGACACAAGATCTGACTTGCTCTGACATTGGTTGGCACAACCATTTAACCTCTTGGTATCTGTTTTGCCCCTGTGGTTTATTTGTCAGGGCAGCCTGTCAACCTGCCCTGAAATTCGAGTTATAGAACTATGTGGTTTGACTCGAATAATGGGCCTGTGTTGGCAGAGTGATGCTAGAGTTTCAGAAGGAAAGTGTGTGCATGGTGCATAGGAGTGGAGGATGTACCCCAAGTGGATTGTGGGGAAAATGAACCACAACCAAGGAATGCTGGAGACGAAGGGCTGTAATAAACCGCACAATCCAAACCCTTGTTTTACAGATGAGGAGACATATGCTCTCAGGTGGGGGCTTGGATTTTCCGTTTTTGTTGTTTCAGTTTCCTTTTTGATCAGGCTAATACAATACCTGTCTTGAAGAGATATCTGTATTCCCATGTTCATTGCAGCATTATTCACAATAGCCAAGATATAGAAACAGTCTAAGTGTCTATTGCTGGGTAAATGGATGTAGATAAAATGTGTGTGTGTGTATGTGAGGTATATATATACATGTATATATACACGATGGAATATTATTCAGCCACTAAGAAGAGGGAAATTCTGCCATTTGCAACAACATGGATGGACCTTGAGGGCATCATACTAGGTGAAATAAGTCAGGCAGAAAAAGACAAATACTGTATAATCTTACTTATATGTGGAATCTAAAAGAAACAAACTCATAGAATAGATTGATGGTTGTCAGATGTGGGGGATGGAAGGTGGAGGAAATGTGTGAAGGTGGGGACGTTTTAAGCTGCTTTCAGGCAGAATCATAGCCCCTTACTTTGCATTCAGCCAGCAGTTAAATAGCTACTCTTCTTTTCCTCAGTGAATATCTCATGACTTATTCAATTTCCATGAATGTGTAATGACTTAATAGATATAATATTAAAATACAAAACCAGAAACCAGTATACAAGTTGGTATAAAGGCTGAAAAGACAGAACCCAAAATGCCAACAGTGTAGGTCTTTGGACAGTGTTAGTAAGACACACCTGGCTTTGAATTCTGGTTTTGCTTACTGGTGGCGTGGCTTTGGGCAAGTTATTTCACCTTATGAACCTGTTTCCTCCTTTGTGAAATGAGAAGGCAAGCCATTCCTGCCCCACAATGGGTTGACGTGAGAACTGTATGAAGGGACATCTATAAGCTGCACATTACTACCTGTTATGGACCATCTACAGCTAAATCAAATCCAAATGTTTTGGAAATTCATCCATCAAGTCAGAGGCCCTCTGATGCTCCTTCACCTTTGGGTTTTTGTTGGCTCTCTCATGCTTTTTCTAAAATGTAGATGTGGAAAAAAGAGCTTATGATGTCAGGAAATCTAGGGACCTTCAATGGGAAAGGAGTTAAAGCCAACAGGTAAGTGAGGTTTCTAAGTCAATCTCACGGGGAGGAATGAGCTTGAATCTTGGAATTCTACGCATTAAACTTGAAAGTTGCATTCCTTTCTCAGGGGGTAGAAAATATTCACCTGTTTAGAGACAGCAGACTGGAGAGGACACAACCAGACGATACTCAAATCCAGATAAAGCTTTTAATTAAAAAAATTCATAAAAATAGTAAAAAATGCAGATTTCCCCATCTAGTATAGATAAGAAAGCGAAGGAGGCTGAAAGACACGTTAATTTAAAATTTCATCATAGGAAGTCAGATGACCTTTTGCACCCAGTGTAAAAAGAGTCCTTACATTGCTCCTGGGAATAGCAGCATTTAGGCTTTGGTGGTCACACTTGGGATGTGGTCGTATAGTCATGGAAGAAGTGTTCCCTGGAAAGTTTGGTGAAGACCAGTCACCTCCTTTGAGTGTTTTCATAGAAATGTCAGGCAACCATGGAAAGCCAAGGAAGAGAGTTATACTGAAGGTCCAGCTCTGGTTAAGTTATGTAGAGCTGTGCTTCGCAGCAGACAGGTGACATGTGGCCTCAAGCAGCATTATTTTAACCTAGGGCCTGACATCATATTAAAGACCTGACTTAGGTTCTAAAATAATAGAGCCTAAGACTATGTAGAAATGACCAACACCAAGTAAAACAGTATGCTCAGCACTAGTTTGTATAGAAGACATTTCAAGCAAAGTTCTTTATGATGTGGACCAGACTTTCCAAGTGCCTAAGCCACTTCCTAGATTTAAGCTGGGCCTTGGAAGTTCAGCTGGTGCCTGGGGAGTTTTCATGAACATTGACCTCTAAAGGAGGGGCTGAAAGAGGACTTTCAAGCAACAGCTTCCAGCTCAGGGCCTGGGGTTCCCTAGACAGGGCTGTCTTAATGTGGTTCCTGGAGCAGTGGAGATCTCTCTTCTCAAATGTCTTAGTTGGAAAATAAAGCACAGTGGATCTTAAAAGAATTTCAAAATGGAAATGGACCCTCTGCTTTACCCTGGCAACCCAAGTCCTTTCTGTGACAGGAGAACATTTATAAAAACATAATTAAATGCTATCTGATATTACCCACTACCCCTGATACTGCTTCTTTCCTTCTCAAAACCCATTCCTCCCAAAGCTGACAAACCAAAACAGAAAATGACAATTGAGGGCAGTTATTAATTGGCTCACGCTCATGTCTGGAGGTAGAGGTGACAAGAGCAAAAAGAAAAAAAAAAAGGTCTATTATCAGCTCCTAATTTACCAAATGTAGATGGAAGCCAGTGAGGAAGCCATCAACCCCTGAACTTGGTGATCTTGGAGAAGAGGTTTGTCCTTCTCTCCATGACCAGCTGGGACGGAGACCCCATTGTAAGCCTGGATGCAGGGAGGTGGTTTTTATGAACAGAGAGAACTAGACCCATCTTCCTGAGCCCCAGCTCAGAGTAGAAGCAGTTGAGACATGCAGCTGGGTTGAGGAATGGATTTCCCTGTTCCTCTATGTCACCCGCGTCATCAGGAAGGACTTAAAGGTGGCCGAGGAATGGAAAAGGAGCTGCAGGTGGCAGCAGTAACCTGAGGGGACCGATGTCCAAGACCAGATGGGTCAGCAGTCACCTCTGCAGAAGTCACTGTGAACTGATGACACTGTAGGCCACTGCTCTGACCCCTTGTCACCAACTAGTACCAGGTACCCCCACCTCTCCCCTCCCCTCCCCCAGACCTTGACCTATAAGGGGAAACGTGTGAGTGTGGACTCCCTCTGCCATTTTCACAATATGGGAACTAAAAGCAGTTCTGTTAAGGAAAGACAGATTTCTTTTTGTACCTGAGTTAGGGAGTAAGGTAGATCCTTGGCTACATGTGCTTTTAACCTTTCTGTCTTTCCGCTGACTTAGCAACAGAGCAGAAAGGCACACTGGTGACTTCTGGCCATACACTCGCAGGTTCTGGAAGTCACAGAACTGTAGCTACATACTGGGATATAGTAGTATTAGCCTGTCTTCTACCTACCCATTTTACAGAAAAGGCAACTGAGGCCTCCTCTGTTACTGGTAGGACAGGGCAAACAAAAGGAAAGGGATATGCTAGGCAGTGTGTTTGAAATGAGGCAAGGATCCTCATCTGAGTGACCAGCGGTAAGTATATGGTTGTCTGTCAGTCTGGACTCTACACATTGGGTGGGCCAAGGATCCCATATGTCCAGGGAGGACCATCCTTGTCTCACTGTCTGTGTAGGCAGATCTGTTTTGCTTCAGTCCTGACCACCAGTCAACTTGTGGAACAGGTCCTCATCAAGTGTCTCATTCTGGTCCTTGGACCGGGTGGACAGGAAAATGTAGCCACCGATGTATTCATGCACAATCTTGCAATCCGCACTCAGGCAGGTGAATGCAATGGAGACATTCTGGTCAAATTCGATTGCCACCTGGAAGAGGAAGGCACAGGTAAGCTTAAACTCTGACAAGGAAAATGAGGAAAAAAACGCCTTGTGATGGCGTCAGAGCTGAGGACTGCCTAGGTGGCTTACAGATAACTCCCCCTGCTTGGGATTTCTCTCCCTCTCTCTCCCCAGAACCCCACAGACAAAAAACAAAACCAAACCCTCCAAAACAACTCCAAAAACAATCACCACTTCCATTAGACGCTTACAGCAATCTTGTCTTTGCTCTCTTTGCGCCCTCTTGTGGTGTCAACTTTGCTATACATTTGGGAAAACATTCTAACTCCCAGCACACATAGATACTTTCTGTCACTCTTGTTTAGATGTTAAGAACTTCCTAAGCATTCCATCTGTCCAGGGGCAGGGTACTTTGCAGACTTTTGGATGGAGAATAAAAGGCTTCCCTGAATTTTCCTGCACCCAACAGCCCTGCACCCCTTCCCAGCTGAAAGTCACAAACTCTAAATCAGAAGAAACATTCTTCACTGGTTCTCAAACCTTGGTTGCCCAAGTGGACTTTTGAAAATTACTGATGCCAGGCTCCCACTCCCAGAGACTGGGATTTGATTGGTCTAGGATGTGGCCTGGGCAGTGGTGTTTTCAAGTTCCCCAGGTGATCCTAATACTCAACCAGGATTTAGAGCCACTGTCTTAGAGGCCACCTAATCTCAGACTTTTATTCTACAAATGAGTGCCTCCACTGAAAGGAATCCATGGTTCTTTAAAAAAAAGTGTGAGTTTGGGGTGCTTGGGTGGCTCAGTTGGTTGAGCATCTAATTTCGGCTCAGGTCATGATCTCACGGCACTGGGCTCTGTGCTGGCAGCTCAGAGCCTGGAGCCTGCTTCTGATTCTGTGTCTTCCTCTCTCTCTGTTCCTCCTCTGCTTGTGCTCTGTCTCCCAAAAATAAACATTAAAAAAATTTAAAATACAGTGTATGTCTCTTATCATCCCTCTAGGTAGATGGCTTTCTACTGGAAAAATGAGAAAACAAAGGAGAAAAGATTCTTTATCAATATCAGAATGTGTTAAATCATCTGGATGCTAAGGCGCCTCTGACTTGATCTACAATTTCCCAGCTTATAGCTTTGGCTTGAACTTAGCTCCTGGGGTGCCATTAACGGGAGGCAGACGGTTTGGGGTCCCCTTAACTCAAGAGGCAAAGCTTTTCTCAGTCATCCCTGCTCACATCACTTGCTTCTCTAGTAGTTTTTACTTTTTGGGACTGGAATGCTCTCCAGGTGGGCAGTTGAGCCTCTGAGTCCTCAACTAGTTGGACTTCTTGGCAGCCATTAGATGAGGCCTTTTTGGATTCATTTTGGGTGACAGTTCTCAGGTAGTTTCCACTAAGTAATTCAGTCTAAGTCTTACATAATCCTATGCTGAGTTGAAGGAAACTAGTCAAATTGCTCAGCAATTTTAGAGTATGTATGGCAAGTCCATATGGAGACTAAGCCAACCCATGGTGTTAATTCAAAACCATTCGGCCTGTACTTGTTAGGAAACTGCCCAGAATTGCATGTGATTATTTTAGCAGACAATGACCATATGCCTGTGGTTTCTGAGTTCTAAATGTATGAACAGAATAATGTACAATTCCGATGGAACACACATATATAGGCTCAACGCTGAATGTACCAAAAACTTTCACTGTACCTGCCGGATTTCCCAGTTTACATTCCACTGCTTCATATTTGTGAATCTCCATGTTGTAATTGGAATCCCAGTGGTTGCATCGATTCTAATCAACCTATTATAGGAAACTCCCAGAATATCATCTTTCTTGCTTCCTTTAAATCTAAAAAAAAATATGAATTAAAAGAAGCAACTGCTTCCTGTAATATGATTTTCATTCATATACAACTTCTTAAAGATAATATGAACATTTCTAAATGGCATCCAAAGAATGGACAGTGAAGGATTAGCTTTCTACAGAAGAAGGGTGTTTTTATTGTGATATGAAGAACATATGAAGAATGGAGAGAATTAATAAGGCTGCCCTGTACACATCATTTACATAAAACTGACATCATGGGAAAGCAAAGTAAGAAAGGGTCAAGTCAATTAATTTAAAATTGCCAACTGTGTGTGCCACGCACTGTTCTAGGCACAAGGAATATAGTAGTGATCTCAGTAGATAGAAAATGTCTATCTTCATGGAGCTTGTATTCTAGTGGGGGGACAGGGTCATGAGTAAGTGAAATATATATGGCAGATAAGATCATAAAGGAAAATAAAACACAGAATGGGGCCGGGGAATACTGGCAAATGGGGTGGTTACAGTTTTACAACTGTAGGCTGTAGTGAGAGAGGCCACTTGATTAAAGATGCTGGTGAGGGACTGTGCTATGTGGGTATCTGGGGAAAGAGTATTGTAGGCAGAGGGCATAGCCAGTGCAAGGCTGCAGCATTTTATGTATGTATGTATGTATGTATGTATTTGTGTGTGTGTGTGTGTGTGTGTGTGTGTGCACGCTCAAAGACCTGTCACAGGAGGCCGGTGGGGCTGGGCACAGTGAAGGAGGAGCAGAGGTGTGAAATTCTGGAGCTAAGGTCTTGTAGGACCATTGTAAGGATTTGGCTTATACACTGAGTGAGCCAGAAGGCCTTCAGATGGTTCTGGGCAGAGGCTGCCATGGTTTGACTCAGATCTTAAACACATCACTCAGGCTGCCAACTTGAAAACTTAGGGAACAAGGGGAGAAGCAGGGAGCCCAGGTAGGTCTGTGAAGAGAAGGTATAGAAGATTGTTATGGGCAGCCAGTGTGTTTGGGCCATTTGTGAAAGGACAATATTCTAAAATAAAAAGGGTTCTATGTTCTAGACTGAGAAGAAACTGGGATCCAAGAAAGGCACTTAGAAACACATAGAGAGCAAGAGAGGCAAGTGAACATTGTAATCACCTGACAAGGTAGTAGGTGAGGCCGAATTCAGGTAGAGATTGCCATGCCTGGATGAACCGCAGCTTGGCTTCGACCAGGGGCATCTGAGCCACATTCTGGTGGGCTTCTAGAATCCGGGCTGCCAGCTAAGCAGAAGTGGTAGACATCAAACTGTCCTTAGCATACAGTGACTATTCTATAATCATCCTTTTGGCTCAGATCCCCAGTCAGAAAAATAAATGCAAGGCCCAACTGTAGCTCTACAAAGAGAATTCATTTTCATTCATTCATTCACCCATTCATTCATTCTCGCTTCCTCTCTCTCCTTCTGAAACAAAACATGTAAATCACTGGGGACAAGAAGGAACAAGATCAACCAACACATAAACTTGTAAGGTTCATGGAGATGGAGAGTTCTGGGTCCCTCTTTCTAGGGTCTATATAGTGTCCACGGACAATGGTTCCACTTACATCAGTCTATTTGCGTAACTTTTTAACCCCCTCTGATGGAAGCACAATGTAAAGTTTTAATTTGTGGGGACTAAATAATTTTAATTAAATCTGGGAATATTACCATGTTTAGGTAGCAGTAGTCAGCGCTAACAAAATGAACAATAATCTCTTAACATGGTCTAATACGGAGTCCAAAGTCAAATATCCCCATGAGCTGATTTTTTCATGATGATGGCCTCAATCATTTTAATTCCTCATTTTACTTCAGAAAATACAGAATTTACTGCAAACAATCACTCAAACAAGATTAGCAGTACCTGCTTAGACTTGTGTTTTTTTGCACACCGAGGCGACACAAAACATTCCGGGTTTATGTCCATGGTTTCGATATTGGAAGCCACCTGAGATGCTGAGCTCCGATTTTTCATCCTCAAAAATGAAAGGATGTTGAGAACCTCTGGCTGGTAGGAACTGTCTGCCATGGTTTTGCCCTTTGATGCCAAGATGCAGGCAGCCATCCATTGGGCATACTGATTCTCCTGCAGCAAACATCAGAGGGCTGAGACACAAATTCAAGTACAGAGCCACCCTGCTGCGAACAGAGCAGGAGGTGGGCTCTTATCTCGACAATATACCAAACTGTCACCTACCAAGCAAGGAAAGATGTGAAGTGGCACATGTTCTGAGTGGCTGTCAATCACCTAATTTAACACCCAACAAAAGCTTTTGAGTCCCATGTTGAGTTTCTCTATGCTAAAGGGCTAGAGAATAGGAATGTCAGCTGTGATAAATTCCATGCAGAGAACTTTGCATTTAAAGATAAACCGAGGACACAGGAGCTCCATGGAGCACAGACAGATGAAAACCCAAGCTACCCACCAGACTTGCTTGATGTATATTTCCATTTTCATATCATGTCTGATCTCTATTACAGAAGGACATGAGGAAAAAAATCATTAACTGATTTCCCATATAATGTCTACCCTGGCCTATTCTTACTAAAGATTTGAATCCCATAGTAGGAATCAGGTCCACTGATGGGCTCTGAACCAGTCAGTGGCGGCCTCTATTGTTCTTTACTGTGTGTGCTCATTTTTCACCTCAGGGAACCAAGTGGAGTGGTCTCAGAAGCTGAGGGGATGCAGATGAACGGTCGAATTCTTCAGAGCAACAGTAAGTATGGTATGCTGAATTACTGACCTCAATCTTCATCCTCCTGGTATCCACACCTTTTGCCATGTAATTTTACGATCTGTCTCATTGGAGACGGGGTGTAATTTCCCACCTCTTGACTTTGAGCCTCACCATGGACTTACGTTAGCTGATGGAACGTAGGTGGAAATAACAGTGTACTCACTCAAAGCTCAAGTTTTAGGAGGTCTGCCACGTTTGTAGTTCCTCTCTTGCACTTCCGCCATCACTATGAGCAGAGCCTCCCCAGGCAGCTGGGTACCCAGAATACAGTGCGCTTACCTCCAGTAAGGAGCCAAGCCTAGCCAGACCTGTGGCTGGAAGCAGATCTGTTCAGCTGACACAAGGCTGGATCATCCAAGCCCATAGATGTTTCAGAGACCACGGTTTACTGGTATGTGTCATTTGATTTTGTGGTTGTTTGTTACAAAGTAATAGCTGACTGATGAGTGTTCTGATTTGAGAAAGCATCTCAGCTGGTTTGTCCTTAGGTTTAATAAAGGTGAAGGGAGTTAGCATTTTTGTGGTTTTACTCACATGATCACATCTGAGATACACTTCATTCATACCATCAGCAACAGGGATTAGTAACTTGATTCCAAATTTTCTCCCTGCTACATTTACATCTGGCACAACTTCACAGCCTGAATGATAAAAGGAAGGGACAAAACTGAGTTCTGAGAAATCTGTTATATCAATATCAGATGTGCATCTAAAAGAAACACTTTGAACGTAAGCCCTTCAGATTTGGTTCTCTTTTGAAAAACTGAGGAGCAAGCAGACAACATTAATTAAAGGATAACTAAATAAGACTCATGAATAACTAACATGGATAACAAAAACTATTTTCTCTTATCATTTAAAATTTTTTTTTAACGTTTATTTATTTTTGAGACAGAGAGAGACAAAGCATGAACGGGGGAGGGCCAGAGAGAGGGAGACACAGAATCTGAAACAGGCTCCAGGCTCTGAGCTGTCAGCACAGAGCCCGACGCGGGGCTCGAACTCACGGACTGCGAGATCATGATCTGGGCCGAAGTCGGCCGCTTAACCAACTGAGCCACCCAGGCGCCCCTCTTATCACTTTAAACATGTCATCAACTGAATTCATTTTCCAGGTTGGTTTGGCTATTCTGCCTCATAGTAGCACTGAGTTATGAATATAAACTTTTAAAATAAATCAGGGCAGAGGGAGTTTTCTCACTGTCACCATATGATAAGGAAATTGAGTGCAATGGTTAAGTATTTTCAGTTAATGGAGTTACCAGTACACTCACAGCCACTTTCAGAAATTGGTACAGAAACTGAAGCGACACTGAATTAAACAGAACCATCCTGGAATTTAGAAAGTTTTCGGGATCCTACAAGGCCTCATGTACTACCCTGATGACAGCAATTACCACCACTTCATAGGCTTGGCCACACTGGGGAAGAAAGGACAGCAGAATGCTGCAGACAGGCTGCTGTGTGGAAACCAGTGAGATAGAGCGGTTCCTCTGGAAGTCAACCCTGCTTCACTGGGTAGGAACCTTGGCTTTCATATGCATGCTAGCTGGGTCATGACAAGCCCATACCTTCATGTAGGACTCTCTTACCTCTCAGATTTAGTTTTTCTACTGGTTCTCCTTGTTCAAGCTCCTTATTTTTAAAGTAGGCTATAGATGTGTCTTTAAAGATGAACCAATATTGTTTGAAAGCTTTCAGTATTAGCTTCTTGGGCCTGCAAATTAAAGTACAATTAGCCTTTTAACAACCACCTAGAAACACAGGGACGCATTGCAAATTTTAAGTGGATCAAGATGCTCTAGAAACCCATTCATATGACATACTCTTTATTTCTGAAAGTACTTTTCAAATTGCTAACTCATTTCTAAAAAGTAAAAATGGGGTTTTTAATATGATATGTAGAAAATGCAGAATCTCAGGAGTTAGACCATTCTGGCTCTGCTGATGCCTAATGTGTGACCCTGGGAAAGACACTTCATCTGCCTAGGCCACGTGCACTGCCTCTGTGTGACTGCTGAGCCTCCAACTCACAGGGCTTCTGTGAGGATAGAAAGAGGTAATCTCTGAAAGTGCTTATCACAGGACCTGGCATGACTGAAGTGCTCAATAAACTATTACTGTTATTTGAGAAACATCCATGAATCTGGGGACACCTGTAATTTCAGTATACTTCTTGTATCTGAAAAAGCTGTCCATATGGACAACACAGTTTTCAAGTTACAGGACTAAAAATTAGATCTAAAAGTAAGCAACGTTTTCTGTGGTTTCCTCTTGATCCTTAAGAGAAACCCCCCAGAGAATTTCCACCGAGTCATGGAAATCACAAAAACCCTACAGCTAATCTGTATAGATTCTGCTGTTATTAAAAAATGTTTTGGGGGAAGATCTCCAAAAGTGATATCTGTGGGGGCCGGAACATTTTGTACTCTGGGCTGGACAAGGTTGGTGGTGCCAATAGCAGGTCTCAATTGGGTCACTGAAAATAGAAAACATGAGAGAGAGCTGGGAAGTGGGAAAGGGGGTACAGCTAGTCAGAGAAAAGATAACATGGGCTGTCCATGGTTCTGTGGAGCAGTCCCGGCTGTGGGGGTGAATCTCATGCTAGAGCAGTGGATTTCTGCATTCAAGAATGAGAGGAAGAGAGAAAGCCTTGTGTTAACCCCACTCATACATCATTTGGGGCAAGACTTTTAACATGTCAACCATCGTCTTTCCTTAGCTAAAAATGTGTTACACTTCACACAAAGATAAGAGAGAAAATGTTCATTAAAAAGCCAGTGTATAACACAGAAAGTATAAAATAAAATGGAAAAACATTATATGCAGGTAACATTTCCAAGATTTAGAAAGCCATTGCATCAAAATAATATTTGTTATGTTGAAAGCTGTAGTTACGATAATTCTAAGGAACGCATTTGAAGGTTATTTGTCTAAGAATCAGAATCTCCAAAAGTAATAGTATTTTCAAAATAGAATCAGAAGACAAGCCTTTACACAAAAGATAGTAAGGTCTCAGTTACGTCCTAGGCATTTAAATATTTCTATTCATAATTAAGAATGAAACTCTGCTGCTCCATTTTAACTGGACTTTAAGAGTATCAAAAGATTCCCACTGCTATCGTCTTCCAGTTTGGTTTGTCTTCCAGGGCACTTCCATTAATTCCCAAAGCTAATGATTATTGCTCCTATTCCATGTTCCAGAGGCTGGAGCAGGACAGTGTAGGGGAAGAAGTGGAGAAGGTGGCTGCATGGGGCATGATAAACACAAGAATTGAGGCAGTCTTCTGAATCTTCATGGAGCCCATAGGGTCGAGAGGGAAATGCACATATCAATGAATAAAATATGCTACGTTATGGAACAAGGATGTGCAGCGTGGTGAGTTACAGAGGACACAGCGTTTAAATATAGAATAAAGGATGGGTAAGAATTTGGAGAAAAGGGAAGAGAAATTTCAGAAGGTAGCAACAGCACATGCAAAGTGTAGAGGTGAGTCAGAGCTGGGCACCTTGTAAGCAAGAGCTGGGTAAATATTACCCATATATATTATGTAAATATAATACCCTTCGCTTAACATATTTACAATTGTTAATTTGTAGTATTTGTAACATACATTATAAAACCTTTACAAATATATTAATTAAAAATGAATATGAAGAACTCAGTTTGTTTTAAAAAGGGAGGTTGTTACTCAGTTACATAAATCCCAGTTGAGGAAGTACATTAGTGGCCATGCTTACTCCAAATCACAATGTTCATTGTATAGTGCCATCTACCTAGTTTTGAAGGTTTTTGTTGAAACAAAGCTATGGAGTTCCATCTTCCCTCATGTCAATCACCCACTTATGCAGATTAATCAGAATATGTTGCATTTTTATATTTTTAATAAGTGGGTTTAAAACACACTATAACTTCGGTCCACCTCGGTGGCTCAGTTGGTTGAGCATCCAACTCTTGATTTCGGCTCAGGTCATGGTCTCACAGTTTGTGGGATGGAGCCCTGCGTTGGGCTCTGTACTGACAGTGTGGAGCCAGCTTGGGACTCTCTCTCTCTCTCTCTCTCTCTCTCTCTCTCTCAATCTCTGTCCCTACCCTGCTTGTGTGTGCTCTCTTTCTTAAACTTAAAAAAAAAATACTGTAACTTCATTTGGATGGAGTTTAATGCAGACAAATTCTGTTTCCAAGTTTTAAAGGTGTGCAGATAATATTATTTTTTAAACTTTGAAAGTCTAATTGGCTTTATTAAGTGATTCATAAATTGGGCATCATCCCATCTAGCAAGTAGAGGAGAGCTCTAAGGTATGGTACAAAATGGAGGATTGTTATAGGAAGGAAGTTGGGGTAAGAAAGTTATTAGCAAAAGAAAGGACTGTTCTAGGCAAGGTCACCTTCCTGGTGCGGAAGGGCAGGAGGTCTTGTTAGGTGAATTAACCTCATCTTTTGGGAGATGGAAGGCCCATGTGACAGATGACTTCAGCGGTACTGATTGGAAAATTTTCTCCTGACCAGTTAAGACTAATTTCTGGGGAAGGTTGAAATTGCAATTAGGTATAAAGCCCCAGTTTGGTGACTTGGTCTAAGCGATGCCATTTTGGGCCTGTGGTTTTCTTTTTAACAATTCCCCCCTTTTGATCAGACTGTCAGCTTAACTGAGAGATGTGATCAAAATTTAAGGCAAGATAATACTGTTTTAATAGGCAGTATCATTACTGGCAACACTATGACCATGGAAATATTTGCAAATAATGGTCTCTTTATAGCACTAATCTCTTTCAAATACTGATTACGTTCTTACTCATTTCACAATCACCTTTTCCTTAAAGGAGAGGTTTCTTATTTTGAAAGCATCTGGAGGCTTATTAATGATGGCCAGTTGTCATCACAGAGAGGTCATAAATTTGGAACACTAGCTTTTAAAAAAACAAGAGTGTATCGGGGCACCTGGGTGGCTAAGTTGCTTAAGTATCCAACTTCAGCTCAGGTCATGATCTCGCGGTTCATGAGTTTGAGCCCCGTGTATGGCTCTGTGCTAATAGCTTGGAGCCTGGAGCCTGCTTTGGATTCTGTGTCTCCCTCTCTCTCTGCCCCTCCCCTGCTAGCACTCTCTCTCTCTCAAAAAAATAAATTAAAAAAAAAAAAAAAGCAAGAGTGCATAACTCCACTTAGAGATATTTTTCTATGTGATAACCAGTGTGTCTTCGTGGGACCAAAGGTTTTCATAGTCACTCTCTCTTTATGAAGTATTATAAAGATTCCTCTGTGTTTTTGGGGTCTTGTATTCTTCTCACTGATAATCTCCTATAGCACATTGTGTAAATCTGCCTGGGATGTTCTTTGCTATAGTAACTTGCCTATTTCCCTACAGTAACTTGTCTGTGAATGATGTAATGAATGGATTTTATGTGTGGCTTCTGTCTCTGTATCCTCTAGTGGAGCCATTTAATTGTTTCCAAAGTAGTCTCTCCAACACTGGTCACACCTTACAGTTTGGACATGAATCATTGTTTTTTTATTAAATATGTAACTTACTAATAGAATTGTATCTTGTCTGGTTTATATTTAGGGGTTTGTATAAGGTAGAATCTTGAAAGGCTGGTTGAGCATAAAGTTCTAGACTGATTGCTACTTTCTCTTAGCACTTTCAAGATATTTCCCAGCCAACGAAAAGTCTGTTACACACTCCGCTGTTTTTCTTGCTAGGAAATCCATTTTTTTCTCTCTGATTTAAAGACTTTCCCTTATCAATGGCTGGCCTTATTAAGATGTGCATCTATAGTGATTTATTTTGCTTGGGATTTACCATTCCTGAATTTAGGTATTTTTGTCTTTAACAATTCTGGAAAATTCTCAAGCATTCTTTTTTGAATTCTTGCTTCTCTCCCATATTTTCTTATAGAACTCCTAGTAGCTATATAATGAAACTTCTCATTCTACTGATAACATATTTCCCATTTCTACCTTTCTGTTTTCTCTCTTCAACTGTGTTTTTAAACTTGACATTCAATGCACCTATTCTGTTTTAAATTTCGATGACTAAATTTTTTGTTTCCAGATTTTCTATTTGGTTCCTTTTCAATATCGCCTCTTCTCTTTCATGGTGTTTGTTACCTTTTAATTTCCTTAAGGATTCTAAACATACTCATTTTATGTTTTTTTCAGATTGTTCTCTTACCTAAAATTATTGAAACTGCTAATCTTCTTGCTTGTTGGGTCTGCTGTCTTTCCTTTATGGTAGTTCATGAACTTACATGGTTAGTTTTTATTGGGGGCTCATTTTTTAGAGTGTTATTATTTTCTCTATAAGGCCCATGCATGCTAGATTGTGGATATTTCCCTCCAGGTAGCAATTACATTTGCTAGGGCTTCACAGGTTTTGTGTCATGGGCCAGTTTCTGTTTTTTTGTTTTTTTTTGTTTGTTTTGTTTTGTTTTGTTTTCAGAATTCTCCTATCATATAAGACACTTAAATTTAGATCTACATCCTTGGGTGACACAGGATTTGGCTCCATTTTCTCCGGAGAGACTTTTCATTTCCCCACACGGAACCCCATGCAAGGATGAACTTACTGCTTCCTGGCTGGTGGACAGTCTCTCCCTGTTAAACACAGAAGGCAGCCCTTGTGAGTTTTTGTTTTTAGGCACGGGCTTTAGTCCTGTGCTTTAGGCCTTACAATAGGCCTAAAACTTCATCTCCTATCTGTGCCCAGGGACTAAAATCCCAGCCCTAGGCCATGATAATCTGTGCATCTGAGGCTTCATTTGTAGAATTAGGTTTCCTCTGTATTTCCTGCAAACTGGACTTTCCCAGTCTCACCTCAACGCTGTATTTACAATTCTTTTATTTTTCCTTTATCTAGCACTCTTAGGTATTTATGGCAAGACTGAGGTTTGCATTAGATTGGGTGCATTTAAATCAGTTGCTGGAAACTGAAATCCAGTGTTTATATAGTGGGTTCAACTGATTTTGTTTAGGGAAAAAAAAGAGCTTCACTGTTAAAGAAAAAGAAACATTAAAAATCAAAGGACTAGCTCAGTGCTTTTCTACTGATAAAGAAAGGAAGGCCAAGGAAACGAAGGGCCTTTATGGATCACACACCCACCAGGAATAGAGCTCCATTCCTCTCTTCCTGTCTCTTTTTTTCTTTGCTTCCTTCTTCCTTATCTTCTTTCTTTCTTTCTTTCTTTCTTTCTTTCTTTCTTTCTTTCTTCTTTCTTTCTTTCTTTCTTTCTTTCTTTCTTTCTTTCTTTCTTTCTTTCTTTCTTTCTTTTCTTTCTTTCTTTCTTTCTTTCTTCCATGAACTATATTGTCTATTAAATTCAACACCTTTAGACCTTTGGTAGATATAGTGACCACCGTGAAACATGAAGACAATTTTGTGAGCCTGAGCAAAGCAATCACATTAAAGTGAAGTGGATGTAGGGCTTAACTCTGGGATATCGTCTCCTTCACTGAAAACTCTATAGGAAGGGAACGGTGGTTACTTGGTTTGTCAAGAGCCGGATTTGCTCTATACAGGGAACATGGCAACCTACTGTCTCCATAGAATGATTGTTTAAAAATTATAAAGATGTATTTGTGGATTCAAATGATTACTTTTTTTTTCTGTAGCTCTGGCTATAACAATATGTGTGGTTGCAACCATTTATGCCACAAAAGTTAAATTAATGATCCTACTGTTTGAGACCACATCCCATATTAAAAAAAAAAGCAACCTGTAGAAACCCAGTGACAAATATGGGTACCTTTGGATGCTTGTTTCTCATTTATACCTGATTCACTGTTCACTTTTCCAAGTCTTTTTGTGCATCATGTATTACCAAAAGCAACTTGTGTTTCTTTTCGGGCCAACTGACCCAGTGAGGTGCCGGCTTGTTAAGAAAAGTCAACAAACCATAAAGTGACATGAATAACTGATAGAACTTCAAAGGGGTCTTATTCTTTTCATCTTAACACACTCTGGCACCGTCACAAATGTAGCAGTCCTTTCTTTCCACAAAATAAAAAAAATTCTCTGCCTTTTTAACAGTTTCAGATTGATCTGAGGTCACTGGGGAGTTTTTCAGAAACACCTTAACAGGCAGAGGTAGATAAACCTGGGTGACCACTGTGTGCAAGTCCAGCACCAACATTCTAGAGACAATTGATTTTTAAACCATGAAAGAACCTTCAAATGATGTCAAGTCCTGAGCCTCACAGATGACCATGACAGAAACTCCAGTCTAGTATATATGTTCACTAATTGCCAACACTGGCCATGTTTACACCACCATTTATTGAACATTAAAAATTTTTTTTAATGTTATTTTTGAGAGAGAGAGAGAGAGAGAGGAAGACTGCAAGTGGGGGGAGGGGTGAGCAGAGAGAGAGGCAGAGACAGAATCTGAAGCAAGCTCCCGGCTCTGAGCTGTCAGCACAGAGCCTGATGGGCTGGAACTCATAAACCATGGGATCATGACCTGAGCCAAAGCTGGGACACTTAACCAACTGAGCCACCCAGGCACCCTCATTTACTGAACATTTAATGTGATCCAGGCACCATGCTCAATGCTTCATATATATTATTTCATTTAATTCCCCCCAATAAATCCAAGAGGAGGTATATCCGTATTTTATAGATTAGGAAACCGAGGCTCCAATACATGACAATGCCCTAGGTAACTCAGCTAGTGTGTGTTGTTGAGCTAGGATTCAGGCCATTGTCTATCTGATACCACAGCCCATGCTCTTACCTTTGAACCATGAACCTGACTAATGAGGTTCAATTTAACATTAAAAAAAAATAAAATAAAATAAATAAAGGGGCACCTGGGTGGCTCAGTCGGTTAGGCAGCCGACGTCAGCTCAGGTCATGATCTCATGGTTCATGGGTTCGAGCCCCGCGTCGGGCTCTGTGCTGACAGCTCAGAGCCTGGAGCCTGCTTCAGAATCTGTGACTCCCCCTCTCTCATACTCTGTCTCTGTCTCTCAAAAAATAAATAAACATTAAAAAAAATGTAAATACCTGGACTCTTTACCTGCAAGGTTTTGTTATGAGCAATCTCTTTCTCCTTCAAGGTGACTTACCTAAATAATTTGAGGTTATCTGCAAGTTGAGGGATATCAGTAATGTCCTCCTAAGGAAAAAGATAATATTTCATAAGCAGTAATTAGGTGGTGTTGATACTCTATACCTGCACTGTCGAGTACTCACACTCATATATAGCCACTCATCACATGGAGTTATTAAAATCTGAATTAATTAAAATTAAATAAAATGAGAAACTCATTTTATTTATAGCTATAGCCACTCATCACATGGAGTTATTAAAATCTGAATTAATTAAAATTAAATAAAATGAGAAACTCAGTTCCTCAATCATACTAGCCACATTTCTAGCAGTTACCTCAGCGGCTGGGGAGTGGAGGAGGGCGGACAGTAGGATGGGGCATGTGCAGGGGCTTCTTGGTGGCTGGCAAAGTTCTAGTTCTTGATTTGGGTGGTGATGTGGGTGATAATTTAATACAAATTTGTTAAGCTACAGGTTGCTTTTTGTTTTTTCACTTTTCTGTTTATGTCATGTGTCATGCAAATGAAAAAAGGGGTTAAAAAAACTGACCAAACGCTACCTTTCAAGTTAAAAATCTGAGTTAGAAACTGCTACTTTTATGTACAAACAAAATATTGTACAAATTCTACCTCAGAGCGAGTAGCTCTCCTTACGTTTAGTTCACTGATTAACTTCTCAAAAGGAACCTGGTTCAAAGTTCATTCTGCAGTGTCTGTTGGTGCCTGCCTCCTAAGTGAAAAGCCTACTGTTTAGCATCGCATGAAAATATCGAGGGAAGGAGGAGGGAATTTTTCATTTATTCTGAGAATGGTCATCATGTATCTAAGTTAGTGGAGGAAGTAGACAAAAGGGAGCTCCAATTTCATGGGCCTGTGTTTCCCATGAATGTGAGACAGGGCTCTGAATTTCTACAGAATCTTGGCATTTAGTTTGTACAGAATATTTGCGTTTGCGTGATACCAGTTTCCCATTTGAAGGAAATTAATCATAAGGAAACATGAACCAAATAGCTAAGAACATATGACTCATTTTTATGTTACTATTTATATTCAGTTACAATGGATCCACTGTCTAATTCAATGTGAATTAAACTAATATTTACTCCTACCGTTTGAAGAAGTTAAAGGAAGGGCGGCATTCAACGAATGAATCAGATAGGAGAGGCATTCTGATTATAAAGGTGCTGTTTGGCTACATTTCATGGATAAGGATATGATAAAATAGTTGTACTACTTTATGTTTCACCGGAAGGTTTTGTTTATTTCCTGAAGTCAGTAGGTGTCACAAACTTTTTACAGTGTCCCAGAATAAAGGCCCTCACTGTGTCCACCTTGCCCAGGTGCAACGCATGATGACTAGGTAGATCATAGGCTTTGTATCTGTAAAGCATCTTCTTCATTCTCATAGCTAGCCATGCCATGGACTGGGTGGTTCTCTCTAGACCTGAGTGAAGGGACCGCTTTCATATTCTCGGCATGGAGCCTGCTTAAGATTCTCTTTCTCTCTCTCCCTCTGCCCTTCTCCCTTGCTCGCCATTTTTCTCTTAGTTCAAATTAAAAACAAAAAAACAAAAAAACAACTCATTTAACGTTTGTCAATCCATGAGAACACAGCCACAGTTCTGAGTTACCAGAAAAGTTCATACCAAGGTATTGTCCATTTTTCCACCTTCTAGGGTCACTTCCAAATTAGAAAGTGCTGCTTCTACTTCGTCGACCTCGGACTCATGTGTAAAGTCCTGTGTTTCAGCTGACAATGACAGTTTGCTAATGTGATACTACAATGCAAACAGAGGTTTTAGAAATGTTATAAGCTCAAATAAATCCATTAGCCATTTCTCCTTTTTGAAGGCAATCCCCCCCACTCCCTCATAGTAACAAACATCTCCTGGAAGATCTCTCTCCTATGAAGGGAAGACGACGTTTTAATCTGAATTATTTTGAGATTTATATTTAGTTGTGTTCAAACTCGATTCTTCCCCACCACTGGTTGAACTTGTAGTGAGGATAAGAATTGCAAGACTAACACCTTATATAAGATGGGCATGTGTGTGGGTTGTGAGGCGTATTTTAAATTTAAATAGACTCCCCTCATTTTCAATTCTTTCTTCAAAGAAAAAAACAGTATGAAGAAAACGAAACTTTAAGAAAATGAGTTCATTTTCTTCCAGAAAAAACGTATTGAAGTTCTCATACCTGTAATGCTGCAAAGATCATCATTTCTTCTTCCGTGCAGTCAATTTCTTCTAAGAGAATGGCCCACCTGGCTTGTTCATAGAGTTGGTTTATTCGGACAGCATCATACTAAAGAAAGAAACAGGTAGGTGTGTGTGTTGGTGGAGGGCACGTATTTATATTCCTCAGTACAAAAATTCTGGAATAACTGAGGCCATTCCTTGTTCATCAGAAACAATAAACTTGCATTCATATAAGTGAAGGAAATACCTCTCTCTTTCTTTCCACCACCTCAGTTGATTTTACTTCCGAACTTAGCACCTTCTCAAAATATTTTCCAGAGCATCTTCAAGGGGCCAAATAGACCATCTCGATTCCGTTATTTCCCCCTCTCTTTCATCACCACTTCCACTGGAGGGAAAACCCATCACCACCATCCATCTACAGGACTCTCTTCATCTTGCAAAACTGCAGCTCTGTATCCATTGTACTCCCCACAGGGAGTATACAATTTACTATATCCTCTAAACAAAAGTTGAAGAAAGTATGGAGGAGGAACGGAAAGATAGAGCACCTAAACAGATTTATCAAAGGTTGATTATCATTAGTTTATTTTTCCTTTTGCATTACCCTTATACACACTAGAAGAAAGGTGACAGGGGAGGTAAAAACCCATAGCAAGCCCAAACCAGCAACAGCACTGCTGTCGGTCCAGCAGGAAACGGGACCTGTCCACAGGCACGCTCCTCCTCAACAGTGCTAACGCTGCTGGCCAGGCAAGACAAGTGAAAACCCAAAAGTGTGGTATTCCGGAAGCTGGAACACTAAGAACCTTAAGAAAGTCTGTCTTTGCTTCCTGAACTTTGCCAGGTGTCATGGTACACCTCAGGAGCTAACCCCAGTCGCCTCCCCCAACAAGCCCAAACAGAACACATGTGAGAATGTTCACAACAGTGTTATTCATGGCAACCCTGAGCTGGGAACGCTCCAGTGTCCCTCAGCTGGTGAACTGGTGAATGTCCCTCAACAAAATGTGGGTCACATGCATGACGGGAGGCCACTGAGCAGTAAGAGGGAGCACACTACTGATATGTAGTGGGGACCTCAGAAACATGGTGAGTCAAAGAGTTCAGATGCACAAGATTATATTCTGAAGGCTTCCATCTATGTGAAGCTTCCAGAAAAGGCAAACCTTGAGAGGGAAAGCAGACCAGTGGTGGGCTGGGAGCAGGGAATGACAACAAATGGGGTATAAGGAAACTTTTTTGGGTGATGCAAAACTTTTTTGGATTGTGGTGATGATTGCACAACCACGTGAATGTACTAACAATCATTATATTAGAATTTTATGGCACTATACTGCAATCAAGACACAACAACTAAAACACACACACACACAACGCACACCAGAAACTAAACAATCTCTGCCCCTCCCCCCCCAAAGACCCCTGCTTAATTAACAGTCTAAAGACAAAAATCTAAAGAGTATGTGCAGCCACTAAAATTTGAATTGGATTGTCATATCATATCTGTCTGTCTGCCACTCAGTCAGTGTCTACAATCCTAATGCTGTAGGACTTTTAGTGAGAGTAAGTCAAATCACCTGATAAGGCTTTTCTCTCCAATGCAGTCAGTAAAGATTAAAAAAAATCAAAGCTTCCACACTTGAACAAACCTAATTTCCCCACCACTCCCTTGAAGCCAAGTAAAACAATTCCTTGAAAGAAAAAGTTACCTACATTTACAAATTGACATCAGGAGAACAGGATCTAGTAGAAGATGTTAGAAAGGACAGGATAAGCCTGGCTCTCACTGAGGAATACTGGATTTCTCGGTGGAGCCAGCAGAGCTCTGGATTTTCTTCTTTGGAGGCTTGTTCACGTTCCCCCCTGAGGCTCTGGAACATCACAAGGTCCCAGGTTTTATGGGTCACTTATTTATTTTTAATGTTTACTCTTGAGAGAGAGAGAGAGAGAGAGAGAGAGAGAGAGACAGAGAGAGAGAGAGAGAGAGAGAGAGAGAGAGAGAGAGAGAGAATGAATGAGGGAGGGAGGGGCAGACCAAGAGAGGGACACAGAATCTGAAGCAGGCTCCAGGCTCTAAGCTGTGAGCACAGAGCCCGATTAGGGGCACAAACCCACGAGTTGTGAGATCATGACTTGAGCCGAAGTCAGACACTTAACCAACTGAGCCACCCAGGCGCCCCTGCAGGTCACTTATTAACAGGCACCCTGACAGGTCTTTTTCTCTTTGAGAACTCAGTCAGTGGTTTTCCCAACTTAGAAACAAAGGTTTCCCTTGGTGGGGACTGCAAATGTTTCCCTTGGTGGGGATTGGCTACTCTTGCCTTCTCCTTGGCCCTAGATTTCCTTTGTCTTCTGGTTTACTGAAAATAGAAACCCCAGACTGGAAGCTGTGGTTTCTACCACCTCCATTGCCTGAATCCCTGTTTCTCCCCCTCCAGTCAATTCAGTGAACCCCTCTGTCTTTCCACCCGAAACCAATACAAACAAATAACAAAACCTGCTTCCCACGGTTTCACTCTCTCAGGAAAGGATTACTATTTAGATCTAATCACTCAGGATTCCCTATTAGCTGTGAGGCGACTGTCAGTGTCCTCTAGGATTCTCATTGAAACTGAAGTGCCTTTTCTCTACTGAACCTTTAAAAAAAATACTGTGAATTATTGGAATTATAAAAGTTTTTTTAATCCACACATTTAAATGGGGGAAAAATAATACACAATGAAGAAATTTATTTTGAATGAATCCTAAAGGGACAAAATCATGTACACTAAAAAGTTAAGTCTCCTTCCCTTCCCTTCCCCCCACAAATGGTAGTTTCTCTATAGACTGTTTTGTTCCTTGTTTTTTTTTTTTTCACTCGATAATATACCTTGAATATGTTCTACATCAAAAGAAACCTGATTCATTCTTCTTAGCTACAACACTGTATGCATGTATCATAAGGTCCTTAACCACTTCCCTGCTGACGGATGTTTAGGTAGTTTCCCATTTTCTTCCTCAAATTATGTAGCAAAGGCTGTTCTTGTGCAGACATGTTAATTCACATATTTGAGTATAACTGTGTATAAATACCAAGGAGTGGATTTGCCTGGTCAGAGCTATGTAGAATTGTAATTCTGATACATATTGTCAAACTGCCCTCCATAGGGATCAGATTAATTTGTACTTTGACCTACAAGCAGTGTACGAGAGAGCCGTTTTCCCAACGCTCTTGCAAAGATAGTGCATGAAACTTTTTGATCTTTGTCAGTACAAGGCTAAAAGCCATTGTAGTTCCTTTTCTATGAACTGTGTGTTCCCATCCTTTGATCATTAGTCTACTGGGTTGTTGGTCTTTTTATTATTGATTTCTGGGGGCTTTCTATTAGGGGAATTAACCTTTTATCTGTATGTGTTGCCAAGACTTTTAAACTTTGTATATAGTTTCTTGGCACGCATAAAACTTTCATTTTTTACGAATGTACCAATGTTTTCTTTTATGGATGCTGGGTTTTGTATTTTTAAAGTATATTATTTTTGAAACTTTGTATATTCTAGTATTTTTGTATATCTGAGATTTCAATCAGTACCTGCTACCCCAGTGCTACAGCCTGCCTGCATCTCTCTTCTGAAAGCTGGAGAAGAGAAGCTCCCTGACCCTACTGCACAGTTTGGTTCCCATGTGTAGGGTGCCTTGTCAGCTTTACAATGGTTTTCTGGGTGATGTCTTTGTTCTTCTAGAGTTGATTGTAGGTTTTATGAAAACATGAACCACATCTTAAATTTCTGTACCCCTCTATCTACTCAGCACATAGTAAGAACCTTCAATTAGGTTATATTTATAGCATTCCCTACTTTAGAAGGGGGGAGAAGGGAACGCTAAAGTGGTTGGGGATCACTGTTCTTATGCCCCAAAGCTGTATCCCCAAAGCCTGAGTCTTCCTGTCACCTTTGGGGGGACAGCTTCTATTTGGCTGTTTGATCTGAATCAGTTTTGTTCATGAGCCATACAGAGAGAACTGCTTACCAGTTAAGCAAACATGACATTCACAGTGCCCTTGGAAAAAAATCAAAACAAAAAAATCCCTTCCCTTTTAGGAGAAGACGTAGGGTAGTTTCTCCTGAAGGTTTGGTTTTTTCAAAGAGCCAGAATTCGCTCTTTTGCCATGACTCAGTGGAAGTTATGCACTCTAGACACAAGCTAGGGCCATGGGCATTAAGTTGGATCTAAACCAAAGACTGAGCAGGAGCTCCACAGAAATGACAAGGAATAGGGCTTATTTTGAAGAAGATGCCAGTTAAGGAAGAAGTGGGAGCGGAGATGTGCCTTTGAAGACCAGACTTCAAATCAGGATCAAGGAGAAGACAGTGCCACGAGAGGCAGAATCACCACCGCGCACGAGAGAAGGGTCTACACAGAAGAGGTGCCTGAGGCATCCTCCTCAAACAGGTGCCTGGCAATGAACGGGAAAGAGCAATAAGCATGAAACTGGGATAAAACCACCCTGTGCGCGTGGCGGCTGGTGACTCAGTTTACATTTTCTACATTTGGCCAGTTAAGTGCTGACTTACAGCTCCACAAAAGGGCCACGCAGGGGTGAGGAAGGGGCAGAAATTCAGAGGATTTATTTCACCGCTCAGTTGTCCTAGTAAACTTCAGGCGGCAGGTGTGCACGTAATGGGAGTTGGTAGCCAGCTGGGGTACAGACGGTCCCTCTTCCCTGCAGTGGGGAGTGTAGTGTGCACCATCATGGGGCTTGTTCATGAGAACCTGCTCTTAACCTTGGCTTCCTTCCTAAGCGTTAAGGATTCCGGCTCTGTGAGCCACTCTCCTCTTGTTCCTTTGTTTATGTAGATGGAAAGGGGCAGAGCACACTGTGCTGGGCGGGAAGACCCCCACAAACTCTTGCCAACTCAGGGGCAGCTGACCATACCTGCCAGAAAGTAAAAGACGAAAATCCAAAGACAGTATATATACATTGATCGTTCTAACCCTACATAGCGAAACAGAAGATTATACACATGAACCCTACTTCTGATAACTCAATGACTCAATTTTACACTTCCATGCATTCACATTAAAGCAAAAGGAGAGACAGAAGAGAAAAAGTATCTTACTTTGGGATTCAAGTCAAAAAAAGTGTAGTATTTAAATCGTAACAGCAGCTGTTCATCCTCCTGGATGCCTTGTTCCATAAGGGAACGGGAGGAGTCCAGCCAACTAGAAAACAATAGGATGGGTTTTAAAAGTCAATCCATTTTACACACATATATTACAATATTACATAACATGTTTGTATACATACTTAAATTTATATACATGCATTTACATTTACATATACACGTATATATAAATGTACACGTGTGTGTGTGTGCGCGCGCACGCGCGCGTGTGTGTGTATTTCCTTGAACAAAGTCCAAGTAATATAACCAAAAACCTGTAAGGGAGAGGACTTGATAATAACTTGTATCTGCATTTCATTTTATAGCTTTTACAACTTTCTAAGTGCTTTCTGTATATATATTTTGTTTACACAGATACTTTAAAGTAACCCAGTGAAGGAGCCAAGGCAGTTCTTATCTTCTCAGTTTTATACGTGAGAAAATGGAGTCTTAGTGACATTAAGTGATATATATGTTCAAGGTCATGTGCCTTGTCGTGGAGCCAGAATGAAAATCTGTACCTGCGGACTTCCCACACAGCCTCTCCTCTACACCAGCTGGTCCGACTCAACGCTGGGTCTATCTTATTGTCCAGAACTTTCTGTAACAATGGAACTATTCTATATTGCCCTGTCCAATAGAGTATCCACTAGTCACATGTGGCTACTGAAGATTTAAATGTGGCTCGTGCCACACTTTAATTTTAATTAAATTCAAATTTAAATGTAAATATCCACATGTGGCTAGAGACTCCTATACTGGGTGGTACAGTTCTAGAGTTGAAAAGTAAGTACTGGGCAATGGTGAGGGGTGGAGACGAAAAGTTAACAGCAGAACGAGGCAGGGATGAGTGGCATCCAGTACCACAGAATGAAGATGGCTTGAAAGTCTATTATAACAGGCTTTCGGGGGGGGGGGGGGCGGGGAACATCAGGATGACTGAAATGCAACCTCTGTCCTAAAGGAAGTGGCAGTCCAGTGGGGGAGTGAGCATCATAAGGTAGGAAATGGTGGCACGGGAGCGAGTAAGTGTCAGAACAGGAGTGCAAGGAGGTGAACCCATCCAGAATGGTGTTTCTGAGTAGGAGACAGTACGTGGCTGGGTCGAGCAGGAAGAAGGAAAAGAATCTTGCAGCAGAGCAAAGGTAGTGATAGAAACTGTGTGTGTGCACCGTAGGGGGAATGGGGTATGTGAGTGCACGGGATGGAGACATCTGCTGGGCCAGCTCTCATTGGGAGTAGAAGGCTGTGAACAACTTGACTTTATGTGGTGAACAGTGGGGAGTGAAAGAAATGGTGGTTTGAGAAGTAGTCTGAGTGTATGTTCTGAGATGACTTCAAAGCTGAAGGACTCACTCATTCAAACACCTAAGGGAAGGTGTGGTGTTCCACAAAAGGCGATGAGGGCCAGGTGGGCCACCTTGGATCTTCCCACTGCCCCATGGGACCAACCCACTTATACACTGCTCTACATCCCTTCAAAAACACTTTGCACATCCACAGGGATGGAGAAGTAGTATTCACATAGGGCAATCCATTGAGTTACCAGAACACATAAATGTTGCCATACTTCAAATGTTCTTGCAATGACCAAAGGTGGCATTTCTCCCTTCTGTAGCCAAAATCTGCGCTGATTTTTGCTAATAGTGTACAATCCCCAGGCATGCTAACTTAAAAATTAAACAATCCCCTCTCCCCCACCTCTGTGGCATCTCTCTTACTGTATCAACAACACCAGTTAACAGAGAAGGAAAATGGAGCCATGTCCTTACCCTGCGTTAAGCTTCGTTTTGTCAACCAGAGACCGAGGCTGGTACATATCAGCCAGTGCCTCTGGTGATTGGGGGGGCTGGCTGAATGCGAGGATGCTGCAGTTTTGTTCGGTCAAAGGGCTGTCACTGAACCATGTCATGGTGGATGACGCCGGCGTTCCATTGATGGGATCATATGTGGGAGTCATGGTTCTACTATATAATCCAGGACTTACTGCAAGGCAGAGGCAAGCTTGTACTATGACATGAGACTCAGAGGGAGGAATCTTTGGGAAAATAAATACTAATACTGCTTATGCTAAAATGGATTTTGAATTTAATTGTTTGCACTATTTAAAGTAAGGAGATGAGTCATGATGGGGGAGGCGTTTTTTACCTCCTGGGAAGGCTGAGAACTCACAGGCCGCAAAAGCTTCCAAAACCAACCCAGACAAATGCTGGGGACTATCTCCTTCTCAGTAATTCAAAATTCTATTTGGGGCACCTGAGTGGCTCAGTCGGTTAAGTGTCCAACTCTTGGTTTTGGCTCAAGTCATAATCTCATGGTTTGTGAGTTCAAGTCCCACATCGGGCTCTCTGCTGGCAGTGCAGAGCCTGCTTGGGATTCTCCCTCTCTCTCCCTGTCTCTCTGCTCCTCCCAGTTGTGTGCGCTCTCTTTCAAAATAAATAAATAAACTTAAAAAAAAAAACCCCAAAATTCTATTTCAGCAGTAAGTTTTGGCACCATTAGAGAACAGAAGATCTCACAGAATGCATGTACAGACTATAGTTTTGGGCAAATCCTTTAAACAAATAATAGTACTTGCCAGTTTTAAGAACCTAGCTAGTTGATGGCTTATAAATCACATGGTTTGTGTAAGGAAAATGCAAATAATCCCTTTTACTCTTTGCATTGGGATATACTCTGCATGAAAACCTTTGATATTGTAAGCAGTTTGTTTTTATATAAAAAGACAAGGATATTGTCTCTCCAGAATTTTTACCTGCCCTCCTGTTACATGCCCAATGCAAAATTTATTTAAAAAAATTTTTTATGTTTTATTTATTTTTGAGAGAGAGACAGACAGACAACGTGAGCAGGGGAGGGACAGAGAGAGAGGAAGACACAGAATCTGAAGCAGGCTCCAGGCTCTGAGCTGTCAGCAGAGAGCCTGACGCGGGGCTCAAGCTCACAAACCGCGAGATCATGACCTGAGCCGAAGTCGGACGCTTATCCGACTGAGCCACTCAGGTACCCCATCCATATGCCCAATGCAAAATTTAAACTGCATTCAGAAAAGAATCACATGAAGATAGGATCAGGAAAAGCATATTTGAATGATCCAATTAATCTCTTTTCTCCCCAAATTCACAGCCAATTCTCCTAAAGTTTTGCTTTCATCAGTAACATTATTTAACACAGTTAAAATAATGAGCTCTACAGCAGGTAGAGCACACGACTCTTGATCTCAGGGTCATGAGTTCAAGCCCCACGTCGAACGTGGAGCCTACTTAAAAAAATAATGAAATATAAAAAAAACCTTGTTAAAAAAATTCTGTGAGTTCTAAAATTAATTGCATATCCTTTCCTCATCACAGGAATCCTGCAATTTTAGTCCTTCTTTGGGGGGGGGGAGGGGAGGGGAGGGGAGGAGAAGGGAGGGGAGGGGAGGAGAAGGGAGGGGAGGGAAGAAGAGGAGGGAGGAGCCGAGGAGTGAGATTTCTTGGGATTTAAGAAATCCTTGGATTGAAGCATGGAATAAAACAAAACACCTGTCATGAATCATACCTGGTGGACCTGAAGTCGTTGGAGACCCCTCCAGATTTAAAATATCTTCAATTATGGGCTCCTTGTTAG
Source organism: Puma concolor (assembly GCF_028749965.1). Taxonomy (NCBI): domain Eukaryota; kingdom Metazoa; phylum Chordata; class Mammalia; order Carnivora; family Felidae; genus Puma; species Puma concolor. The sequence continues at coordinate 109,040,163 of NC_141669.1, read as the reverse complement.
TTTTGTCTTTCTTTTTCTTCTTTTTAAAATAGTCACCAGAAGGCTTTAACAAGGAGAGTTCTTCTGATCTTCTAATGTCTAACAGACAATTGAATAAATATAAAGAAGGAAGAAAAACTATCAAAGAGTAAAAAGAAAATACCTTCTAAGACTCAGAGTCATGCTAGGCATCTGAAATAATTTCTCAGGAAATTCCTGAGAAGTAAATGGAACTAAATTGCATCCCTTTGGAAGAAATAGATGGGTGTGTGTGGGGGGGTGGGGGTCAAAGATCAGAAGATTTAGTCTAATAAAATTTCTAGTTGTTTTTTAACTTATGAAAATATTTCAGACATACACAAAGCAAAAGGAATAGTATAATGGCCTCCTCATGCTTTCATCACCCAGGTAGCATTTGGCTATAATTTCCCCTCCCTCTCTTTTTTCTTTCTTCAGTTTTTTTTTTAAATAACAACCAAGGGGCGCCTGGGTGGCGCAGTCGGTTAAGCGTCCGACTTCAGCCAGGTCACGATCTCGCGGTCCGGGAGTTCGAGCCCCGCGTCGGGCTCTGGGCTGATGGCTCAGAGCCTGGAGCCTGTTTCCGATTCTGTGTCTCCCTCTCTCTCTCTGCCCCTCCCCCGTTCATGCTCTGTCTCTCTCTGTCCCAAAAATAAATAATCGTTGAAAAAAAAAATTAAAAAAAAAAAAATAACAACCAAGAACCCCACCATTTTCTTTCTTGAACACAGATCCCGAGAACCTTTCCCTTTCACTGTGCACAATCGCTAATTTCATCCCTGCGGCAGACAGTATTGGTGTCCTGCCCATCTCTTCTGGGCCCTCACCATTTCAGTGCACTCTGACCCGACTTCCAGTGGCAGAAAGGACAAGAGTCTTTCTGCCTGAGGGCTTGCTCTGGATGCCAGAGTGTGCACTGCCCAAATACTGATGCAACAGGCCACACAAGTTCAGAGAATTAACACTTCCAAAAACAGACATCAGTGACTGACATGAGCGGTATATTAATATCCCCAGTCCCTGACCCATTGGGTGGGATAGCTCTGAGGCATGTTTACATTGTCTCCCAGAAGCCCCCCAATTGCCCCCGAGTGTGATTTGATTGGTGACGCTCTCTTACTGAAGAGCTTCTCTTTCCAGTCTTACTTCCTCACCCCCAACCAGTGTTTTCTGGAATCTCCTCCCCCCAAAATAAATGTTTGTACTTGAATTCTTATCTCAGGGTCTGCTTCTGGAGAACTCAAACCAAGATGATTCCCATTTTTTTTGCATTAGTCCAATATATTTATAACTGCCATTGCCAATCAGAGCTCCTGATAACCATGAACCACCATGAGCTTCTATATGATTCCAAGTGAAAGCCAAGGAATATGGACGTTAGAGTCTGTGAGCAGCTTTCTGGGAGGCAAATGCACTGATTCCATAGGTCCTGCCAGTTTTCAAACATTGCTTAGTGCTGAGGCTAGCAGTTCAGCTCCATCCTTTTCCTCTATAACTAACGATGCTTGATTGTCAGGTTGCAACACACACCTGAGCCCATTCCAAATGCATAATTTATATACGAGACCTGGAGATGAATCAGAATTTCCAGTAGAAGCATTAGAAACAAAACAAAACAAAACCTACATCTCCAAGCCCAAGATTTGTGTCTTGTCCTATCTTTGTGGGAAAACTCATCATATTACTAAATTTGATTTAGCTTCAATTTAACAGATATAAAAAAGGTGACTAAAAATGGCACATTGAGCCCTTTATGACTACTATGAAGACGTAATCTGGAAAAGAGAAGAACATCTGACTGCTTCTGTATATTTTGGAACCTCAAATTTTCAGTCCCAGCCATGATGTGTGTTTCCAGTCTACTATGGACTGGGTTTTATTTGATCATTTACTTTGTTTTCCAATCCTCATTGGAATATTACTGAAAACAAGGTGCCCTGGTGCTTGCCATTTGCCCACCATGTATTAGGGCACTGCTGAGGAGTTCTGTACTAGAAGGTTCCATTCATTTGTTCGCTTAATAGTTAATGAGTAGCTAATGTGTGCCAGGCATTGTGCTAGGTATTAGAACACAGGTGTGCTCAAGTAATGGCTTCTGTCTTCACCGTATTTAACACCACACCAGCCCCTACTGCCCACTGGAACTCCTAGTCCTGCATATACTGTCACAGCTTTTCTTTTTTTCTCTACCAAAATCTCCTTTTAACATCTTATTTTTTAAAATTTTTTATTAAAAATTAAAAAAAAAATTTTAATGTTTATTTAGTTTTGAGAGAGAGGGAGCACAAGCAGGGGAGGAGCAGAGAGAAAGGGAGACACAGAATCCGAAGCAGGTTCCAGGCTCTGAGCTGTCAGCACAGAGTGGGACGCAGGGCTCGAACTCACGAACAGTGAGATCATGACCTGAGCCGAATGAAGTTGGATGCTCAACTGACTGAGTCACCCAGGCGCCCCCCACCCCCCAATTTTTTTAATATTTATTTATTTTTGGGATACAGAATACAAGCAGGGGAGGGGCAGAGAGAGAGAGAGGGAGACACAGAATCTGAAGCAGGCTCCACGCTCCGAGCTGTCAGCACGGAGCCCGACGCGGGGCAAGAACCCACGGAGCGCGGGATCATGACCTGGGCCGAAGTTAGATGCCCAACCAAATGAGCCACCCAGGCGCCCCAAACATCCTATTTTTAAATTAATGTTTACATTTATTATTTATTTTATGCCTCTGTATCCTAGAATGTAAGCTCAAGCAGGGAAGGGATTTAGGCCTATTTTTACTGTTAAGCAATCTCTAGCACTCAACACAATGCCTGCCTAATCAATATATATTTGTTGAAGGAATGAATGAATAGTTTAATGGGAAAGATAGGTCACTCACTCATATATTGTATATACTATATTCAAATGCTGAATCTCAGCCTTGGAACCATAGAATGTACCTACACGCTTTCAAAAAATATGAAATAAGAACCATGATGCAGGGTTTACTTCCATTATAGAAGTGCCACAAATAAATGGTTTGGGTAGTGTTGTCCCTAATGACTGTTAAAGCCATAAGAATTAGTTTTCAATCCATAATTAAGTGTACTTTTCTCCTTAAACTCCACAAATAATTTTTGTGGATAGAGTATTTACTAGAGCCAAGCATTAGGAAAGCAGTTAAGACATTGCAACACTATTATCTCAAAATCAGTAAACATATATCAACTCTATGGTGGTAATGATTTAATGGAACTCTTGCTTGTTTGTCTTAAATATAATGATGATATTACTATGGCTCAGAGGAATGAATTTGTTTTGGGGGGCGGGGATCTTAATGGGTCTGTTTCTTCTGTTTAAAGGCTTCTTTTGAAATAGCTTTAAGCTTTGTGGAAGTGAATCTGATTTCCTCCAATAATGTTCCATTTGGTTTAACTCTACTTACATGGCTGAAGTCCCCAGAACCAGACTTGAAAAGTATGCTTCCTAGTAAGGGAAATGTTCTGTAAAGCCAAATGCTTGCAGGCAGAAAGCACACATAATTTTCCTGCCCTCCTTTGCTAACAGTCCAAAGGGCACAGGGCCCCTCTGGGGTACTCACTCAGGATTTTGCAGATATCACTGACAGCTTTAAAAACCACAGCCGAGAAGCTGACACGCAATCTCACTGTCTTCACATTTGGCAGGCGGAGGCGGAGCATTTTATGCTGAGGGGTGAAGAGAAGCTTTGCATCTGCCTGGACTCCATATTTGTCCAGGGTCCAGTGTGTTTTCAGAAGCCAGCAATGCTTTTGTTCCCACCAAAGGGCAAAGTCTGACCAGTCTTGGGATATGTCTGCAAACATGAAAAATACGATGAAGTAGAATAAGAACGAACTTTAAGAGTCCATCCATTGTGTGCAAGAACTTCAACAAATGGGTCTTCAGCTCCCCATTCCCTTTTACAACCTAAGGCTTAACAAGCCTCAGCACCTCTTCAAAGTCTCTAAAGTGGGGTGGGTAGAAAACAGAGCCTGAACCTCATCACAGTGATATTTAAAAAATTTTTTAACGTTTTTTATTTATTTTTGAGACAGAGAGAGACAGAGCATGAACGGGGGAGGGGCAGAGAGAGAGGGAGACACAGAATCAGAAGCAGGCTCCAGGCTCTGAGCCATCAGCCCAGAGCCCGACGCGGGGCTCGAACTCACGGACCACGAGATCTTGACCTGAGCTGAAGTCGGAAGCTTAACTGACTGAGCCACCCAGGCACCCCCACAGTGATATTTAGATACCGTGAAAGAAACAGACACATCCTTTTGCAGGATCCTCTATTTCTCTTCCTCCTGTGGGGAGGGGGCTTGCTCTCTGAGCCATCGTAAGAAAAATAAACAGAAAAACTTAGATGATCAGACAGCCTAGATTAGCCATTTACTGTTATTACAACAGAGAGGGTTTCAAAGGTAGGGAAACCATCAAGAAACGGGAACTTACTGATCTGTTCTACTAACTTGAGCATCAGCCCCCCAACATGCAGGTCTCCAGCCACTCTCAATGTGACATCTTTCTGCTCCTCCTCATTTGGATGGTCAACTCTGACGACAAGCTCCCAAGAAGCAGATGCAAAGTCCGTGGATGAGAGCATCGTGGCAAAAGCAGGTGTCTGCCGACAAAAAGTGAGACATGGATCAGAAAGTGAGAAGGAAACAGGAGCTTGCCAGTACGTCCTGCAGGGCAAAACTTTCTTCCATTTTAGCCTCTTCTTCAGGAACTCTGCAGGGTTCCCAGTACTCAATATTAAATTTAACATCTGAACCTTGAAGACAAAAAGTCTTATAAGGTCTCAAGCTTTCCAGATTTGTGTAACTTTATCTTTCTATTCCCCCAGGACCTATTTTTTTTCTGTGCCTGCCCAATGCATCAATCTTCATTTTCTGTCTCTATGGACTTTTCTTGACTTTCTCTGAACTACTGTGGCAATAGGTAACAAATCATGGCAATCCTTGATATCTTTTTAAACAATCACTTTCATGGAAGTATAATTTGCATGCAATAAAAATGCACGGATTCTTTTTTGAGTATAGTTGACAATGTTACATTAGTTTCAGGTATCCAATATAAAGATTCAACAACTCTATGTTATGCTGTGCTCACCACAGAAATGCAGATTTTAAACATACAGTTTGATGCCTTTGTTATATACAAATGATGCCTCGATAAAGTTTATTTTAGAAAAGGATGCCATGAAAATCTTTATCTATGTATATTATTATATTCCTCCTACAAATATTGATGACATCTTCTGGTATGAAAATTAAAAAAACAAAAGTATAGCAAAATAGTTTCTATTTCAGTCATATAATATGTAGTTTTACCTTAAATGCATATGAAGATATAGGTCATTAACAATTATTGCCAGGTATTTGATTTACTTGAGTTACCATTTTATATTATATAAGAGTTGGTAAATTCAGTGCATCAATTAAGTTTTTGGACAAAACTCTGGTAAAAGATTGAAAACAGGAATGACAGACACACAAAGCCCACTCTTCAAAACACAGATGGGGTGAAAACTTCAGACTCAGAGTTTCCTCTCTTTCGAGGAACAAGAATAAAAATGAGCTAAGCAGTATCACAACTGACATGTTTCAGGGGGAAATAGGAACACTGAATCCAAAACTGGCTGAACTTAAAATGACAGCTCTGTTTTACTTTTCTTTTCTTTTTTTTTTTTTTTTAAACAGGGGACTCTGCCTTGTTGGTTTTTTTTTTTAATGTTTATTTCTGAGACAGGGAGACAGAGCATGAGTGGGGGAGGGGCAGAGAGAGAGGGAGACACAGAATCTGAAGCAGGCTCCAGGCTCTGAGCTGTCAGCACACAGCCCGACACGGGGCTCGAACCCACGAGCCGTGAGATCATGACCCGAGCGGAAGTCGGTTTCTCAACCCACTGAACCCCCCAGGCAGCCCAGCTCTGTCTTACTTTTAAAACAGAAAGCACATTCTGCCCCTTCCCCGCTCATGTCCTGTCTCTTTCTGTTTCTCAAGAATGAATAAACATTAAAAAATTTTTTTTATAACAGAAAGCTCATGATACTACCCCTCCTGGCTATTTAAAGATTTAAAATAGGGCGCCTGGGTGGGTCAGTTGGCAAGTGTCCGACTTCAGCTCAGGTCATGATCTCATGGATCGTGAGTTTGAGCCTTGCATCGGGCTTTGTGCTGTCAGTTCAGAGCCTGGAGCCTGCTTCAGATTTTGTGTCTCCCTCTCTCTCTGCTCCTCCCCCACTTACACTCTGTCTCTCTCTCAAAAATAAATAAACATTAAAAAAATTTTTTTTAAAGATTTAAAATAAAATTATCAGGCATTTAAATGATAACACATCTTTTTCATTTTACTACATAGAGACGGCTTATAAGAGATGCATGTTTTCTTTAAGGCCTATTTTTTTTTTTAACATGAAATTTATTGTCAAATTGGTTTCCATACAACACCCAGTGCTCATCCCAACAGGTGCCCTCCTCAATGCCCATCACCCACTTTCCCCTCCCTCCCGCCCCCCATCAACCCTCGGTCTATTCTCAGTTTTTAACTTAAGGCCTATTTTTGAGAAACATCAGTACACTCCAACTCCTAAGAAGGAGCTTCTCCGATGGAAAGTGCACAAGTCCGCTGGGCATCTATTAACCTGCAGATTCTGTTCAGCAGATTCTGTTCAGAGGTGGAGACCCTGCATTTATAACAAGCTCCTGGTGACACTGGTCTGTGGCTCACACTTTTGAGTCCAGACAGCCACGTGAACAATCAGCTCCAGGACTCAGTCCCCCCCTTCAACCTACCCCAAATCGATATTAAGCCAGGGACCATGGTGATACCTGAGAAACATTACTTTTAATAATAAGTAATAATGATACCACCAGTGTTATACCAGTTTTTTGTGCATTTGAAACTGTTCACGTTTGAAAGCATCAGAGAATCTCAAAATACACAAAAATGATACACTGCAAATCTGAACAGGCTTAGGACAGATTTCATTTGTTCAAATCAAGTTCAAGAGTTCGGAAGCAGCGCCTTGTGTTTTTATGACCAGAAGGAGCCCAGCGATGTAACGCTTGTACCTCTGCATGCACAGAGGCACCTGCGGACACCTCTTGCATGGGCAGTGAATGCTATGCAATTGGGCCTAAACTCTCACTTCACTGTCATCATCAGGCTCAAGTATCATTTATTCTGTACTTACCTGGTGAAGTATTCTGTGTGAACCATGGAGTACGTGTTATCTTCTTTACCTGCTCAGCAATCCCATTTAGAAATGAGGAAACTCGGGCTCTGAGAGGTAAGGCAACTTGTTGGAAGTCACACAGCAAGTTAGATGGTGGAGCCCAGACAGAAATCCAGGTGTTTCTAGCTCCAAACTTTCAACCACTACACTGGAACACGTCCTTGACAAAGTTGCAACACCAATATGAACTAAAACTCTTACAACCACATGAGCTAAACTCTCAGGAGCCTTCACTAAGTGTTTCTACTAACATCTTTCCCAGTGAGGAGGCAATAAAGATAACTCCATAACTTGGCATTGAACTATTTGACTTCAAGACCCTCACAATTTCTAAAACGCTATGGTTTGAGGTTTAGGTATTTTAAAAAATTTGTACTTTCAAGCGACTCCTTACTGCTTATTTCATGAGTATCAGTCATAGGTCTTTTCCTAACCTGGGCAGTCAAAACACTTCTCACCTAGGCAATACATGGTGATTCCCTTACAGCGAAATTCAGGCTAAAATTAGACAATCTGGTTTCCCCACATTCCTCTCCTATCTTTCTGCACCTTCATTTTTGAGAGAACTCATCTGCAGCAAGCTGTTACTTGTTGAGGAGAGCAGCAAACTCCAACGGGGAAAGTACATCCAAGGAGACCAGAACGGGAAGCAAAGTGCACCAGCAGACCTGCCTTCCCTGGGTGAAGCCCAGCTGTCCACCTTGCAAACAGAAAATGCAAGAAAGAAGGACAGACATAGAGGCAGACAGGCGGCCAGACAGAAAAACGGGGGAAATAGCCCCTGATGCTTCCCCTAGAAGATCAGAGTGCCTGTCCAAAGGCCCCTGGGCCTGTCGGTTTGCAGCCCTGCAGGGTCCTGGGGCCAGGAGGTGTGTGGTGTGTGGATAGAAACCTGCTCCTCGACCCATGAGCGCAGCCCCTGAGGCTAGACGGAGAGTTTATTTTGCGAGACCAGATACGCAAGGCTGGGGAAAGTGGTCCCAAGCAGGGACATTACTTTTAATTCAGCACCTATTTACGTGCAAAGGGCTGCTGAAAAGAAGAGGTAGGGGTTTCGGGCATCGGTGGTGCCCGTTTCAGTCCCCTATCCGCCCCCGCCAGCCCTCGGCACCCACCTGCTTTCCGGCCGAGGGTGGCGTGCAGCCTCGCGGACGCGCACGTGGACGCCTGCGCCCCCAGAGCCGGAGCGGAGGCGCCCCCCGCCCGGCCGGCGCGCGAAGGTGGCGAAACTGGCGAAGCGGGGCGCCGGGGCCCGCGCTCGCGGAGGCGGCGGCTCCGCTGGTCTGGGCCGGCCGTGCTGCGCGCGGCCGCTGCGGGAAAGCCGCCCGTGACCTCCTGCCGAAGCTCGGCGCCCGCCTCCAGCGGGGCGCCGGGTGCGCGGTCTCCGCCCTGCGCGAACCCCGGAGGCCGGGCCGCGGCAGGTGAGGGCACGCCCAGCCCCGGGCCTGCTGGGTCTCGCTCCCGGAGCGGAGAAGCGCTCCGCAGAGTTGTGAGGGCCGAGGGTGGCCGAAGGGCTGCGGCGGGATGGCGGGGAGAACCGGGGCGGACGCTCACCCTCTGCGCCCCTCTAGCGACCTTTCAGCCGACCCTCGCAGGCCGCCTCCAGTTTTCCCGGTTCCCCGAGGCGCCGCTGGGGCTAGCAGCCCGGGTGGTTAGACTGGCTACGTCCCCTGCCCTCCAGGTATACCTGTCACTCACACCCCGGGGGTACGTCCAGGCCCGGAGAGTCCCATGTCTCCTTTAAAGAGCCTGGGGACCTGCGATCACAAGAGCGGCTCGTCTCTGAGTAAGAGGATGATGTAGACCCCGGAGAAGGGCGAGGCGCCGCAAATATGCACAATGGGAGACCCAGGGGCAACCCAAGGCCATGCCCCAGGCCGGAATCCGGTGGCTCACCTCAGATTCACCACCTGGTGCAGCCCGTCGCCTCCGGTCGGATTTACTCCCGAAGAAGGCTGGGCCACCCTGAAGGGTGGGTGACTGGGCAGTTTACACAACCTGTCCAAGCCTCCTTGGTTCATATTACGCACATCCGTTGAGTGTTTACTACGTGCTGGGCCTGGGGCTGAGCTCTAAGGATGCAGTGGTTTTATAAAAAGTCAAGGCATTGATAGTTTCCTCATCTGTGAAATGGGTAGAGAGATGGAAAGTCCACAGCCACTGCAGGGTGGGATTTCATTCAGTTCATGGCAGAATTTCATGCAGTATAATATAGGCTTTAAGCGATTTACACCAAGTACATAACGCTTGTAAGAACTTCATTTAAAACGCTATAAAATTTAGAAGTGGAATCTTTGTTTTTGCTTGAACATTACCATATTCGGCCGTTGTAATGGGTTTTGAAAGTATTTTACATTTAATTTTAAAAGGTCAGTTGAATAATTGTTAGCAAATGTGGGTTTTTATAATTAAAACAAAGCAATTAAAACTTGAAACTGAATTTCCTAATTTGGTAAAGTTTGTCAACTATGGGAATGATGTCAGCTGTCATCTGGTCCCACTTCCCTGTGTGCCCAACACCAACTGAGCAGATATGTTGTCTGGGGCAGCAAATGTTTAAAGGTTTGCTTTGTGGAGACTGCGCATGGCTGCTTAGGACATAGACATTCTTTACAATTTCCTGTGTGACCTTGAAGTAGTAATGGTTTCATTTATACCAAATTGGGGTCTCATTTTAGTTGAAAATATCTGGGTTTTGCTGAAGAATTTAGTTGGCTTTAAGCTTTCTGTTTGGTCTGTTATTCTTTAAGCTTTTTAAAAAAAATGTTTACTTATTTGTTTTGAGAGCGAGCACATGAGAGTGGGGGGGGGGGGTGGGCAGAGAGAGAGGGAGAGAGAATCCCAAGCAGGGCTCAATCTCAGGAACCATGAGATCATGACCTGAGCTGAAATCAAGAGTCAGATGTTTAGCCGAATGAGCCACACTGGCACCTCTGTCTTTTAAGCTTTTAATTGAAATATATTTTATATTTCTATGCAAGAACACAAATCATGAATATATAGCTGATGAATTTTCACATATGGAAGACACCTGTATAATGAGCATCAAGATTAAGAAATAGAACATTACCAGTCCCCCAAAGTTCCTTAGTCCCCCCTTTTAGTTGCAGCTACCCACCCCAACTCCCCCCCGCCCCGGTCCCCCCAGCAGGAACCCCTATCCTGACTTTTAACTACTTACATGGGTTTTGCTGATCTTTGTATTGTACATAAATGATACAGGATGTATGTGCTATTTAATGTCTGGTTTCCTTTGTTTAACATTATGTTTTTGAGTTTGAGTTTCATCCATATTTTGTGTCCTTGACTTTTTTTTTTTTTTTTTACTTACTACCTGGTTATTATCATTCTTATGACACAGGTCTGACACATCCCTTAAGGTCCTGGGTTAGAAATGAATTAAAAGGTGTATTCTGGCTTTAAAATTTCATATATATGTATATAAATATACATATATATGTATGTATACATACATATATATATATATATATATATATATATATATATATATATATATACCTGTATACGTATATACATATGTATATATATGTATACAGGTATATATATATATATATACACACACACACACACAACAATCACCCTTTCTTAAAAAACACACAGAATCAGTTATTTAATCTACAGATACTAATCAAGCAATGAATTAGTTTATTTATTCAGGCATTGTATTACCATGGGCCAGACACTGTGATATGTGCTGAAAGTACTCAGATTATCTAGGCACAGACTTTATCTTCAGATCTATTTATGATGCTGGAGAATACAGAAGTGGGGTATCTACTTCAAATTTGCAGAGTTGGGGGGAGTATGAGAAAAGATTTTGGAAAGGAGATGATTTTTGAGATGCACTTTATTTTTTTTTTATTTAAAAAAAATTTTTTTAACGTTTATTTTGAGACAGAGCATGAATGGGGGAGGGTCAGAGAGAGAGAGGGAGACACAGAATCTGAAACAGGCTCCAGGTTCTGAGCTGTCAGCACAGAGCCCGACGCATGGCTTGAACTCACGAACCGTGAGATCATGACCTGAGCCGAAGTCGGACGCTTAACCGACTGAGCCACCCAGGCACCCCTTTGAGATGCACTTTGAAGCATTGGATAAGAGCTTGATAGTTGCCTATAATAACCTGTAGTGTCTAGAAACCTGTTTTCAGATGTTTTTAAGTTAGCAGATAGTTGTGGTTGGCTTCTGTTGGCAGAAGGTGGAGGATAAAGAGGAGCTCTGTCTCCTGATCTCAAAACTTTGTGTCCACTGTGCAAACAAATATTAAAACAATAACTGTTATCAGACACCGAGATACTGAAAAACTGATGTGACAATTAGTGTTCTCCAAAGGTATGTTAGTCATGTCTGCATTATCATATAGGATATGAGTGGATTGGACTGGATAAGAAATGTGACCACATTCTTATTCACTGAACAGGAAAAGGAAATAAGTGCTCAGAGGACCTTTGAAGGTCCTGCTTGTCTTGTAGACACAAACAACTTTCTTCCTCCAGCATCTTTGCACTCCCACTGTAGGAGCCCTCAGTCCTCCATATAAATTAACTGAGAGAGAATGAGAAAAAGCTGCTGGGAGGAGAAAGGGGTGGAGTTTGTTGTTGTTGTTTTTTCCTTTATCTATGGTTTTATTTGACCACACAGGGTGTTATCCTATGTAAACTTCTTTGTTAAGTATTAGGAACATGCTAAATGTCTAGCAACTAAGAAATGGCAACTGATTTCTGAAATGTATTTTTATTTTCACTCAGTCCTCAGGACTAAGGAGCTGTGTTCGTGTTTGTGGAGAACATGTTGTGTTCGGTGCGAAGAAGCCGAATGTGGCTATTAAAGCTACACCCTCCTTTCCAGCTGGATGGGTAACGAGCACTTTCTATGCCCAGGCAAGTTCTATAATTTTCTCCTTGTGAGGGTGGAAAGGGTGTGTCCTGGTGTACCTACAGGCACTAGATGGAGAAAGAAAAGTTAAGAAGGCCTTGCTGGAGGCCACACTAGAGCCCACCATTGAGGATGACAGGAGCAAGAAAGATGGTCATTCCCTCCCTCCTTCTTTCCCTTCCTCCCTCCCTTCTTTCTTTCTCCTTACCTCCTTTACATCCATCTCAATCAAAGGGTACAAAAGAGTATACAGTGGTAATCAAGTCTTCCCCCTCTTTGATAATAAAGTTCCCTTCCTCAGAAAAAAGTTACCTATTTCTTCTAGAACCTTCCAGAGATAGTCTATGCATGTAGACTATTTTTGCTCTTTGTACAAGTGATAGTATTGTATTAAGTAGTGTTTTGTGTTTTTGCTTTTTTCATTTTAAAATAACTTGGTGGGGCGCCTGGGTGGCTCAGTCGGTTAAGCGTCCGACTTCAGCTCAGGTCACGATCTCGCGGTCTGTGAGTTCGAGCCCCGCGTCGGGCTCTGGGCTGATGGCTCAGAGCCTGGAGCCTGTTTCCGATCCTGTGTCTCCCTCTCTCTCTGCCCCTCCCCCGTTCATGCTCTGTCTCTCTCTCGGTCTCAAAAATAAATAAACGTTAAAAAAAAATAACTTGGTGATTACAGTGGATATCAGTCATATTCATGACTGCCTATCATCCTTGGAAAGTCCTCTTTATGTTTGTAGAAATCCTTATGTTAGTATCCCAGTCTAGAAATCAGGACTCAAATTCCCGACCTCCCCTGCAGCTGGGGCACAGGCCTACAAAGTGGACTCTGTCCCTCAGGTATACTCAGATGTGACTTTAATTTGGAAGTGAATGAGATCTGGAGACAGGATGTGCTTGGGGGAATCATCGTAGCCAAGAATCATTGATAGATTTAAATATTAGTGAGTGAAAATGTGACGAGAAACAGGATATTTGCAGTTTCAAGGGATCTTCTTGCAAAGTATTTGTCAATTACCTAGAGAAAGATAGTAACAGTGGAAAGAAGTGGTGATCAAGATGAACATCATTGGTAGTAATGCACATTGACCTCACACACCTCCTGAGAAGGGCAGAGCATCCCTTCTGTGGGATTCTTGCCCAAATGTGTAACTTCAATTTAATCACAAGAAAACATCACGGTCATAGGAGGCAGAAAAACTGAGGAACTGTCTCAGATAAGAGGAAACTGAGGAGACATGGCAACTAAATGCCATCTGAGATCCTGTACTGAATCCTGGAGCAGTGAGAGGACATCAGAAGGAAAGCTTTTGAAGTTTGAATAGGGCAGTAGATTAGTTAATAGCATTATTTCAACACTAATTTCTTGGTTTCTGTAATTGTACTGTGGTTTTGTGTGATGTTAACAAGAGGAAGCTGGGTGAAAGGTGTAAGGTTCTCTGTGTACTATTTTTGTGACATTTTATGTAAGTCTAAAATTATTTAAAACCAGGAGGAGGAAGAGGAGAAAAGGGAGGAGGGGGAGGATAGGAGCATGCCCTGACCCTGAAGCAACTTGCTAAGAGGGTAAGGAGGCTTGGGGTACTGGAGCCAGCCATGACCTTCTGGTGAGCAGGGGGAGGGAAGACTATTACAGATGATGACTCTTGTAACCCAGAGTTTTCAAACTTAATAGTGGTTTAGGGACCATGTTTGGTATTCTCACCTCGGGCAGTGACTTTACAAGATGGTGGTTTAAAGGTTTTGGAAAATGACAAATCTGGGTTTATCTGCTTGCATTGCTGACACTAAATAGATCAGAGGGCTTGGGCATGTTTTAGTTTGGTCTCTGAGCCTTAGTTTCTGCTTCTGTAAAATGGGAGCAGTAGTACCCACTTCATAAGGTACTATGAAATGAGAGAATGTTTGTAAAGCACTTGAGCACAGAGCCTGAAAGATGGTAAATGTTCAATAAGTTTATTTAGAGTAGTAAATAAGAAAAGAGTGAGGGTTGGGGGCACCTCAGTGGCTTGGTCAGTTGCATCTGATTTTGGCTCAGGTCATGATCTCACGGTTCGTGAGTTCGAGCCCCATATCAGGCTCTCTGCTATCAGCACAGAGCCCGCTTCAGATCCTCTGTCCCCCTCTCTCTCTGCCTCTCTCCCACTCATGCTTTCTCTCTCAAAAATAAATAAGCATTAAAAAAAAAAGAAAAAGAGTGCAGGTTGTCTTGGGGAGAAAGGAGGAACTGGAGACTCCTCGAATGTTGCATCTCATCTCAGGGAAGTAGGACTGTATTCCCTCTCCTCTTTTCTTGCTCTCAGGTAGGGGATCAAACAAGGGGAGAAACGGTCATGTAGGTGAACCTGTGTGACTTTATTAACTTTCTTAGATGGCACCACAGGAAAAATGTGATCGTTTCTTCCTAGGTTAGTAGGAAAAGCACCACGGTGAACTCTTTCCAAATCCCAGTGTGGTTGTAGGGTACTCTGGAAATACAGGAATGACTTCTCAGCTATGATTTTGAAAAATCTAGAATGCTGAGTGTGAGAACAGTCATGTTTCTTTATTTTTTGAAATCTAACTTAACTTGGCTACTCCTGTTTATCATTTCTCCCTATGGAATTCCCTGCTAAAATAATAGTATAGGAATAAAAAGCTATAAGCCTACAATGACAAAGGTTAACAGGAGAAAGGTCATCAGGCAATGAGAGATTTCAAGGATTTTCTATAGGATGGAACATTGAAGAAGAGTGGTTGGTAATGATGAAGGGCAGTGAAATCCATACTCTAGGAGTATGTGAAAAGGAGGTATAACTGAGGCTTTCCAGAATGTTTTCAGAGAAACTCAGGACTCGGAAATGCCAGGTATGACAGTGGTAGTGAGATGTGTTGCCAAAAATAAGGGAATGAATAGAACATCTCCATACAGAACAGTCAGTCCCCCACTGTCACCTGTAGGCTAAGTTGTGAATGCCAGATCTCCACCCTGCCAGCCCAAATCCAGAGCGCTCACTCTGTAGAAGTTAAACGTCTCCTTTGAAAGTTTACTTGGCTTAAAGGCCAACTCTCCACTCACCCTTAGCAAACCTTATCAGTTGAACCTTGGACACTGAGCTCCCAGATTTAAAAAAAAAAAAAAAATCTCCCTATTCTCAAGTATTTTTTTTTTTTCAGGAAAATCCTCCAATATGCAAGGCAGATAAAAAATATTTTTTGAATCTTTATTTTACTTTTTCTGGTTTTATTGACCTATAATTGACATGACAATATTTAACAGAAATGAATGAGTACAAAGATAAGAAACCTGGAAGATTAATACAAGAGAAGACCAAAAGTGGAGTGGAACAAATGGTCACAGAAATAATACAAGAAACTGCCCAGAAATAAGGAACCTGAGCCTCCAGTTTAAAGAGTCTACTGGATACCCAACAAATGAAAAAGAAGTAGCTAAACCAAAGAACAGCATTGTGAAATGTAAGATCACTATGGAAGAAAAAAACCCAAAAAACCCCAAAAGCTTTTAGTAAGAAAAACCAAGTTACCTACAAAGGGACCCAAATCAACATCCTATACCCAGACAAATTATCAGTCAAGATATTTGGAAGGACTCAAACTTTGATTCTCACATAACCTGCCTTAGAAATGTTCTCGAAGATGAGCTCTAGAAAACGATCAAATGAATCCAGAAAGGGGAAGACCCAGGATGCAGAAAACAGTAAATCCAATCCAAAAAGAGTAAGAAGGAGAATTGAGGTTCCTGGGAAGAGGTCTCTGAGGCAAATGAAGACCTCATAGAATATCTGGTATTATAAGAAGTTTGGGAAAAAAAACCTGGGGTATGGTAAAAACAAAATAGTACAAAAAGTAAAAATAAAGTCAGAAAATTCAGGAAAGCAAGTGGCTGTAGAAAATAAAATAAAATTATAACTCTTTCAATTTTAAAAATTCATCTACAAACAAAGCAACTATGAATTATAGTTATGAGATAATGTAAACATTGTTATTGTGGTACAATAAGGAAGATATTTGGTCTTTGGTTGGTTCCTGACACAGAGCTCCTAAAACCCTCAAATTTCCCATATGATAAAAATGACAGGAATGTTCTCTTGGTCTAAGGTGGTGACTCTTGGTGAGACTCTAGATAGCTTCAGGATGGGGGCTGGTGCCTGGAAAGATCAGACCTTGATTAAAATCAGGGAACTTTTAGCAACACCCTCTGATCATCAGGGAGGTGGGCTGGACATTGGGTTAATCACTAACTGCTACAATCATGCCTACGTTTAGAAACCTCCATAAAAACCCTTAAACTCTGGGTTTTGGAGAACTTCTGAATTGGTGAACACATCCACATGCCAGAAGGGGGGTGCACCCCAAACCCAAGGGGACAAAGACCACTGCCTTTGGGACCCTTCTGGACCTCACTCTAACTACCTCCTTCATTTGTCCATTTGTATTCTTTATAATTAACTGATAGAGTAAATGCAGCATTTTTCTGAGTTCTGTGAGTTCCAGCAAATTATCAAGCCTTGAGGGAAGGAGGTTGTGGGAACCCCTGATTTTGTATCCAAGTCAGACAGAGTGTAGGTAACATGGGGACACAATTCTTGCATATGGCATCTGAATAAATACCCCTCCTCCTGTGTCAATAGGCAGACTGGGAAACAAATAGAGTAATTAAAAAATTTTTTTTAATGTGTATTTCTTTTTGAGAGAGACAGAGCGTGAGTGGGGGAGGAGCAGAGAGAGAGAGAGAGAGGTAGACACAGAATCTGAAACAAGCTCCAGGCTCTAAGCTGTCAGCACAGAGCCATATGTGGGGCTTGAACTTGGGACTGGTGAGATCATGACCTAGGCCAAAGTTGGATGCCTAACCGAGTAAACCACCCAAGCACCCCAATAGAATGATTTTAAAAAATTAGACTGCATAAATCTTGCTTAGTCAATGTAGTGGGGATACAGTATTTCCCTAATCATGTGATTGCAAGCTTTCTGTTGTTTGTGTATACAGAATTTATTTTAACCCATCAAATATATTGTCTTGAGTTGTCTTTTTCCCTAACTGAAGGTTGTCCTAGACATCTTGGTAAATTGTGTGCATGTGCACAAAAGTTTAAAGAGTATTTTCCCAGAAAGATTTTACATGTTAATATACTCTCCAGCAGTATATCAGATCTCTAAGATTATTATTTATTGTTATCAGGCAGTGTCTTATGTTAAGTATTTATTTATTTTAAATTAAAAACAATTTTTAATGTTTATTTTTGAGGGGGGAGGAGAGAAAGCAGGGGAGAGGCAGAGAGAGAGGGAGATACATAATCCAAAGCAGGCTCCAGGCTCTGAGCTGTCAGCACAGAGCCCAATGTGGGACTTGACCTCATGAGCTGTGAGATCATGTCCTGAGCCAAAGTCAGACACTTAGCTGACTGAGCCACGCAGGTGCCCCTTGCATTAAGTATTTAAACTGTGGTAAGTGCTCTACCAGGCTCTTGGGATATGTGCCTGTGACACATAAGTGAAATAGGGTACTTAATGGCAAACAACTGAAAATACGGTAGTGATAATGTATGTGTTTATTGCTTTATTGTTTATAAAACATTTTCATATACCTCTGTTCAAAGATTCTCAGACTATAATGTGCATATGTGTCATTTGTGTTTCTTGTTAAAAGGCAGATTCCGGTTCAGTGGGCCTGGGTTGGAGCCTGAGAATCTGCATTCTAGCAAGCTCCCAGGTGGTGCTGATGCTGTTGTGTCTAGATGACACTATGAATAGGCAGCCTTACTACTTCCTCTTAATTCCTGATATTACCTAGCAAAGTAGGTTTTACCATCCCCATTTTAGTGATGGGGAAATTCAAACTCAAGTTAAGTAATTTGTCTACAGTGCTAACATTCAAGCTGGTTTGGAGCTTGTTGCTTTCATTCCCTCATTTATTCCTTCCGGCACTGTGGGTTCAGCAGTGAATGAAACCAAGCCCCTACCTTTGTGGAGCTTGTATTCTAGTGGAGAAAGAACAATAGTGGATAAGTAAATAAATACAAATAAACATAATTTCAGATCATAAAAGTGTTTATAGAGGGAAATAAAGTAGGATAAGGCATTGTTTTTTAACTGAAGGGGTCTTTGAATCTAAAGTTACTGCTTAATCCTCCTCATTTGAAGATATGGGCCTTCATTATTGTGTAGTACTTTGTAGCTCATGTTTTTCTTTCAAATTTGTTTCCCCTATTTAATTGTCATGATAGCCCTGTGACAAGTTTAGGCAAGAATTCAACACAATCCAGCTGGTGAACCATCTGAGCTTCTTGAACTAAAATACAGAGGCAAAGAGGTGCCCTTGTTGAATAAAGGGGAACTGGGAAAGTCCTTTTGTTTTCATTTAAGTTAATAAAGGGACCCCTTGACCTCTTCTTGCCAAACTCATTTTTCAAGGTCTAAGGGGGAGATGGGAGAGATGACTCTGTGTGTATGTGTGTGTGTGTGTGTGTGTGTGTGTGTGTGTGTATTCCACACTCAGCCCCTTTGTCTTGGAGGACTGGGTTTAGCTGTTAGGATATTTCAGTAGCAGGCAGCATGAACCAATTCTGTCTCAAAGGGTAAAAAGACAAAATTAAAAGGAGTTTATGGTAAGGATATGAAGGTATAGTTCATGGGATCAAGGAAAATCTCCCCATTAGACTTTGGAAAACCAGGGTCCAAGGCATATTAAGGATCCAAGGAGTCTCTTCAGGCTCCTCTCTTCAGATGAATAAGTTCCATATGCTCTCAGGCTTCATGTCACTATGAGTTAGATTGTGTCCCTCCAAAATATATGTTGAAGTTTTAGCTCTCCATGCCTATGAATGGGATCTTTATTGGGAGGTAGGGTTTTGGTAGATGTACTCAAGTTAAGATGAAGTCCTGCCAGAGTAGGGTGGCTGATCCAGACTGGTGTCCATATAGGAGGAGAGACAGAGACATGTAGGGGGAAGACGATGCGATGGTGGGAGCAGAGACTGGGTTGATGCATCCGAGGAATGCCGAGGATTACCAGCAAACACCAGAAGCTAGAAGAGGCAAGGAAGGATTCTCCCCGATAGATTTCAGAGGGAACATGTTGGCCCTGTCAACTACTTGATTTTGGAATTGTAGCCTTCAGAATTGTAAGACAAAAAGTTTCTGTTGTTTTAAGCCACCCTGTTTGTAGTACTTTGTTATGGCAGCTCTAGGACATGATTAGTGTTCTTCTGCTCCAGGTTCAAATCCCAAGGGGCAAGCATCTGAGTAGCCCAGCCTATGTCACATGCCCACCCATGAGATCATATTTGGAGGAATAAGCAATTCTTCAAAGGGGAGAGGAGATGCTGTTGTTTGGAGCAGGAACAATGATGAGAATAGCAAAAACAGGAGATGCTCCCAGCACCAACCACATATGCTGCTGGAGCCTCATGACCTGGCATGACAATTCAGCAATGTACAGGCCACTTCCTGGCCATGCGCTGCTCCAAATCCTGGTGGTGTTCTGTGAGATCTTCCTGACTAGAAAAATTCAAGCCTCTACAAACTGCACATTATCATAAGTATCCTGGTCACTGTACTGAAACTTGCCATTTTAAAAGTCACTCACCCACATAAGCACTAACCCAAACCATCCATCTATTCACTCACTCATTCATTTCCCATTAACCTACCCAACCTTCTATCTGCCCATCCACCATTAACTCGTCGATACACTTATCCATTCATCTACTCCACCACCTGTTCATCCACCGAACAATTCACAAATGAGCACCTACCATCTGCCACGCAGTATTTCTAGGTTCATTCAATAAATTAATATTTGTTGAGTGCCTCCTAAGTGACAGACACTGTTCTAGGTGCTGGAGATAAAGCAGTGAATAAAAAGATAGGGTTTCTGTTCTCATGGAGTTTGAAATACAGTTGCAAAGGCAGAGTTTAGTTCAATAGTTAGGAAGTTAAAATATGAAGCAACTTCTTTTCTCTTAATGGCTTTACCCCTGATACCTCTTTCTTCACGGTACATGGGAATCTTTGTCAAAAATTTGCAGAGTATTTAACATAGAAAGATGACAAAAGCAATCATTTCTAGAGATGAGTGGGGTTTAAGTCCACTAGATTCTAAGCTCCTGTAGGGCAGGAAGAGTGTATGTTTTAATTCATCACTTTACCCCCAGGGCCTGTCACATAGAAGGCACTAAACAAATATTTGCTAAATGATAAAGAGGGGTCAGACTTACTCTGTAGTTTCTTGAGTTTTTGCGTATTGAAATAAAGACAATTTTTTTTTGAAATTAGGGAAAACCTACCTTAAGTATTATTTTTATAGATTTCACAACTGTTCTGTGAAAGTAGGATATCAGCCAGGCAACTGAGAGGATGTGTAGACTAAAGAATCCAGACTAGATGATTCAAAGTTGGTTGAATTTTAAGGGCTCCCAAAGAGCAAAAAAAAAGCTAGGGAAAAAATATTCTCAGCACTGTGATGCTTGGCAGGATGCTAGTTAGCAACTGCTTCCAGTATATCTTCAACATATATTTTAATGCTTTTATGGAACAAATATTTTCTTTTAAAAATGAATTTTTCTCTATTAAAAGATGCACATAGGTTGTAGAAGATGTAAAAAAGAGACCCCCCTGCATGGAACCTCACACTCTTCTCTTCAAAGGACCACATGAGTTCTTCCACATGGGAGAGCTCCCAAGTGAGTGCCAAGCTGTTTCTATGCCCCTTGGATAATCCTTTACTGAGAAGACACCAAACAGAAATAAAAGGGAATTTTATGGCAGCCCTGGAAGATGGTACCTTCAGTCCAACACTGGGAGACACTGGGATGGGTGGCCATACCAAGGGGTATTAGCAAATGTAGATTCTAGATTCAAGAAAATTTCCTCAGTCCATTTCCAGTTGAGGTGATTGATGGGACCCTGACAGCTCTCAGGTAGCAGTGGGGAGGGTGGCAGTGAGAGAACCCCAGCACCCCACATCTGCTAACAACTGAGTCTTTGAAAGTCTCTTAATTAAAATCCTAGGCACGTGCACACACACACACACACACACACACACACAGGTTATCCATAGCCTTTTATTCAGAAATGATAGCCTTGTTAATATTTATATATAAATTCCTTCAGTCTTTTGTTTTCGGTCTACATGTAGAAAATTGTATACAGAAAAGTATTTTTTCTATAATTTATTTTTTATAATTTACATCTAAGCTGGCACATGATACAACAATGATTTCAAGAGTAGATTCCTTAAGCCCCTTACCCATTTAGCCCATGTCCCCTCCCACAACCCCTCCAGCAACCCTCTGTTTGTTCTCTATATTTAAGAGTCTCTTATGTTTTGTCGCCCTGTCTGTTTTTATATTATTTTTGCTTCCCTTCCCTTATGTTCATCTGTTTTGTATCTTAAAGTCCTCATATGAGTGAAGTCATATGATATTTGTCTTTCCATGACTAATTTCGCTTAGCATAATACCCTCTAGTTCCATCCACATAGTTGCAAATGGCAAGATTTCATTCTTTTTCATTGCCAAGTAATATCCCAGTGTGTGTGTGTGTGTGTGTGTGTGTGCGTGTGTGTGTACCACATCTTCTTTATCCATTCATCCATCACTGGACATATGGGGTCTTTCCATACTTTGGCTATTGTTGATAGTGCTGCTATAAATATTGGGGTGCATGTACCCCTTCGAAACAGCATACATGTATCACTTAGATAAATACCTAGTGGTGCAATTGCGGGGTCATAGGGTAGTTCTATTTTTAATTTTTTGAGGAACTTCTATACTGTTTTCCAGAGTGGCTGCACCAGTTTGCATTTCCACCAACAGTGCAAAAGAGATCCTCTTTCTCCGCATCCTCGCCAACATCTGTTGTTGCCTGAGTTGTCAATGTTAGCCATTCTGACAGGTGTGAAGTGGTATCTCGGTGTGGTTTTGATTTGTATTTCCCTGATGATGAGTGATGTTGAGCATTTTCTCATGTGTCGGTTGGCCATCTGGATGTCTTCTTTGGAGAAGTGTGTATTCATGTCTTTTGCCCACTTCTTCACTGGATTGATTATTTGTTTTTTGGGTGTTGAGTTTGATAAGTTCTTTATAGATTTTGGATACTAACCCTTTATCTGATATGTCATTTGGAAATATCTTCTCCCATTCTGTCAGTTGCTTTTTAGTTTTGCTGATTGTTTCCTTCACTGTGCAGAAGCTTTTTATTTTGATGAGATCCCAGTAGTTCATTTTTGCTTTTGTTTCTCTTGCCTCTGGAGATGTGTTGAGTAAGAAGTTGCTGTGGTCGAGGTCAAAGAGGTTTTTGCCTGCTTTCTCCTCTAGGATTTTGATGGCTTCTTGTCTTATGTTTAGGTCTTTCATCCATTTTGAGTTTTTGTGTATGGTGTAAGAAGGTGGTCCAGGTTCATTTTTCTGCATGTCGCTGTCCAGTTTTCCCAGCACCACTTGCTGAAGAGACTGTCTTTATTCCATTGGATATTCTTTCCTACTTTGTCAAAGATTAGTTGGCCATATGTTTGTGGGTCCATTTCTGGGTTCTCTATTTTGTTCCATTGATCTGAGTGTCTGTTTTTGTGCCAGTACCATATTGTCTTGATGATTACAGCTTTTTAGTACATCTTGAAGTCTGGGGTTGTAATGCCTTCTGCTTTGGTTTTCTTTTTCAAGATCTGTGGCTCTTCAGGGTCTTTTCTGGTTCTATACAAATTTTAGGATTGTTTGTTCTAGCTCTGTGAAGAATGCTGTGACAAATAACAAAAGAATGTTATTTTGATAGGTATTGCATTGAAATTCAATTTTAACAATATTTGTTCTTCCTGTCCAGGAGTATGGGATATTTTTCTGTTTTTTTGTGTCTTTTTCAATTTCTTTCATAAGCTTTCTATAGTTTTCAGTGTATAGATTATTCACCTCTTTGGTTAGATTTATTCCTAGATATTTTATGGTTTTTGGTGCAATTGTAAATGGGATCAATTACTTGATTTCCTTTCTGTTGTTTCATTATTGGTGTATAGGAATGCAACAGATTTCTGTGCATTGATTTTATATTCTGCAACTTTGCTGAATTCATAGATCAGTTCTAGAAATTTTTTGGTGGAATCTTTTGGGTTTTCTATATAGAGTATTTTGTCATCCGTGAAGAGTGAAAGCTTGACCTTCTCTTGGCTGATTTGGATGCCTTTTATGTCATTGTGTTGTCTGATTGCTGAGGCTAAGACTTCCAATACTGTGTTGAGTAACTGGCGAGAGTGGGGATCCCTGTCGTGTTCCTGACCTTAGGGGGAAAGCTCTCAGTTTTTCCCCATTGAGGATGATATTAGTGGTGGGTCTTACATATATGGCTTTTATGATCTTGAGGTATGATCCTTCTATCCCTACTTTCTTGAGGGTTTTTTTTTTTTTTTTTTATCAAGAAAGGACTCTGTATTTTGTCAAATGCTTTCTCTGCATCTATTGAGAGGATCATGTGGTTCTTGTACTTTCTTTTATTGATGTGATGTATCACATTGATTGTTTTGCAGATTTTGAACCAGCCCTGCGTCCCAGATATAAATCCTACTTGGTTGTGATGAATAATTTTTTAATGTATTGTTGGATCTGGTTGGCTAGTATCTTGTTGAGGATTTTTGCATCCATGTTCATCAGGGAAATTGGTTTGTAGTTCTCCTTTTTAATGGGGTCTTTGTCTGGTTTTGGAATCAAGGTAGTACTGGCTTCATAGAAAGAGTTCGGAAATTTTCCTTCCATTTCTATTTTTTGGAACAGCTTAAAGAGAATAAGTGTTAACTCTTCTTTATGTATTCAAATGTCTAGTAGAATTCCCTGGAAAGCCATCTGGCCCTGGACTCTTGTTTTTTGGGAAATTTTTGATTACTAATTCAATTTCTTTACTGGTTATGGGTCCGTTAAAATTTTCTATTCCTTCCTCTTTCAGTTTTGGTAGTTTATATGTTTCTAGGAATTTGTCCATTTCTTCCAGATTGCCCATTTTTTTGGCGTATATAATTGCTCATAATAGTCTCTTATTATTGTTTGTATTTCTGCTGTGTTGGTTGTGATCTCTCCTCTTTCATTCTTGATTTTATTTACTTGGGTACTTTCCTTTTTCTTTTTGATCAAACTGGCTAGGGGTTTATCAATTTTGTTAATTCTTTCAAAGAACCGGCCTCTGGTTTCATTGATCTGTTCTGTGTTTTTGGTTTCGATAGCTTTGATTTCTGCTCTAATCTTTATTATTTCCTTTCTTCTCCTGGTTTTGGGCCTTATTTGCTGTTCTTTTTCCCACTCTTTAAGGTGTTCTGTTAGGTTGTGTATCTGTGATCTTTCTCCCTTCTTTAGGAAGGCCTGGATTGCTATATACTTCTCTCTTATGACCGCCTTTGCTTTATCCCAGAGGTTTTGGGCTGTGGTGTTATCATTTTCATTGGATTTCATGTACTTTTTAATTTCTTCTTTAACATCTTGCTTAGCCCACTCATTCTTTAGTAGGATGGTCTTTAGTCTCCAAGTATTTGTTATCTTTCCACATTTTTTCTTGTGGTTGATTTTGAGTTTCATAACGTTGTGGTCTGAAAATATGCACAGTATGATCTCTATCTTTTTGTATTTGTTGCGGGCTGATTCGTGTCCCAGTATGTGATCCATTCTGGAGAACGTTCCATGTGCACTGGAGAAGAATGTGTATTCTGCTGCTTTAGGATGAAATGTTCTGAATAAATCTGTTAAGTCCATCTGGTCCAGTGTGTCATTCAAAACCATTGTTTCCTTGTTGATTTTCTGTTTAGATGATCTGTCCATTGTTGTAAGTGGGGTGTTGAAGTCCCCTACTATTATGGTATTATTAACAATGAGTTTCTTTATATTTGCGATTAATTTATTTATATACTTGGGTTCTTCTACATTTGGAGCATAAATGTTTACAATTGTTAGATCTTGTTGGATAGACCCCTTAATTATGATATAATGCCCTTTTCCATCTCTTGTTACAGTCTTTATTTTAGAGTCCAGATTGTCTAATATAAGTATGGCTACTGCACCTTTCTTTTGGTGACCATTAGCTTGAAAGATGGTTCTCCATCCCCTTACTTTCAATCTGAAGCTGTCTTTAGGTCTAAAGTGGGTCTCTTGTAAACAGCATATAGATGGATCTTGTTTTCTGTTAAAAAAATTTTTTTTTACATTTTTAAATTTATTTTTGAGAGACAGAGAGAGACAGAGTGCGAGTGGGGGAGGGACAGAGAGAGAAGGAGACACAGAATCTGAAGCAGGCTCCAGGCTCTGAACTGTCAGCACAGAGCCCGAAGCGGGGCTTGAACCCATGAGCTGTGAGATCATGACCTGAGCTGAAGTTGGACAGGTGCCCCAATGGATCTTGTTTTCTTATCCATTCTGTTACCCTCTGTCTTTTGATTGGAGCATTTAATCCTTGACATTTAGAGTGAGTACTGAAAGATATGAATTTATTGCCATTATGTTACCTGTGGAGTTGGAGATTCTGGTGGTGTTCTCTGGTCCTTTCTAGTCTTTGTTGCTTTTGATCTTTTTTTTTTCTCCCATTTTTACTCCTCTCAGAGAGACCCCCTTAAAATTTGTTGCAGGACTGGTTTAGTGGTCACAAAATTCTTTAATTTTTGTTTGGAAAACTTTTTATCTCTTTTTCTATTTTGAAATTTTTTTAACATTTATGCCTTTTTGAGAGACAGTCACAGACAGAGCATGAGTGGGGGAGGGACAGAGAGAGAGGGAAATGCAGAACCTGAAGCAGGCTCCAGGCTCTGAGCTGACAGCACAGAGCCCGACATGGGGCTCGAACTTACGGACTGCGAAATCATGACCTGAGCTAGTCAGATGCTTAACCGACTGAGCCACCCAGGCACCCCTATCTCCTTCTATTTTGAATGACAGCCTTGCTGGGTAAAGAATTCTTGGCTACTTATTTTTCTGATTCGGCACATTGAATATATCCTACCACTCCTTTCTGGCCTGCCAAGTGGCCTGCCAAGTTTCTGTGGATAGGTCTGCTGCAAACCTGATCTGTCTTCCCTTGTAGGTTAGGGACTTTTTTCCCTTGCTGCTTTCCTGATTCTTTCCTTGCCTGAGCATTTTGTGAATTTGACTACGATATTCCTTCTTGACAGTCGGTTTTTGTTGAATCTAATGGGAATCCTCTGTGCTTCCTGGATTTTGACGTCTGTGCCTTTCCCCAGGTTAAGAAAGTTTTCTGCTATGATTTGCTCATGTAACCCTTCTACTCCTTTTGAGAGAGAGAGAGAGAGAGAGAGAGAGAGACAGAGAGAGAGACAGAGAGAGAGAGAGAGACAGAGAGTGAGTAGGGGAGGGGCAGAGAGAGAGAGAGAGAGAGACAGAATCTGAAGCAGGCTCCAAGCTCTGAGCTGTCAGCACAGAGCCTGATGTGGGGCTCAAACCCACAAATTGCGAGATCATGACCCAAGCTGAAGTAGGACGCTCAACCAACTGAACCACCCAGGTGCCCCATCTCTAATTCATAAATTGTGCTCTTTTGCCTTAGTCTCCCTCTTTTTTTCTGCTTCATTATTCTCCGTAAGTTTGTCCTCTATATCATTGATTTGTTGCTCTGCCTTATCCATCCTTGCTGCCATGGCATCCATTTGAGATTGCAGCTCAGTTATAGCATTTTTAAATGTCATCCTGACTAGCTTTTACTTCTTTTATCTCCACAGAAAGGGATTCTAATCTATTTTCAACCCCAGCTAGTATTCTTATTATTGTGATTCTAAATTCTGGTTCAGACATCTTGCTTGTATCTCTGTTGATTAAATCCCTGGCTGAGATTTCTTTCTGTTCTTTCTTTTGGGGGTGAATTCCTTCATTTCATCATTTTGAAGGAATAAAAGGAATTAATAAGGTAAAAAAAATTAAATTAAAAAACTAAAAATAACACACACAAAAAAATCAAATAAATGATGTTAGATCCTAGGTGTGTATTGGTCTGGTTGTCTGGTTGTGTGTATTGGTCTGGTTGTTAGATCCTAGGTGTGTATTGGTCAAGGTGAGCTTGATAGATTAGAGAAAAAAGGGAAAGATAAGAAAAGAAAAAAAAGAAAGGAAAACGTTTGAAAATTTGAAAAAATGAATACAATGAAATAGAATAAAATGAAATAATAGGGGTAAAATAGCACTTGAAAAATTTACAAAAAAGTAAAAAAATATAGTAGAAAAAAATTAAAGAAAAATATTTTTAATAAATTGAAAATAAAAATAAATTTTTTCTCTTTCTGTATTCAAGAATAAGAAAAGAAAAGAAAAAGAAAAAAAATTGAATAGATGGACCAGTGAACAGACTGAACCATGATTGAAATTACATTGTTGTCCCCTAGAAGTCAAACTATGAAGCATGTTATAGTCTGTAAACTAAGCAAGTGGAGAGACTTGTGGTGTTCCTGAAGAGCGATGTTGGCCCAGTTGGGTGGGGCTTAGTGTAACGGCTCCATTATCCACTAGATGGCACTGCTTAGCTTATTGGGGTGGATTGTTGTGGCACCTGTAGGTGTGTATGCACATGTGTGGGAGGAGTAAAAATGGCATCACCCAGCTATCCAGTCTCTAGTATCAGAACTCTGTGCTCTTCCCCAACTGGGAATCACGCACCCCTCCTTTGTCTCTGGCTTCCATCTACTCCCCGCTTTTACACTGTCTGTGACTAAGCTGTCAGGTTGCCAGGCGGCACCTCCCTCCTGAGTTTTATCTCAGATATGGCTATGTTTCCCAACCCCTCACTTCTGAGGGACTGAGGCTTTGACCTGCTCAGACCTTCAAGGGGTGGGTCTCACTGAGTAATGGCTGAGTGCTGACCCACCCCCAGGAACATTTGGGAGACTGGAGCTGCCAATGCCCAGAGACTAAGGTTGGTTGCCAGCTGACCTCAGAAAAAGTTCACACAATAGTATAGCAGCAGCGTTTCAGGGTTTATGGAAAATCACAGCACACACCAGGCACCAGGCTTTCCCCTTAATGTCTTTGTTCCAGCACCAGCAAATGTGGTTGTTCTTCCCGGTCTTCTGGGACCTTTTGCTGGTGGGGACCTTTTGCTGCACAGCCTCTACCAGTGTCCTCCCAACAGGGGAACTGCCTCTCCCCATGTGGCCTGAGGACCCCTGGGAGCTCGCTGTCTGCTCCTGAGGATTCGCCCTTCCCACAAGAGCACTGCCAGGTATCAAGCTGTGGAGTTTCAGACTCTGCACTCCCCCTGTTTATAGAGTCTTGATGGAATCCAAACCCTCTCCTTTCTCCCTTTTTTGTTCAGTCCCTTCCATACTCTTTCTTTTTTCTCCAGCTGCTTTTGGGCAGGGAGGATGCTTTCCATACTCCCCCCTCCCCCGCCCCTGTCTCTGTCCTCTCTCCACAAGCAAAAGCAGCTCCCTGCCCCCCGCCCCTTCTCTCTCCCCCAGTTCACCTCTCCGTACTGCATACCTGCTGAGTTCTCTAGTTAGGTTGTGCAGATTGTTGTGTTAATCCTCAAATCAGTTTTCTAGGTGTGCAGGATGGTTTAGTGTTGATCTGGCTGCATTTTAGGGACGGGAAATGCAAAAAAACTTCCATGCTCTTCCACCATCTTGGACCCCCCTCTGTGTATGTGTCAGAAAAGTATTTTTTGATAATAATAGGATTTCATGTATATATTGTTTTGCATCAGTATAGCAAGAAAATAGCTAAATAACAGAAGGTAGCATTAGAAGAGTCCACACTGCAGTTTGAGGAAGGGTGTTGATGGGGATATAGAAGCAGCAGATTTGGCATTATCTCAGCAGTGATGTTCGTTAAATGATTTTGTCTCACAATAATTTTCTGTCTCCTCATCTACAAAATGGCAATGAAGGTAAAAATAATAATATGTCTCCTGAGAGGTTGTTTTGGGGATAAAATAATAATAAAAATAATAATAATAGTAATGGTAATAGTAGGCATTTATATCCTACCATGTGCTGGGCACTGTTGTAAGAATTTAACATATATTAAGCAACTAAACGTCATGGCAGCCCTGTAAGTAAGGAACTGTAATTACCCTCATTTTACAGTTAAGGAAATGGAAGCACAGGGAAGCTAAGTAACTGGCCAAACATCATACAGCTAGGAAGTGGCAAAGGTGGGATTTGCACCTAGGCAATTTAGCTCTTGTCTTGACTACATATCTGAAGGAGGCTTTGAAACTGAGAAATCTAGAGGTGGGGATAGATGCAAGATTTCACTAGAGCCCTGCCTCTTTCTCATCATGTCTTGGCTATGTCTTCTGTGATGGTGTCATTTTCAAGCTGACTCAACATGGTAAAAGAATGACCTTCAACATGTTCATTATGAACACACAGTTGGCAATGCTGAATAATTCTGACAATGTCCTGGGAAGACTGCCCGCTAGCCTGGTTTGGGGCATGTCCCTGCTTTGGGAAGGTAGACCTAGCCTCAGGTGAGTCACCTGGAATGAGAAGATTCCTATGGAATGAGGGTGGGATGGGCTCTCTGAGAAAATGGAGTGCTAGGCAGGCAAAAATTATGTCTGCTACAGCCTTGCTACTCAAAGTGTGGCCCACAGATCAGCAGCAGCAGCACCTGGGAGTTGTGAGAAATGCAGGTTCTTGCTCCTCCTCCAGAGCCACGGAATCAGAATCTGCCTTCTGCAAGATACTAGGTGATTCCTGTGCATGGTGAAGTATGGGAAGTGCTGCACTCCAGAGGGCTTTTGGCCAGAGAGGTGTGATTGATCACTCCCACTTCTCTTCCACATTGACTGTATGAATACTTAAATAGTCGCTGCAGTCATGATAATGGTCCCAGTTGGGAAATGTGGGGGAAGGAAGGATAGGTAAGAGCAGTAGTATCCTTAACTCTTGGCAAGAGCTCCTTTCCCTCCCCCATGGCTCTCCTTTGGCCTCTCACTGGCTAAGGAGTCCATGGGGGCTAAGAGGAGTGTCCACTCTGGGGTACCTGGGTAGCTCAGTTGGTTAAGTGCCCGACTCTTGATCTCAGGTCAAGTCTTGATTTCAAGGTTATGAATTCAAGCCCACGTTGGGCTCCATGCTAGGGGTGGGGCCTACTAATAAAAAAGAGGAGTGTTCACTTAGGGGTCCACCTTTGCCCTTGTAGACTTTGTTTTGGGTACCTGAGACTCAGGAATTCCTTGCACAAATAGCCCCAAGCATGTTTCTGCATGGGCCTCTCCTCCACCCATTGGACTCTGAACACCCAAGTTCCAGTAGATCTCCAGCTTGCCCTGAGGGGTAGGTCCGCAGCACAGAGAAGAATGGTCTGCTTTGGTCTGCTCTTCCTCTGCAGAATGGATCTACCACAAGTGTGTGCACCTTTAGGTCCCAGGATCTCACTTTCCTCCAAACACTGTCCCCCTATACTTCTTCCCCTTTCTTTCTTCTTAGCCCTTGCATTATTTCTAAGGCACCTTGGGTTTGTTGAAAGAAAGAAAAAGTAATGATAATAGAGGACAGAACATGGAAATAGTTTGTGGAGTATTGAATGACCCCACGCCTAGGGTCAGTATCATAACCTACCTCAGTGCACATATTTTTCTTTGTCCCCAAGGACAAATATCCCTTGCCTAGATTTGGTAATCCCATACCTGCATGAGTTTTTACTTCATCCTTGAATCTCCAGTCAGTTTGCTTTAGAAGGTTGAGAGTAGCCAGAATCATTTTCTTTACCTACCCTGTATCTGGAACTTGGCTGAGAGGTGTGTACACATGAGGCCATTATCGTGAGAATATAGCCAGGGGTGAGAAAAGAACATGAGTGGGCTGCTGGCCTGGGCATAATGAGATATTAATCTATAATAGGTGCTCAATAAATGTTTAATGAGTGTGGCTCTTTGCTTGCATTTCTAGCGGCAGCATTTCTTGG
The DNA here is from genome assembly GCF_028749965.1 of Puma concolor. Lineage (NCBI taxonomy): Eukaryota > Metazoa > Chordata > Mammalia > Carnivora > Felidae > Puma > Puma concolor. The sequence continues at coordinate 109,009,160 of NC_141669.1, read as the reverse complement.
AAGGTACTTGAGGTGCTTTAGTACACAGTGCCCACTAGATGTCACTGTTGTCATGTTTGCAAATCCTATATTCCTCGTTTCCTCCCCCCCCACCCCCCGTTTGATTTCATTAGATTGAGAACACAAGTATGCCCATTTTTAAGTTAGAAGGCACATTTTCCTCTATAAATTATTGGAATCCTTGCTTTACCTGCATCTTGTCACTTTTCATTACGTTTGTTGGTTTCCTTGCTTATATTGGGTATATGAAGGTCTTTGTACACATTTTAATAAAATTCAAATTGAACTTGGGGTGCCTGGGTGGTTCAGTCGGTTGAGTGTCTGACTTCAGCTCAGGTCATGATCTCACAGTCTGTGGGTTCGTGCCCTGCGTCAGGCTCTGTGCTGACAGCTCAGAGCCTGGAGCCTCCTTCGGATTCTGTGTCTCCGTCTCTCTCTCTCTGTCCCTCCCCCACTCATTGTGTGAAACTCTTTTTCTCTCAAAAATAAATAAATGTTAAAAAAAAATAAAAAAAAATTCGAATTGAGTTGAAAGGGAGAGTTTCTAGAAATTTGAGGAGATATGTCCTTTTGCTTTAACTTACTGAAGGGCTATTTTTTCTTAATTAAATAAATTCCTTGATCCTAGCAGGGTTCTTAATCAGATCTCTAGGCAAATTTGGTGTGAATTTGAGTAGGGAAAAAAATTCATGAACTCTAACATAAAAGCAGTTTTTCCTTTGATTATAAATGTAGGTAACAAACCACAGTAGTTTACTACTTGGGACTCTGCCACCAATGGAAATCACAATTTTTTAAAATAATATATGATTACAGATGATTTTAAAATAGCATAGGGGCGCCTGGGTGGCTCAGTCGATTAAGCGTACGACTTCAGCTCGGGTCATGATCTCACGGTTCGTGGGTTCAAGCCCCGCGTCGGGCTCTGTGCTGACAGCTCAGAGCCTGGAGCCTGCTTCGGATTCTGTGTTTTCCTCTCTCTCTGACCCTCCCCATTCATGCTCTGTCTCTCTCTGTCTCAAAAATAAATAAATGTAAAAAATAAAATAAAATAAAATAGCATATACTCTCACCTCCACTCTGAAATGAAGATAGTTACTGGATTCACTGTTAGATCTTATGTGTCAGAAGAGAAGCACGTATATTACTATATCACAAATGTGTGTTAAAAGTATTTTGATAATCGTATTTAGTACAGTTCATTTCTTTTGTAGTCATATGCATGTTATTGAATGCCTCTAAAAGCATCATCCTGAGAGGGGCACCATAGGTTTCAGCAGACTGGCTAATGGTACACAGAATAATGACTCCCAAGATGTCCACAACCGAATCTCTAGAACCTGTGAAATGTCATGATACATTGCAAAGAGGGAATTAAGGTAGCAGATAGAATTAATGCTAATCAGCTGGCCTTAAAATTGGGAGATTATCCTAGAGTCCAGGTGGACCCAATGTAATCACAAAGGTCTTTAAAAGTGAAAGAGGGGGGCAGAGAGCTGGAATCAGAGCCAGAGGGGGAATGATTTTATGATGATTGAGACAGAGTAAAGTGATTGCTCCTTTGAAGATGGAAGGGACCCCAAGCTGAGGAATATTCCCAGTCTCTAGAAACTGGAAAAGCCAAAGAAACAGATTCTCCCCTGGAGCCTCTAGAAGGAAAGAGCCCGCCAACACCTTGGTTTTAGCCTTGTGAGTTCATTATGAACTTCTGATTTCCAGAGCTGTAAGGCAATAAATTTGTGTTGTTTTAAGGATTAGCTTTGTGGTAATTTGTTACAGCAGCAATAGGAAGCTAATACACTGACAAAGAGATTTATAGTACAAAAAATTCTAGGAGACCCTGTGTTTAGACTAAGGATCAGTTAAGCATAGTTCTGTCTGAGGTGGAGGTAAGCTAAGGAGTTGTCTATTGCTGCATGATAAATTACCCAAACCATAGCAACTTAAACAATAGGCATTTATTATCTAACCGTTTCTGGGGGTCAGGAATTTGGGGGTGACTTACTTAGTGGTTCTGGCTCTGAGCCATTTATGAATCTGTGGTATGATGTTGATGGGGGCTGCAGTCAGCTGAAGGCTAAACTGAGAAATCTAAGATGGTATACTCACATTGCTGCATGGATTTGTTCATGGGGCCTCTTGAGTGTCCTCATAACATGGTGGCTGGCTTTCTTGAGCGTGGGTGATTTAAGAGAGAGAGGGAGAGAGAGGCAGAAGCCACATGCATTTTACAATCTGATCTCTGAGGTCACATCATCACATCTGTCACATACATTCCTTAGAAGGGAAGCAAGGAAGGCGCCTGGGTGGCTCAGTCAGTTAAGTGTCCACCTTCGATTCAGGTCATGATCTCACGGTTTGTGAGTTTGAGCCCCGCATCAGGCTGTGTGCTGACAGCTCAGAGCCTGGAGCCTACTTCAGATTCTGTTCTCCCCCTCTCTCTACCCCTCCCCTGCTCATGCTCTGTGTCTCTCTGTCTCTCAATAATAATAAATAAACGTTAAAAAATTAAAAAAATAAACTATTTTATTGTTTTAAGTTTACTTATTTTGAGAGAGGGAGAGAGTGCACTCACCTGTTAGCAGGTGCAGGGGTGTGGGGTGCAAAAGAGAAAGAGAGAATCTCAAGCAGGCTCCGTGCTATCATGCTTAACTGAGACCTAAACTGAGTTTAGGTGCCCTTAAACTTCCAATTTTAGAATAGTTCTATGATTACAGAAAAGTTGCCAACCTAGCACAGAGAGATCTTGTATACCCTGTACTTGGTTTCCTTTATTGTTAATATCTTACATTATTGAAGTGCATTTGTCACCACTAATGCGCAAATATTGATGTACTATTATTAGCTAAAGCCTATAGTTTTTGTTTTTGACTTCCTTAATTTTTACTTAATGCCTTTTTCTCTGAGCAGTACATTGTTGAGTAGGTTTCTTCCATGTGTCTCTGGTGTCTTACTGGTACCAGCCCTTTTGGAAACAGTAACAAAAACAATTAGGTATGGTGGAGAGGACAAAAACTCTGGAGATGGATTTGGATTTGAATCTTACCTGTATTACTTACTAGCTGAGGTTCTCATCAAATTTTCCTTGATCACCTCAGTTTCCTCATCTTTAAAATGGGAATGATGGTCCATCATAGGAATGTTGAGGAGATTAAACAAATCCATTTGTGTAAAGCACTTTTGGCTAATTTGACACGTTAGCCACTTGGGGGTAGCTATTTCTATTGTTACTATTATTACTGTTAACTCAGCATTTTGTGAGGGAATCTGGCAAGGAAAAGGACATTTTCTATGCAACATGAAAAATGCAAGTCCCTGTTAGTGTTTGGGGATGATTATAAGGCCTCCTGCAGAAGTGACATGAAGTGAGTCTTGAAGAATGGAAGGGTGTTGGTGGAGGAAGGGCCCATGATATAGGAAGAAGGATTTTGAGGAAGATCCTCAGTGAGGTGGTGTGAATCATCTGGGGAGCTTTAGAGAAGGCAAGCAGCTCTGTGTGTGTAAGGTGTGAATGGCCAGGAGCTGGGTCAGGGAGGCTCATGAGGAATGTGGACTTTTCTTTTTCCTGTGGGCAATAAGGAACAACTGGAGGGTTTTCAACAGGGGAGTCACTCAGTCAGATTAGGGTCTTAGAGAAATGGATTTGATGGGGAAGCACATCAGGACGTCTAGTTTGGAGGCTTTTGGAATCTTGCAGGTGAAAGATGGTAAGGGACTGGTCATTGGTAGTGAGAGGAGACACATTAAAGACATTTAGTGGGTAAAATTAACCAGATCTGATGAATGCAGAAGGTGAAGGAGAAGGCTGTGTTACTTTCTTAGGGCTGCCATGACAAATGACCTTAAACTTGGTGGTTTAAGGCAGAAAAATTTATTCTGTGTTCTGGAGACTAGAGGATTGAGATCAAGGTGTTAGCAGGACCACGTTTCCTCTAAAAGGCTCTAGGGAAGAATTCTTTCTTGGCTTTTCCAGCTTCAGGTACTTCTGGTGCTCCTTAGCTAGTGGCAGCATAACCCCAGTTTCTGCCTCATTTTCACATGGCCTTTTTCTCTGTATCTCTCGGTCCTTTCCTCTTCTTATAAAGATACCAGTCATTAGATTTAGGGCCCACCCAAATCCAGGATGATTTCATCTGAGATTCTTAACTAATTATATTTGCAGAGACCCTATTTCCAAATAAAGTCCTATTTAGTTGTGGTTCCAGGTGAACACAAATTCTGTAATATTGTTCAGAAGCATTTAGGAGGATGATTTACAAGAAGCTAAAAGCGAAGCTTATAACAGAATCATTTACAAAATCCAAGTGAAGAGTGAATGAAGTGGAGACAGAGGCTAGTGTGGTGGTAAGAGCAAAGCGGTTTCTGAACCTCTCCTCTCCAGGCACATGGCTCCACTACATTTCCCATCCTCCCTTGCAGTTGGGTGTGGCCATGTGACTGATTTTTGGCCAAATGGTAGATAGATAGAAGTGATGTGTGCTACCCCAGGCATGTATCACCTTTCATGAATCACCATGTTTTTCCCTTCTAGAAGGTTGGCTGGAGTGGCAACCACCCCTAAATAACTTTTAAAGACTAGAGGCTAAAGATGGCAGAGATGAAAGTGCCTGACCCTCATGTCTCCCCTGCAGGTGAATCATTGCTTGGAGTAGAGATGCTTGATGATAGGAAACACTTATTTTGGAGTTTACCTGAATGAGAGATAGTTTTATTATGTTCAGGCACTGATATTTAGGGTCATTTGTAATAGCCATTAGCCTACCCTTACAAATACAGACACTCTGCATTGATCATATGGCAGGGAAGAGTTTCAAACACCAATGGTTGTTGGGGTTTTAAACTTCTGACATAAATGTGTAAAACCCTGGGAGATAGCTTTGCATGGCCTATTATGAAGGTCTGTAAGCTCCAGTGGCTGCAGTGATCACAGCTGAGTAATTCTATAGCATTTTCAATGGTTTAGAGGTAGACAGAAAAATGAAATGCAGAGGCTTTATGATCAAGCCTAATGTACTTCATCAAAAAAAAAAAAAAAAAAAGACGAGTCTTTAATTACATTAAATCTTCCTTGAAAATAAATTAAAATATAAAAAGAACCTACTTTCTCACAACAGCGTAATGAACTTAAAGACCACATTTGGAGACAGACAAAATATTTTTTATCAGACCAAAAGTCACACCCTAATGCTCAATTTTGCTTTACAAGTGGATGAGTATATATTGTTTTATCAAGCTTTCCCTGAGAAAGCTTTCAAGAAAGCTTACTTGATTACTTATTTTCAAATCTAAAGTTTTTTAAGAGTAAAGAGACATTTTGTTTGTTTAGAAATGTATTAGATTAACTTAATATTTGATGTCCTAATTTAATCTCCCCTTCTTTTCATAAAGAAATGCTTTTTGGCCAGGACAAAGTATAGTAACCGTGTATAAATAGTGAACTATAACATTAGTTAAATTTTAAGTATAAAATATAAAAATAAAATATAAATAACATCAATATATAAACATCAAAATACCTTTTAAATTGAGATATAATAATATAATATAGTTTTTTCGGGTCATGAAGTTATTCCATCATCCGCTGAAGTAATAATTTAATAAATTCTTTCTAGGTGAACTGAGGGGGAAAAATGCTTTTTACCATTATGTTTTCCTAATCCTATGTCCTTTCTGATGGGAAAGTTCACTGAAATCTATTACTTCCCGTATACTGACCTTTCAAACCAGGAAACAAACCTCCTGACAAAAACACATCCATTAAACCTACAAATAATATGTATTAACTTTTGAATATAATGGATCTTTTTTGAGATAACATACATAAAAATGAACGAACTGTGTGAAGTTTGAAAAAAAAATTAAGGTAGCCATTTAAAAGCTGTTTAAAAGTTATGAAGCTCACACTTTTTCCTGTGCAATTCAGGAAAGTTTTAATTTCTGACCTTATTGTATATTTTTTATTTCCTTATTGGAAACTGATCTTGCTGAGAAGGTCTTAACTAAACCTTCCCTTGAAAAATACTTGAGCAAAATTTCCTTTTGAGTATTCTAAATTGTAATAACAATAAAATAAAATAACTTGTAATAACAAAATAGTATGGTGTAGGAAAAACCTGGAAAACTAATAAAAAGGTCCTTCCAGCCTTTATTGGCTGCATACACCCCCATCACCTTTCTGAACTCTCCCACCACCCTCCCTTGAGTTCTCTCCAATCTAGCCAATCCTGGCTTCCTTGTTTTTCTCTAACTATACCAGCCCATGCTCGACTCTGGGCCTTGCCTCTGCCTGGAAATCTCTTCCCCTAGTCTCCATTTGACTGCTTCTATGAGCTTTTTTGTCTTCGTCTGTAAAAGACCTGCCAGATCTCTAAAGGCTTGTCCAATTCCAAAGTCCTAGGATTTTGTGACTTCTCTAGCTGGCCATGTAACTTCTAGGGCATAAGTGATAAGAGTGGGGTCTTGTGATTGTATTTCACAAATTTCATTACTAAGAATTCATTGGCAAGTACCTTTTTATGTACTTTTTCAGCTCTTGAGTATTATAGTCAGTGTTGTTTGGTTAAATGGTTTCCTTTACCATTTTGTTGGGGAATGCTGGTGTGGTTTAATCCTTGGAACGCTATTGAACGTGCTCTTCTCAGTTCTGCCAATTATATACTGTGTGGCCTTGGAAAAATCTATCTAACTTCTCTTCTGAACAATGAAAGGGTTATTTGGAGCTTTTCTTTTTTTAACTTAGACCCTAATGGAGTTCTAAGGGTATTCAGGGGTGAACACCATAACAGCTAAAATTGTAAATTGTATGTTCTGCCCACTGTGCCCACAGTGGGAGCTGTTTTCAAGGACACAGTCTTGAGAGAGCAATGTGTTGGTAGTCAGCAACTAATAAGTCAGTAAGGTAGTGAACTAATACTGGGAACTAATACTTGGGATACCGTATCTGGGACACCAGATCTTGTCTGCGGTAGTCTTAAGATTATATTCACAATCATTAAAGGCAGATTATGACACATTTAAATAGTATGGCTAAGACTATAATGCTAGAGACATCTAATTTGTTCTCTGAAAACTTGTAAGTATGTTGTGTTTATGTTTCCCAACATCCCATTTCTTTATCTTAGAAGGCAATAGCTTGTTTATCCTATAGTAGCACTTAGCTTAACCCAGATAATTTAGACACAGCTATGACATTATAATTTTATTTTGGTCACTGAGTTTGGGGGAAAAAGTAATCCAAAGATTAAAGTAGTCACTGATGGCTTCAAAGTGTTTTAACCTCTCTCTCTTTCCCAGTCTGTAGGGGTTATATGACTTTAATGAAAGGTAAGGCTGCCTTCCAGCTTTTGTTTCTGTCAGGCATTGTTGGTGAGATTCTAAAAAGCCAAAAAGATGGCCAAGAAAAGCAAAAGAAAAAACCCTGAAAGACATGACCCTGAATATGCAATAAATTAAAAAATCTCCTTAACACCTGGCAGTTCACAGTATTCACTTTTGCACTGTGAAATGAAGCAATACATTCTCTTTTGTCTTCTAAATCCCCGCTGTTCAAAGGGCGATTCCAGGATTCATATTATCAGCGTCACCTGAGAATGCATTAGAAATGCAGAATTTAAGACATCATCCTAGAATTCCTAGATCCTAATTTTTTTTTTTTTTTTTTTGAGAGAGAGAGAGAGAAAGAGAGAGCACGTGTGCATGCATGAGCAAGCAGGGGAGGGGAAGGGGCCGAGGGAGAGGGAGTTGGAGAGAGAGAATCTTAAGCAAGCTCCACGTTCAGTATAAAGCCTGACTAGGGACTGGATCCCAAGACTGTGAGATCATGACTTGAGCCAAAGTCAAGAGTAGGACGCTCAATGGACTGAGCCACTCAGGTGCCCCTGAATCCCAATTTTTATTTAAACAAGATCCATAGAGGTCTTGTGGGCTCATTAAGTTTTCAAGGAATCAGTTCATTTTAATTAATCTAAGTTATCAAATTTGTGAGCATGGAATTGTTTGCAGTATTCCTTAATTATCCTTTCAAGGTCCATGAGATCTATAAATTTTAATATCTGATATTGGTAATCAGCATTTGGTTTTGTTGATTTTCTTTTTTGTTTTCTTGTTTTCAATTTTGTTAATTTTTACTTCAATTTTACAATTATTTCCTTATTTTTATTTGCCTTAGTTTTAATTTGCTCTTCTTTTCTAGTTTCCTAAGGTAGAAGCTTAAGTTATTCATATTAGAATGTTTGGCTTTTCTACTATGTACATTTAATGCTTTAAATTTCCTTCTAGGCCCTACTTTAGCTGCATCTGACACATTTGATAAATTGCAGTTTAATTTTAGTTTAGTTAATAATATTTGAAAAATTTCTTTTGAGATGACTGTTTTGATTCATGAGTTATTTGGAAGTATGTTAATGTTCAAATACGTAGGGATTTTCTGGCTATCTTTCTGTAATTAATTTCTAACATTTTGTATGACTTTTGTTTTTTTTGAATTTGTTAAGGTATATTTTATGACCCAGAATGTTCCATGTGAGCTTGACAAAAATGCGTATTTTGCTGTTGTTGGATAGAATATTCTACAGATGTCAATTAGTCCAAGTTGTTTGATAGTGCTATTTACGTCATCTATAGTCTCACTGATTTTCCACATGTTTGATAAATCAATTGTTAACGGAGATGTGTTAAAGTCTCTGATTATAACTTTGGATTTACTTCTTTCTCTTTCTAGTTCTATCAGTTTTTGCCTTGTGTATTTTAATGCTCTATTGGTAGGTGCATACACATTCAGAATTGTTATGTCTTCTTGGAGAATTGATTCCTTTATCATTGTGTAATACCCCTTCATCTTTGATGATCTTCCTTGTTTCAAATCCTGCATTGTTTGAAATTAATAAAGTGACTCCAGCTTTCTTTTGTTAGTGGTAGTATGGTAATTCTTAATCTAAGAACTTAAATCTTTACTATTTATATACTAACTTTGTATGTTTTTTTTAAATTTATTTTTTAAATTTACATCCAAGTTAGCTAGCATATAATGAAACAGTGATTTCAGGAGTAGATTCCTTAATACTCCTTACCCATTTAGCCCATCCCCCCTCCCACAACCACTCCAGCAACCCTCCCTCTGTTCTCCATGTTTAAGAGTATCTTATGTTTTGTCCATCTCCCTGTTTTTATATAATTTTTGCTTCCCTTCCCTTATGTTCATCTGTTTTGTATCTTAAAGTCCTCATATGATTGAAGTCATATGATATTTGTCTGTCTCTGACTAATTTCGCTTAGCATAATACCCTCTAGTTCCATCCACGTAGTTGCAAATGGCAAGATTTCATTCTTTTTGGTGACGAGTAATACTCCATTGTGTGTGTGTGTGTATGTGTGTGTGTGTGTGTGTGTGTGTGTGTGTGTATATATATATATGTATATATATATATATATATATATATATATATATACCACATCTTCTTTATCTATTCATCCATCAATGGACATTTGGGCTCTTTTGATACTTTGGCTATTGTTGATAGTGCTGCCATAAACATGGGGGTGCATGTGCCCCTTCGAAACAGCATACCTGTATCCCTTGGATAAATACCTAGTAGTGCAATTGCTGGGTCATAGGATAGTTCTATTTTAGTTTTTTGAGTAACATCTATAATGTTTTCCAGAATGGCTGTACCAGTTTGCATTCCCACCAACAGTGCAAAAGAGATCCTCTTTCTCCGCATCCTCACCAATGTCTGTTGTTGCCTGAGTTGTTAATGTTAGCCATTCTGACAGGTGTGAGGTGGTATCTCAGTGTGGTTTTGATTTATATTTCCCTGATGATGGGTGATGTTGAGCATTTTTTCATGTGTCGGTTGGTCATCTGGATGTCTTCTTTGGAGAAGTGTGTATTCATGTCTTTTGCCCATTTCTTCACTGGATTGATTATTTGGTTTTTGGGTGTTGAGTTTGATAAGTTCTTTATAGATTTTGGATACTAACCCTTTATCTGATATGTCATTTGGAAATATCTTCTCCCATTCTGTCGGTTGCCTTTTAGTTTTGCTGATTGTTTCCTTTGCTGTGCAGAAGCTTTTTGTTTTGATGAGATCCCAAAAGTTCATTTTTGCTTTTGTTTCCCTTGCCTCTGGAGACGTGTTGAGTAAGAGGTTGCTTGTGGCCAATATAAAAGAGGTTTTTGCCTGCTTTGTCCTTGAGGATTTTGATGGCTTCCTGTCTTACATTTAGGTCTTTCATGCATTTTGAGTTTATTTTCATGTATGGTGTAAGAAGGTGGTCCTGATTCTTTTTCTGCATGTCGCTGTCCAGTTTTGCCAGCATCACTTGCTGAAGAGACTGTCTTTATTCCATTGGATATTCTTTCCTACGTTGTCAAAGATTAGTTGGCCATACGTTTGCGGGTCCATTTCTGGGTTCTCTATTTTGTTCCATTGATCTGAGTGTCTGTTTTTGTGCCAGTACCATATTGTCTTGATGATTACAGCTTTGTAGTACATCTTGAAGTCCGGGATTGTGATGCCTTCAGCTTTGGTTTTCTTTTTCAAGATTTCTTTGGCTCTTCAGGGTCTTTTCTGGTTCCATACAAATTTTAGGATTGTTTGTTCTAGCTCTGTGAAGAATGCTGGTGTTATTTTGACAGGTATTGCATTGAATATGTAGAATGCTTTGGGTAGTATTGACATTTTAACAATATTTGTTCTTCCTGTCCAAGAGTATGGAATATTTTTCTGTTTTTTTGTGTCTCCTTCAATTTCTTTCATAAGCTTTCTATAGTTTTCAGTGTATAGATTTTTCACGTCTTTGGTTAGATGTATTCCTAGGTATTTTATGGCTTTTGGTCTAACTTTGTGTTTAAAGTGGGTTTCTTGTAAAAACATACAATTGGGTTGTGTTTTTGTATCTGTTGTGGCAATCTGTCTTTTAATAGATGTGTTTAAACCATTCACAATAAAGTAATTATTTACATAGTATGATTAATATCTGCAATCTTTGTAATGTTTTCTATTAATTACAACTGTTTTTTATTTCTTTCCCCCCCTCTTTTTCTGCCTTCTCTGGTTTTAGCCGGGTATTTTGTACAATTCCATTTTTCTTTTATACTTCTTTAAAAACATTTTTAGTAGTTGTCCTAGAATTTCCAATATACAGTTTTAAATAATTTAAGTACATTTTCAAATAACACTATATTGCTTCATATGTGTTGCAGGTGCTTTATAACAGAGTATCCCAATTCCATTTTCTATCCATTGTGACATTGCTGTCATTCATTTCTTCTATCTAAATGCTATAATTATCAAATATGTTATTGTTATTGCTTTAAACAAACAGCTACATTTTAGATGAGAATGAAAAATAATATTTTACTTTATTTATTCCTTCTCTAATACTCTTTCTTTTTGCAGGTTCTGACTGACATAATTTTTCCTTTGCCTGAAGAATTCTTTTGTTAACCTTTCTTGCAAGGAAGGTCTGTTGACAATAATAAATTTTCTCAGTTTTCTGTTCTCTTTTTGTCTGCAAAAGTCTCCATTTCTCCTTGCTTTGGAAGGATAATTTTACTGGATATAGAATTTTAGATTGGTAATTCTTTTCCCCAGATTTAAAGATTTCACTCTTTTCTTGATTGTATGATTTCTGATTAGAAGTCCATAGTAATTCTTATCTGTATTCCTTTACAGGTTAGGTTTTGTGGGGTCTTTTTCCTCTTCTATCTTCCTTCAAGATTTTTCTTTTTGTATATTTCTGTAGTTTGAAGATAATATAGTATAATATATAATTTTTATTTTATATTTGTCTTATGTGGTAGTCTCTGAGCTTCCTTCGAGCTGTGGTTTGGTGTCTATCATTGATTTGGATAGTTCTTGGCCATTAGAACTTCAAACATGTCTTCTACTCCATTCTGTTTTTCATCTCCTTCTGGTTTTCCAATTAAGTACATGTTATACCTGTTGAAATTGTCCCATAGTTCTTGGATGTTTTGTCCCTTTTTTCCCAAATTTTTTCTCTTTGTATTTCAGTTTGAGAAATTTCTATTCACCTATGTTCAAGTTCACTGCTTCTTGTCCTGGTTGATGATATTATACTGTTAGAGACATTCTTCATTTCTGTAATTGTGTTTCTGATTTTTAGCATTTTCTGTTGACTCTATCTTAAGAGTTTTCCTTTCTCTGCTTACATGATCCATCTTGCATCTTGTCCTCCTTTTTTATTAAAAAGTTTCTTAAAAATATTTTATTTTTGAGAGAGAGAGACACACACACAGAGTGTGGGCAGAGGAGGGGCAGAGAGGGAGACACAGAATCTGAATCAGGCTCCAGTCTCTGAGCTGTTAGAATAGAGCCCAATGTGGGGCTTGAACTCACGAACTACCAGATCACGACCTGAGCCAAAGTCAGACACTTAACTGACTGAGCCACCTAGGCGCCCCTATTCCTTTTTAAAATTAAAGCTCTTAATGTATCAATCATAGTTATTTAAAATTCCCTGTCTGATAATTCCAACATTTGTGTTTTATCTAGTCTGGTTTTCATGATTACTTTATCTCTTTGGACTGTGTTTTTTCTTGTCTTTTGAATGCACTGTAATTTCTTTTTTTTTTTTTAATATATGAAATTTATTGTCAAATTGGTTTCCATACAACACCCAGTGCTCATCCCAAAAGGTGCCCTCCTCAATACCCATCACCCACCCTCTCCTCCCTCCAACCCTCAGTTTGTTCTCAGTTTTTAACAGTCTCTTATGCTTTGGCTCTATCCCACTCTAACCTCTTTTTTTTTTTTTTTTCTTCCCTTCCCCCATGGGTTCCTGTTAAGTTTCTCAGGATCCAAATTATGCACTCTGATTTCTATTGAAAGCTGGACATGTTGTGTTAGGGAACAGGAACTGAAATAAATAGGCCTTTAGCATGAGGTTTCATGTTAATTGGGCTAGGATTTGGACTGTGTTTAATATTTGTTGTAGTAGAGGCTTCTCATTCTTCTAGTGTCTTTGTTTTGTCTTTTTTCTTGGCTTTGGAGCATCTCTGTGTTCGTTCAGAAGGAGTCTATGCCTTATGATTCTTTCAGCCTTAACCCACTGTTTTTATCAGAGCCTTTTGGTAACAGGTTGTAGTGAAGGGACTTTTCTATAATCTGGTGTGAAGTCTCTCATCTTTAGTGGGCTTGTGGCTTGTGGTTGTGACCTCCAGAAGTGTTTCTATTTCCTCCTCCAGTGGCGTACCTCCTGCACCTACAACATCTCCTACACCCTTCCAGGGCTGCAGCACTCCCGATCTATTTCCTTAAAACCCTATCCCCTGGTAACTATGTGTTTTCTCCCTTTAGATGATATAGGAGCAGGAGAGTCTGGGATAGGATGGAGAAATCTCTGAGTACACTTACCTGTCATTACTCTTCCCCCTGCAGTAGCAACCAGGAGGTCCTGCCCAGATCCTCAGTCTGAGAACCTGGTGGGGTTCCTGGAGGGAAACCTCATGGCAGTGTGGGGGTCCCCCACAACTGCACCCTCGGTAGTTTCTTACTCTCATGCTGGTCCACACTCAGTCTCCAGGAATTCATCAAAACTGTCATTTAAATATACCTACTGGTTTCTGCCTCCAGTGGCTTCTGTTTCAGTTAAGCATCTCTCAGTTGCTCTATTTCTCTGGGTGTGTCAGTCTCTTCATTTTTTTTTTTTTTAGATTTTAGTTTTTAAGTAATCTCTACACCCAGCATGGGTCTCGAACTACAATCCCAAGATCAAGAGTTGCATGCTCTACTAACTGAGCCAGCCAGGTGCCCCATCTCTTCATATTTTGAGGTGGTGGTTTTCCCGTGACTTCAGTTTCCTGATGAGTGCAAGAAATGGGTTGATTTTCTGTTTGTCCAGCTTCCTCTTGTAAGAATAGGAGTGATGTCTTCCAAGCTCTTTACATGTCAGGTCTGAAATCAGAGCTACATTAAGGTTTGAGCGGCGCAACAGGTTAGATGTTTAGGTCCAAGGAAGAGGGTGGTCTAATGCATACGCTGGCACCATGTCCAAAGACTGGGGTATGGCTTGAGGGAGCTCTTGCTGCTTCAGGGGACACAATTTCCTTATTTGTTAAATGGGAGCAATTTCACCTGCCCCAGAGTGCTGCGAGAGGACAAATGTGACAGCTGAAAAGTGTTACAAGGTCTTTCCATCAGTGTTAAGACAGTCACACTCCACTTTCCTGGAACCTGTGGCTTTACCATGGCAGAAAGGAGACTCAACTTTCTGGGGTGTTTGTTTTCTCTGACGTCTCTCCTGACTTGTCCCCCTTGTCATGTAATCAGCCCACATTTATAAAACATCAGTCTGGGATTTGGTTTCTCTGAGAATGTTTCTCTCTCTCTCTCATACACACACACACACACACACACACACACACACACACACAGACCCCTGCTCCAGCACTGGCAGGCCTCCAGCCATCAGAAACATGTATCCTGTCAGTTTAAAGGGGAGTTGGCAGGAATCATTGGGAAAACACACTTGTTCTGGGATCTGGGCTCATTGGAATTTGCTCCTGCTGGACATTCCCTGGCCCCAGAGCAATGCCAACATAAGGCAATGCCACAAGCCTCCCCTCCTTGCCTGACCTTTCCTTGCTCCATGCCTATGGGCCTTGGAGAGCAGCTGCAGAAGACTGGTTGACCTCCAGAAGCAGCTCCTGTGAGCCAGCTGCCAGGGAATTCTCTCAAATGGGGCCTTCCAAGGGATGGACATGTTTCTTGGTCCTAAAGCAGAGAAATTAGAAACAGAAAGAGACATTGAAAGATATTCTGTTCAAAATAAGCCCCGTCTCCCCCGGCAGTTGAATAAAAGTTCTTTCATTTGGGTGTATTTTATTTTTAAAAGTTAAATTTAACAGTTTTTAAAAACAAAGTGGAATAGGTCAGAAATTTGGAGGAAAAAAACCACTGGAATTTTTTCTTTTTCTGTAAGTCCCTCCTGGTGAGGCTGCTCTTTGAAGAACTTACAAAGTTTCTTACAAATCTGCTTGGACCATCTTTCCAAAAGCAATAGCCCCCAGATGACCCAATCACTCCCATCTCCTTTTTTTTCTGGATTTGTGTCATTTTCCCATGTAAGCCACCCTCAGGGCAGAATAAGGGCAAGGGGATACCCTGACTGATGCCATATAGGTGAACAGCAGACTCCCTCAGGGTCCAGGTGAGAACATGAGATGGCCTCTTTGTGTACTTTGGGAATAGGTATGGCCTCTTCAAGATGTTCTACTTTTGGGGGGAGGCTCTTGACCAACTTCCTGGGAAGAGCTGGGATAAGAACAGGACCTGTGAATGCTGATATGATCCATCCACAATGATAGGCCTCACCAGCTGACTGCTTCTGCCAGAGAAAGCATCGTGTGGAAGGAAATAATGGCTTTCTTGTTGCCTCTGCTGTGCATACATGTTCTGACAATTCATACTAGCATCTTTGTCCTTTTTACTCACATTGCCTTTCATGGAGATGAGTTGTCTTTATACATTTCTTTATGTGATTATTGGTTTAGGGCTCATCTCTCTTGTTCTGGGCTCCAATGAGGTCACTCGCCAGTACGAATTCTTAGGGCCTACCACAGAGTAAACTTTCAAATACTTGGTGGCATTTTTTTTTTAATTTTTAAATTTATTTTTTATTTTTTAAAGTTTATTTATTTATTTTGAAAGAGAGGGAGAGACAGAGAATCCTAAGCAGGATCTGCACTGTCAGCATAGAGCCCCAAGCAGGGCTTGAACTCATGAACCATGAGATTGTGACCTGAGCTGAAACCAATTCGAATGTTTAAACGACTGAGCCATCCAGACAGCCCTAAATCTATTTTTAAATTCAAGTATAATTAACACACAATGTTAAATTAGTTTCAAGTAACAATATAATGATTGAACAATTCTGTACCTTAGTGCTCATAACAATAAGTGTACTCTTAATCTCCTTCACCTATTTCATCCATCCCTCCACCCACCTTTCCTCTGGCAACCACCAGTTTGTTCTCTGTAGTTAAGAGTTTGTTTTTTTATTTGTCTCTTTTTTCCTTTGTTCATTTGTTTTGTTTCTTAAATTCCACACATGAGTGAAATTGTATGGTATTTGTCTTTCTTTGATTTCACTTAGCATTATACCCTGTAGGTCCATCCATGTTGCTGTAAATGGCATGATATCATCCTTTTTTATAGAAGAGTAATATTCCATCATATATATATATATATATATATATATATATATATATATATATATTCTTTATTCATCTACCAATGGGGACTTGGGCTGCTTCCATAATTTAGGTATTGTAAATAATGCTGAAGTCAACATAGGGGTGCATATATCTTTTCGAATTTGTGTTTTCATATTCTTTGGGTAAATACCCAGTAGTAGAATTGCTGGGTTGTATGGCAATTCTATTTTTATTTTCTTGAGGAACCTCCATACTGTTTTCCAGAGTGGCTGCACCAAGTTGCATTCCCACCAACAGTGCACGAGAGTTCCTTTTTCTCCACATCCTCACCAGCACTTGTTTGGTGACATTACTTTAACTTAAGTATCACCACTGCCCTATGGATAAGCTTTATTTTTATACCCATTTGACAGAGGAAGGAACTAAGACTTTACACAATTCCCTCAAGTCCCCTAACTGGAAATCCAGATCAGAAAGATTGATTCTTAAGCCTATGCTTTCAAATGACATACTAGAAATCCTCCTGCTAGATGAGGGAGTGAGAAGGAAAATGAACACACCATTCAATCTTATGAGAAATTAACAAGAAGAAAAAGAGGAAACATGCTTGAGGGGCCTGTGAAAAGGAAGGCTTAAAAAACTGTTTCAGGCAAGAACTCTCTGGAAGGCAATTTTGAATGCCAGGCACTGGCTCTGGAACATGGTTGGTTGGACTGTCACATTAATGTTTGTTTTGGTGAATCAGAGTCAAAAACCTTCTCTTTTGCCAGGCATTGGAATTTGAAAAAAAATTTCTATAAATGGATCTAAAGTGTTGATAATTTATTTCAATTAAATGACTTTTTTTGGTTGAAAATGTGAGTGAACAACCGATTTCAAATTTATTTGGCATTGCAATTGTTAAAATGATAATTCACCAGCTAGAATTTAATATTTTACCTGGAAGAAGGGTGGACATGATCATTTTTTTGAGCATGCATTTTATGGTAGGTTCTTCACATTGAGTCATATGATAGCATCTTTGAAGGCAGATTGTATCTCTTCCCTTGCTTTACTGTCTCCTATCGTGGCCAATAAATGGTTGGGGTTGGGAGTCTAGGGTCTGTTCTGGGTTCTGCATTTATGAATCTGGCAAATCTTATGATCTTCCTAGGATGCCATTTTGTCCTGACTTAAATGAAGGGGGATGAGTTAGATGGGTCATTAAGGATTTTTCTGGGTTAAAAGTTCAATGAGTCCATGACTCCAGATGGGTGTTCTGGTCCCTCTTTTATAGCCCTCTCTCTTTAGGAATAATGGAAGGGCCAGAGAGGTGAAGCCACTGTTCAGTCAACACCTGCACAGCCTGTCTGACAGGTGGGTCCTGAGAATAAGCAGTCTCTGTGTGGTGGCCAAGTGCTGAGCCTGCAGCCTGCAGCTGGCCTTCTTGGCTTCTGTCGACCCCTTGGCTGCTGCGTCAGTCTTTGGAATCTCCGAGTCTCCAGCAACTGTTCAATAGTTTGCTTTTTCTCCTCCTAAGAGACAGTCAAGGGCGTTAGGGGGCTTGTTACTTTGGGAAGTCTGCCACATTTACGAATGCCTTGTAACCCCTAATGAGTGACAGATTTATTTGACAATTTTTGATAAGTGGGTTGTTTGCGATTCACTGACGGAAGGAATTATTTGTAATTTTGACTTGAAAGGCTGACCATCAGAGCAATGACTAAGTGAGTGTGCGTATTAAAAGGTCATTCATCGTTGCTTAACATCCTGTCATATATCATCTTCTGATCTTTCTGTTTTTATTGTTTTGATCTAAAAAAAAATCTGTTTTAAATGTGAGAGCTGGAAATTGGGAAATGACAGAACTATTTATGGTCCCCGTGAGCAGCCGGCCCATTTCAGTGACAAACGTTGTAAACATGTTGTGTTAAAATCCCAGTCCTTTGCTCTTGATTTTAATTGCTTGGAATTCATTGAACTTGAGGCACCCTGGATTCGGTTTCCTGCTGAGATTTGGTAATGGTGACATTCTGACTTGGCAGAGTGAGCGTCGCTCTGCTGAGTCATGGTTCTCTTAACTCCGTCCAGGTCTCCAGGAACCTAAGAACTAGAATGTGGTCACTTTGCAGGTGTATGGAACTGTTCCCAGTGCCTATTGCCAAATAAAGAGAACGACTATAAACTTTATGTTTTAAAGAAATGCAAAGCACTTTCTTCTTTCCCACCAGGGCCACACCTCTGATAATGTGGTTGTTTAGTGTTCTGTGGCTAGTTGATCAGTTGGGCGATCAGTCAAGCTCTCAGAACTTTGTGTGAATTTTTCTCATTTGATCCTCACAATACCCCTTAGAGGTAATTGCTATGACTGTTCCTATTTTCAGGTGAGGTTAGCTAACTTGGCTGTAGTCATTCGGCTGGTAAGTGGCAGAGCCAAGATGTGAACCCAGGGAGGTCTGACGCCAGGGTCTATGCTGTTATTATCCATGATTCATTATAAGTAAATGACTCTAGTCCTTGGCCGCTTGTATCAGCAAGCCACCTGGGGGATGTGTAAAACTGGTCATGGTAAGAGGAGGGGGAAGGTGTGGCAGGGACCAATGAGATGGAAGAAGGAGTTTCCCAGAGCAAATTCTTTCAAGTTATAGAAAAAGAAACCAAGTGACCTAAAAAAAAAACAAACAAAAAAACAAAAACAAACAAACAAACAAAAAAAAACCAGGGAGGAAACCTCACTAGTACATAGCATAATTTTTGCAAACAAAACACAATACTTTTGTATGGGGTTCAAAGACCCCCAAATAATATGAACATTTTGTTCTTGGGAACAAATGGACAAAGGAAAAGGATGAGATTTCAAAGGTGAAAAGCAGGGCATGGACAAGAGCAAAACTTTGAGAGACCACTCTGTGGCCAATTCTCTTCTTGAAAGATAAACTTCTATTGAAGTATATTTTCTAAGGCCTAAGGCAAATAATGTCTGAGAAAGGAATAGTGGAAAGGTAACGATGAAAAGTAGCATATCAATTCATGAGTTTACCGAGGGCAGCCAAAGGAGTAGTGTCTTGTGTGTAATTTGCTTAAAATGTGCACTATTTAAAAAAAATTTTTTTAATGTTTCTATTTTATTTATTTTTGAGAGAGAGAGAGAGAGAGAGAGAGAGAGAGAGAGAGAGAGAGTGCAAGTGGGAGAGGGGCGAGAGAGGGAGACACAGAACCTGAGGCAGGCTCCAGGCTCTAGGCTCTGAGCTGTTAGCACAGAACCTGATGCAGGGCTCGAATTCACGGACCACGAAATCATGACCTGAGTTGAAGTCAGATGCTTAACTGACTGAGCCACCCAGGTGCCCCTAAAATGTGTACTATTTAAAAAGGAAGATAATGACAAAAAGTTTATCAGTGTTCTTAGACATGTAGTCCCAAAGAGCAACCCTTTTCATAATTAAAAGCAGGGTCTTTTGTGGTCACTGAAGGAAAGAAATTATTATTTTTTCATTCTGTGATGTGTCCTGAACATCTATTCATGTTAGTGCAAAAAAAGAAAATTATCTGGTTCCTTTTACCTGCTGTGTGTATGATCTACAGTGTGGATATTTAGTTATCTTGTTCCCTCCTTAGCAACAGACCATTGAGGTTGTTTACGTTGTTTACTGGTACAAACAGTGTCTCACAGAGCCTTCTTTGTGCATGCCTACTGTGGTGGCTATCACTCCTCAAGAGAGCCTGCTTCTGAGGGCATTGCTGGTTATCACTTCCACCTTCCACACTTCTGCTTCCATCACAGCCAGACCGCACTGCCACCAGGCTGCTTCCAGCCAGTGACTGAGTATGGCAGGGGCACTGTACCTGCATGATGTATGATTCCAGGGCAGCTTTGGCTTAACGTTTTCTCAGAATTTCATTGTGCTCTAAGCATCATCCTACCCAATCCTCCCTTCTGTTTCTCTTTTTATACATGTTAGAACTTCGTCATAGTCTGAAGTGTCTCCCTGCCTTCTGTCCCCTTCCTCTTTATTCTTTACAGGTAATTTCCCCCAGCAGATCTCTTATATGTCCAAGCTTGTCTTGGCACCTGCTTCTCGGGGGACCCAAACTCACTACTTCTTGAACACATTGGTAAGCATTTCTCTAGGAAAACCTCAGAGAAATAAAATTTTGGTATATCTATCTATGTATTTACTTTTAAATTTTTTTTTTCAACGTTTATTTATTTTTGGGACAGAGAGAGACAGAGCACGAACGGGGGAGGGGCAGAGAGAGAGGGAGACACAGAATCGGAAACAGGCTCCAGGCTCTGAGCCATCCGCCCAGAGCCTGACGCGGGGCTCGAACTCACGGACCGCGAGATCGTGACCTGGCTGAAGTCGGACGCTTAACCGACTGCGCCACCCAGGTGCCCCGACTTTTTATTGTTATAATATAACTACGTAGCTCAAGAAATTTCACATAGTGAGCACACTTATGAAGCCAGCACCCATGTTAAAAATAGAATATCATTAGCCCCTCAGAAGTCTCCTCACACCCCTTCCAGTCATTTCCTACCTCCTCAAGGCTAACTACTATCTGACCTCTGACACCATAGATTTGTTTCAACTTGTTGAGTTTTTTGTAAATGGAATGGTACAATATGTTCTTTAGTGGCTGGCTTCTTTCTCTTCCCATTCTATTTGTGAGATTAATCCATGTTCATTTATTATCACTGCTGCATACTATTCCATTTTATGACTAAACCACAATTTATTCATCCGTTTCATTATTACCATAATTTTTAATTTTTGGCTACTAAAATCAGCCCTGAAATGAGCAATCTTGTACAAGTCTCCTGGTGAATATATGCAGTCATTTCTGTTGAGTGAAATCCACAAGTGGGATTTCTGGAGCACAGGGTGGGCACAGGTACTACCAAGCAGTTTTCCAAAGTGGTTGTGCCAATTCATCCTTCTTCCAGCAATGTCTGTGGTCAGTACGTTTCTCCTCTTACTCTTTAACACTTCGTGTTCTGGGGCTTTTTTGTTTTAGCCATTCTAGTGGGTATGTTTTGGTATTGCATTATGGTTTCAGAATGCTTTGATCTGATGACTAATAAAGCTGAGCACCTTTTAATATATTTATTGGCCATTTGAATACCCTTTTCTTTAAAGTGCTTATTCAAGTCTTTTGCCAATTTTCTTTTTTTTTTTTAATGTTTATTTACTTTTGAGAGAGAGAGAGAGAGAGGTGGAGTGTGAGTGGGGCAGGGGCAGAGAGAGAGGGACACACAGAATGTGAAGCAGGCTCCAGGCTCTGAGCTGTCAGCACAGAGCCCGACGCAGGGCTCGAACCCACACCATGAGATCATGACCTGAGCCAAAGTCGGACACTTAATTGACTGAGCCACCCAGGCACCCTATTTTTTTTTTTTATTGGCGTGCCTGCCTTTTTTTTGTATTCATTTCTAGGAGTTCTTTACATTTTCTAGAAACAAAGGCATGTGTGTGTATTTTAATTTTAATGTGACTAAAGTACATTTCAGCATGATTGAAAACATTTAAATGGCAAGAGAGGCACTTTTCATTGTACTGGAGGAAGGCCATGGACCAAGTTACATTAAATTAATGTAAGTTTTAAAGGAAATCCCTCACTTGCATGGTTAGCCCTACCACTATAGTTTCTTTCTTCCAGGGAAGCCAATTCTTGTCCCCCTTCTTTTTGTGTTGTGAGCTAAAGATAAAAGGAATCTTTGCTAAATCTCTCTCTGAGAATTAGAAACCAAAATCCAAGCTGCTTACCCATACATCTGGAGATAGCCATCCCTTGTGACCTCTAAGTAGGGATATCCGGTTCTCAGCTGGCCCAGTGCCATGGTGATTTGTATTTCAGGTTATTTTACTCAGTGAGCTAACATCATAAACTTAGGAGCTTTCTTTCTTTTTTTTTTTTTTTTTAGTGCTTGCTCATTTATATTTCTTTAAAAAAAATTTTTTTTATGTTTATTTACTTTTGAGAGTGAGAGAGAGAGAGAGAGAGAGAGAGAGAGAGAGAGAGATGAGTGGGGGAGGGGCAGAGAGACAGCAAGACACAGAATCTGTAGCAGGCTTCAGGCTCTGAGCTGTCAGCACAGAGCTCCATGCGGGGCTCGAACTCATCAACTATGACATCATGACCTGAGCCGAAGTCACACACCCAACCTACTGAGCTACCCAGGCGCCCCTATATTTCAGTACTATTTTTAAGGCACCAAAACATGTGTCATTGATAATAATGAAGGAGGTGACTGGAGTGAAATGAATTGAGCTTACAGTTATGATGTTAGTCTATCTCTGGGACAGTGGTCCTCAATTTTAGTTACTGTTTAGAATCACCTGGGAAGCTTCTAGAAGTCCTAATGGCAGGCCACAAGCCAGACCAATTAAATTAGAATCTCTGATGGTATGACTCAGATGTCATAATTTTATAAGCTTCCCAAGTGATTCCCAGTTGGATTTACTCTCAATGTGCTGATGAAATCCAGTATTGAGCCTAAAGAGGCTCAGGGCCAGGCTTGGAGATTCACAAAAACAGTGAATGTGTCCCCGTGGGAACTTTGGGTGGATATCCAGGCAACCTTTTCTGAAGATGGACAATACACTACCCAGACAATCCTACTGACCAGTCTCCAGAAAGGCTTTGCACAATATCATTGACATTAACCCAAACTACCTTAGCTAAACCACAACACATCCTCTGTGAGATTTGCACGCAACTCTTGGCTCCACATTCCCCAATAACTGAACTAAAGGGGTGGGAGGTGGTAAGCTAGATTTAGAGCATGGGAGAGGGACAGGAGATGGGAGAACTGGTGCATACTCTAGTATTTGCACATAGACGCTCTTTTTTCCCTAGAAGAAGGGTGCCCCTGAGGACTGGAAGGTTCCCATCCTGAGGACTGGCTGACTGTTCTTCAGTTATTTTCTCCAATCCAAATGGCAAAGGTGGATTTGAGTGTTTTGTTGAACTTCAGAACCTGTTTCTGAGTCAGAAATTATCCATTTGAGCTGCCTGTGACAACCAACTTGCATCCCACTCGGGCACTTGCTGTGGCCCCAGCCCCTCAGCATGAACTCTGCTGGTTGGTTGGTGCTAGGGCAACTGGGCTGCTGGTTTTAACCTTTCATATGCTGCTGGTCTCAAGTTTCAATAGGAGGAGAGAGTTTCTAGGCAGCCTTGTGGAGTAGAGGGAAATGTGAAAATCTTCACCAAAGGAGGCCTCCTAGGAACGTTCTTTTATGTGACACTAAAATATTCAAATAGAGTAAGGAGATATAGAAGGAGGGTGGGTGGAGAGGGGGAGCATCAAATAAAAGGCCATCAAGGCTTTAAAACCCAATGACTAGTCAGTTTCTAACAGCACTAAGATCAAATTAAGCCAGGAAGTGAGCAATCCTTCTTGCAGTTGAAATGCAATGAAAAAAAAATGTCAGAATACAATTTTTATAATATGGGATTCAACCAGAGGCTGGACTTACTGCTTCTAATACTAAACAAATCTGCCAAGATCAGGCAGTCTAAGAAGACTGCATTGAGGGGATAAAATTGGGCACATACAAAATGTTCACTGAGTTCTGGAACCTGAACACCCTTTTCTCTCCAAAGTTTATCTTCTAAGATTTCTTCACCCTCTGCTTTACAGGTGACCTCTAAACCAAATGGTTTTGAACTGCATGGGTCGCTTATATGTGGATTTTTTTTTCAATAAACATATTGGAAAACACTTTTTGAAGATTTGTGACAATTTGGGAAAACTTACAGAGGAACCCAATAGCCTAGAAATACTGAAAATTTTGAGAAAATTCAGATATTACTGTAAGAATAAATTATATAACACACACACAAAATATGTGTTAATTGACTCTTTATGTTATTGGCAAGGCTTCTGGTCAACATTAGGCTCTTAGTAGTTCAGTTTTTGGGTGGTTGAAAATTATATGCAGATTTTCAACTCTGCAGGGTTCCCACACCCTGGGGTTGGGGGGGAGGTGTAGGTGTTCAAGGGTCAGCTATAGTTTGAGATGATTCAATCTCAAGTGAGAATGATGGCATTTTAAAATTGCTTCCTAGTGTTTGAAGTCTCTTGACACTTTGGGGTTTCAGGCTTATACCCTGTGGCCTTTTTCTCCTTTGATGAGAAATGTGAATGGTAGGCAAGTCAATGAAGAAAGTTTATCCTTCGGGCTCAGTGGAAAAGAGTGTTTCCCAGTAGAGGGCATCCTTACGTAATGAATTTCTCTTTACCCTCAAAATTATTTGCAGATATTGATGTGCATTAGGGAACAGAGTTTTCTTCCAATGCCTTTACAGTTTAGCTTGTTTTTGGCAAGTCATTTATACATAAGGTGTTAAAGTGTTAAGAAGATTTGTTCCAATATTTTTCTTAGTTGGGTAAGTGATAAGTTGTACTATTAATGATGGTGGTAACAGATCATAAAATGGTTTAAATTTCTGCTGACTTTATTTACTCATAAATTCAGCCAATATTGATTGAGTGTCTTCTGTGTGCAAGGCACCGGGGTGGGGGTAGGTCTACAAGAGTGAGCCTGAGTCAAGCCTTCCTGGAAGATAATTTATGAAATACAGAGAGAATAAGACATAAATGCAGGAAGTTAAAATACAAGACAGCATATTTATTCTTGTTTCAAATAGTTGCTGATTTCTCTAATATTAATTATTGGTGGGCTTTAGAATTCTTTCCATTTCCTGTTGTAGATGGTGGCCAGAATATTCAAGTTGTTTCAAAATCTTTTAGCTTCTGCCAAAATTGATTTGTTTAAGCCTCCTTTCTTCCTACTTTTGAAATCCAGCTACATTTTAAGAGGAAATTAATCTGTACATTGCAATTCTACCCATGATTTTTTAAATAGATTATTTGGAAAGACTTGTTCATTGTCTTGGTTTCGTCTAAAGTCTTTCCATTTCTAGTGAAAAAGGGGAATTGTTGTAACTCGGCTGTCCTTGATCCAGAGGAAATCTGAAGTGAAATTTGGAAGTGGAGAGTTGCTTAACCTTTTCCTATCAAAATGTTGGCAGTGGAAGGTTTGTTGAAAGTGTGTGGGTTGAACGATATGCTGTAGGCTTAAGACCAGGCCACAGGCTCCGGGTGATTCATTTGATCCCTGTAGGCTGATGTCACCAGATGAGAAACAAGCAACTCTCCAAGTTCAGATGCTTTCTCCATCTCAAGGATGGGACCACTCAACCTACAAAGAGAGCCAGAACCAGCAGTTTCTGAAGCTTGTTATCTTAATAAAGTGGCTTTGCAGCACCTTCCAGTGGTGGGCAGTGGGGTAAAATGGGACAGATTTGAATATGGAAATGCTTTTCATCTTGGGTTCCATGTTCTATAAAAGCTCTTGAAGCAGTACCTGAAACCCAGGCTGTAACACGGGCAGCTAAGTGCTGGACCTTGGAACATACTAGTAGGTTTGGGTGCTTCCAGAGGAAACACAGGTGTTTGCTCTGGACTGACCACACTTTCTATAATTATCCTGCTATGGGAGAAACCAGAATGACCCAGTGTGCCAGGCATCTTGGAGAGAGTGCCATTTTGGAGGCCAGTTAAGTTTTCAGTCCTTGGGTCTATTTCCAGTGGCAGCTTCTATGGTGTGCATTGTTAGTGCTTCATTCAGATCTCTTTTACTAGACTGGCACACCCATCCGCAGATGCTGTGAGTGTTGGCTGCAAATGACTCAGAGCTGTGCCTTTCTCTAGAGAATTGTCCCTCATTGAAAGGAGCCACCTTGTCATGAAGTTTATGCCCCTTTCAGTAATTCACAAACAATGACTGACTGAAAATTAGGTACAAAAGGTCAGCCTCCTTTCCTCAAGGTAGGAACCAACTTTGTGGTGTGACTCAAGCTCCAGGTCTCCCCATGGAATCAGGCCAAAGGAAATGTCCAGCTGAGATCACCTCCTCCTTGCTTAGTAACTTTCCTTCCATCCTGCTTCCCTCACTCCCCTTTTCCCAAGAGCATTCCTGCAGGCTTTGCTTTTAGAAAATTTACCGGAGACAGCACCTTTTTTGACTTGGTAGGACAAATAGTCTTATTTGCTTTATATAATCTGTTGTCTATCAGCAGTCACCTCCTACCCCTTTTAAAATAACACATTTTAGTCATAAATCAGTGGCTATGTGCTTCAGTCTGGTCCCAAGGGTGAATATTGTTAAATCCAAGCCGGTCATGATAGTTTCATTCTCCTTTCCAGTGAGTTAAAAATTGCATGTGACCATTATACAATACAGGAGGCAAGAATATGCAATGGGGAAAAGACAGTTTTTTCAATAAATGGTGCTAAGAAACCTGGAGAGTTACATGCAAAAAGAGTTTGAGGAGAGAATTAGGCAGTAACTTCTTTGACATTGACCATAGTGAAATTTTTCTAGATATATCTCCTAAGACAAGGGAAACAAAAGAAAAAATAAGTTATTGGGACTATATCAAAATAAAAAGCCTTTGCACGGCAAAGGAAACTATCAATAAGACAAAAAGGCAACCTACTGAATGGGAGAAGACATTTGCAAATGATATATTTGATAAGGGCTTAATATCCAAAATATTTAAAGAACTTACACAACTCAACATCAAAAAACCCAAATGATCTGATTTGAAAATGGGCAGATGACCTGAATAGACATTTCTCCAAAGAAGACATACACATGGCCAACAGACATATGAAAAGATGTTCAACATCTCCAATCATGGGGGAAAGACCAGTTAAAACCACACTAAGATATCACCTTATACCTGTCAAAATGGCTAGAATCAAAAAGACAAGAAATAATAAGTGTTGGCAAGGATGTGGAGAAAAAGGAACCCTTGTGCACTGTTGGTGGGAGTGTAAATTTGTACAAGTACAGTGGAAAACAGTATGGAAGTTCTGCAAAAAATTAAAAATAGAAATACCACAATATCTAATAATTCCACTACTGGGTATTTATCCAAAGAAAACAAAAACACTACTTTGAAGAGACTTATCCACCCCTGTGTTTATAGCAGCATTATTTACAATAGATATGGAAGCCGAAATATGGATGTAGCCCAAGTTTCTATCCATAGATGAATGCATAAAGATATAGTGCATATATAAAAAATAGAATATTACTCTGCCATAAGAAAGATCTTGCCATCTGCAACAACATGGATGTACGTAGGGGGTATAATGCTAAGTGAAATAAATCAGAGAAAGACAAATACCATATGATTTCACTTACATGTGCAATCTAAAAAACAAAACAAACAAATAAGCAAAAAGCAGAATCAGATCTATACAGAGAACAAGCTGATGGTTGCCAGAGGGGAGGGAGATGGGGGTCATGGGCAAAATGGGGGAAGATGAGTGGGAGATAGTCTTCCAGTTATGGAATGAATGTGTCACAGCATAGGGAATACAGTTAATGGCATTGTGGTAGCATTGTATGGTGACAGATGGTTGCTACATTTGTGGTGAGCACAGCATAACATAGATGTTGAATCCTTATGCTGTACCCCTGAAACTCACGTAACATTGTGTGTCAACTCTACTCAAGAGAAAAAAAAGAATAGCTCATGACCTAATTCCAGCCAATGGCACCTAAGGGAAGAATGCTGAAGGGCATCTGAACGTGTTTTCTTTGCTCTTAAAAGGAGAGCAAAGGAAAATGTACGCTTACATTTTTCTCTGGACATCGTCAAGTGAGAATGTGGCAGTGGAGCTTCAACAATCATTTTGTGATCATCAGGGGAGGCTACAATAATCTCAGGCTCTGAGATTCTGAAGTCATTGAGCCTTGAGTGAACCAATCCTGGATCTGCCTCACTTTTAGTTATACAAAACAACAAAATTTCATATTTGTTTATATAATCTTTAGTTGAGTCTGCTGTTATTTGTAAACAAAAGCATACTAGATGTCTATAAAGCTAGTCTTGAACAAAGTTACTCTCTAGTGGCCAAGTGATGGTGAGAACATAGAAACAATTGATAGTCTCCATTCTGTTTTTCTATCATAAGGAGAAAAATGGGTTGGTAATAATGTGTATGGTATTTTAATTTGGCTTATATTGATGGATTATTGAATGGCTTAACTTAATAGAAGCAACAGGAAATGGGCTTTCCTTCCATGGCTGACTTCAAACATTCTCTGTTGTATTTCCTTCGCCTCTTCTCCCCCATGACAGTTTTTTGTTCACTTTCAGCTCTAATAACAGTCTCAATTTTGTGTTCTAAAATATAGTGCAAGTTAAGTGAATACTTTCAGTCATGCATTCAGTTAAAGATATGTTATTTTTCTACCGCTCAGGTCTGGAGATTCAAGTATAGGGTCTGGAAAAGGAGAAGGAGTAATGGTTTATTTTTTCGCCATCCCATGCTTGCATCCTATTTTCTAGGGACTTTTGTGTTTTTTTTTTTTTAATTTACTGAGCTGGTGCTCAGTGTGGTATCTGCTGGCCCCCATTTCCTCTGTAATGACTGGTGTTCAAAGGCTGGCTCTTCAGGGGGACACTTTTCTGGGCTCCCTAGACACCTTCCCCTGAGAACTCTTATACTTTGTAGTCCTGGAGCTCCTGATTCACTTTTTGCCTGATGATCTGGCACCCCTCATCAGCTCCTACCCTCTCTCTTCTAGATATATACCCCATGCAGCCACTCCCTCTTATTGAGGTACCAGAAGATGCCTTGAGCTTGTCTTTCATGTAATCTCCTTGTCAATGTACTCATGGATCCTCCTCCACGAAAGAAGACCTGAAATTTGCCAGTGCTGACCTTATACTCTTTGCCTCACTCATTGCAGACGGCTTCAGCCAGTCCCTTAACTGAGCATTTGGAATTCACTCAGCAGGAAGCAGACATCAGTCTTGTCTCTATTTGTGTGTACTCCGAAATCCTGGTGACACATACCAAGTTCTGCTAAGAATTCTTTGGCATGTTCTGCCCTAATGGCCACACCAAATGGGCCTTCTAGTTTTTGCTCTGCCAGGGAGTGAGAAACCAGTCTCCCTAATCTCTCTGACACTGCATTCTCTCTGGGGAGTTCTCTTGGGGGCTCGTTCTTCTTTACTTGGTCTGGGGCAGGATGGGGGAGGGAAAGCCAAAGCATTTTCTGTTCCCATTCAATTCTTGCCACTACTGTCCTTCAAATTTCTATTTTTTTTTTTTAAATTAGGTTGGAGTTGGGTAATAGAGATTGATGTCAAGCAGTTTGGCTGCCCAAGGGATGACTATCCTATTAGATTCCTCTGGCTGCTGTAACAAATCACAAACTTGGTGGCTCAAAACAACACAGATTTATTATCTTAAAACTGTAGATGATTAGCCAGCTGGTCCTCAGGTTGGGGACAGTGCCTCACCCTTCTAGGAAGAAAATAGGGTCTCTATGCCAGGTCTAGAGTGGATGCCCTTGCTCCCTCTCTCCCATCTCCTGTCTACTGAGGGACACAGTCCAAAATCGGTCCTGGTAGGCAAAAATCAGTGTGTCAGCAGTTCCTTCTGGAAGCTCTAGTGGAGAATTTGTTTCCTTCCTTTTGCTAGCTTCTTGTGGAAGCATTCTTGTGCATTCTTTGGCTTGAGACCTCTTTCTCCATCTTCAAATTAGCAGTGTAGCATCTTTAGATCTCTTTCTCTCTCTGCTTCCATCATTACATTGACTTCTCTGGCTCTGACCCTCCAGCCTCTCTCTTATAAGGATCTTTGTGAAGGTATTGGGCCCCCCTGGATAATCCAGGATAACCTTCCCATCTCAAAATCCTTAACTTAATCACACCTGCAAAGTCCCCTTTGCCATGTAAAGTAACATATTCACAGGGTTCAGGGATTAGGACTGGGCATCCTGTGGTTTTGGGGGATAGGGGCACTATTCAACCTACCGTGATTGTGGTAACATAACTAACGTTCTCCAATATGTGGTTCATCTCCATTGTGAGGCATGTGAATGATTAAGATTCCCTGTCCCCTTCGAGTTAGGTATGGGGATGTGACCAGTTCTGGCCAATGAAACGTGAGTAGTAAGCGTGCATTTCACTTCTGGATGGAAACGTTTAATTGCCAGTACTTGATTTTCACCCTTCTTTTTTCTTGCATGGCAAATCACGCAGAATTATTTTTGAAATATCGCAGCTATAAAAGAATGATGCCTCTGTCAGTTTGGGTCCCTGAGTGATGACACAGAACAGAGTAATCTCCAAACCTGCCTTGGATGTGTAGTATAAACAGAAAAACCAAACCTTTGTTTTGAAGCAGTGGAATTTTGAGGTTGTTTGTTACTGCAGACTTACCTTGTCCATCTTGTTGGGTATAATTTTCAGCTTTAAGCCTTCCAATGAAATTCTAAGGCAAGAGGAAAGCCCCCATTCAACATGCTATCACCCTCAAAGTTGAGTTTCCATTTTGGGGTATATTTCTATAAATTCCCTGAGAGTACCCATGTCTTAATCTTATAATGCTAAGATAACTTTAATAAATGAATTTCTTTGTAGCTAGTCTATAAAGAAATCTCTTGACAAAATCTTTGAGGATTTTTTTTGGCGAAGATCATCGTTATAAAAATCTGGTCTTATCTGGCCTGTTCAGCCTTCACTGCCTCCTCTCTCCAGCCTGTAACCTCCATGCCAGTAAGGGCTCTGGACCCACTTGCTCATTTTTATCTCTGAAAATTCATCTTAGTATATAGTCACTTTTCCTTTTGTCTCTCCTCTTCCATGAACTTAAGTCATCTAAGCAAATACTGATATTTATTAAACATTGTTTTAGATTAGATTCCTCCAGATGTAGGCTTTAAGACAAGGATTCTAGAGAAGGTATTTATTTGAGATATAATCCTGGAAAACAGCATCTGAAAAGTGGTGAAGTTGGAATGAGATAGAAAGGAAGTCAACATGGGGTGCATTAATGAGCAGATTATTGCTCAAGACAAGTGAGGCTCAAACCTGCTGGGGGCCATTGGGAGAATGTGTACAACAGAGTTCTGCAGCATTGTTATACCCAAGGGGCAAGGATACTGGGGTATTAATCCACTAATCCATGACCATAAATGGTTAAAGACTGCTCCCAGCCACATTTATCCTACAGTTCTAATTTTTCCTTGCAGGGGCTAGCACAGTCCAGCCACCAGAGAGATCCTGTGGGGAAGAATTATAGATGCTTACAGTTGGAAGTCTGGACCTGTAAGGGAATGGGGAGTGCAGAGAATCCTGAAGTATCTACTGTGATCATGCCCTGTGTTCAGGGTGCTGGTTGGGTGCCTCCAGTCATAGGACTGAGGAAGGGAAGCAGCTGAACACCCATTCACTATACCATGAGGCAGGGCGTGTATTAATAGAATGGCTAAAAAGAAGCACAGGGGCATGGAGGAAGGAGAAATTAATTTTACTGTGGGAGAGCAGAGAAGATGGATTTTGATTTGGCCTTAAAGGGTGAAAAGGGTTAAGTTAAGAAAAGGAGCTTGTTTAAGTTGAAGGACTAGTGTTTACACAGATGTGGCTGCTGCAGCATCAGATTGTTTGGGGACAGTTGTAAGCAGTGGGTTTGAATGGGACAAAAAGTTGTTGTGAGGAAGTAGGAGATCAGTTGGAAGAGCATGGGGCTGGACTGTGGAGGACCAAGAGTTCAATTTGCGACATTTTCATTTTTAATGTATTACATTTTTAAAACTTGCAGATGGACTTAAGTCCTTGTCCTGGGCCAGGATCCTTCAGAGAGAGAGAGAGAGAGAGAGAGAGAGAGACAGAGAGAGACAGAGAGAGACAGAGAGAGACAGAGAGAGACAGAGAGAGACAGAGAGAGAATAGAGAATGAATCCCAAGCAGGCTCCACGCCATCAGAAAAGAGCCCAACACGGGGCTCCATCTCACAAACCATGAGATCATGACCTGAGCTGAAGTCGGTCGCTTAACTGACTGAGATACCCAGGTGCCCCCAATTTAAACTGTAATTATAAAGAATTAAATAAAATTTAAAATCTAGTTCCTCAGTGTCAGTAACCACATTTCAAATAATAACCATAAGGGAATAGTAGCTGCCATACTGAATGGTGCAGACATAGAACATTTCCACCATCACGGAAAGTTCCATTGGTCAGTGCTGATTCTAAAAGACAACATGGCACCATTAGGCATTTTCAGACAGGGATGTCTGACCAGCTAATGAAAATAACTCCTATTTAACATATTACTTGCCATGAACCAAAAGCTGGCTGTAGTGGCTTTAAATTATATCTATAAATAAATTCCTTGATAGTCCTCTCTTTAAGAGATAGAACTTCATTCTCCTTCTTGTGAGTGTGGATGAATAAATGAATAAAATGTGACAGGTGTGATGGTGTGACTTCTGAGACTCACCACAGAAAACCATTGTGGTTTTCTCTCTCTCTCTCTCTCTCTCTCTCTGTCAGATCACTCTGTCAGGGAAACCAGCTGCCATGTTATAAGGAAATTTAAATTTTTTTTTTTTCTTTTTCAACGTTTTTATTTATTTTTGGGACAGAGAGAGACAGAGCATGAACGGGGGAGGGGCAGAGAGAGAGGGAGACACAGAATCGGAAACAGGCTCCAGGCTCTGAGCCATCAGCCCAGAGCCCGACGCGGGGCTTGAACCCACGGACCGCGAGATCGTGACCTGGATGAAGTCGGACGCTTAACCGACTGCGCCACCCAGGCGCCCCAGGAAATTTAAGCTACCCTATGGAAATGCCCAAGTGGGGAAAAACTGAGGCTCCAGCGAACAGCCAGTCTCTGAATTATTTTGGAAGTAGATAATCCTCCAGCCCCTGTCAAGATCGCTGCATACCCAGCTGACATTTTGACTGCAACTTCATGGGAAACCCTGAGCCAGACCTAGCTAAGGTACTCCCAAACTCTTGACCTGTAGGAACTGTGAGATATTAAATATTTGTTGTTTTAAGCCAGTAAGTTTGGGTAGTTCGTTACCTAGCAATAGAGGACTGATATATAGCTCTAAGCACTTTGCACACTTTAACTCAAAGTAACCCTTAAATAGAAGATGCTGTCTTATCCCCACTTTACAGATTGGGAAACCAAGGCACAGAGAGGTTAATTAAATTGTCTATGGTCAGACAGCTAATATGCATGGGAATGGGGATTCCAACCCAGGAGGTCAAGATCCAGTGTCTTGCTCTCTACCACTATACACTTCTACCTCAGATCAGGTAGAACACATCTCTGGGAGCATCATGAGACACAGTTTCAGGGGGCCACTGAAGGAGATGCCTTCCTCTTATTCTGCCTGCATAGTAGGGTCACATGGGGGAACTTTTAACCAATGCTTGTGCTCCACCCAAGATCAAATGAGGCAAGATCTATGGAGTGCAACACAAGCATTGGTAGTTTCTAAAGCCTTCGAGGTGATTCCAATGTGCAGCCAAGGTCAAGAACCACTGATAGAGCATAGCCATTCCAAGTGTGGGCCCAAGAGCATATGAGAAGGATAATTTACATTTCAACAAGATTGCCCAGGTGCCTTGTACTACATTAAAGTTTGAGAAACACTGCTCTAATCCTTTCCCCAGGCCACACCTGCTGATAGGTAGCAGCTGAACATCAAGTGGGTTGGCACATATGGTTTTGCTGCAGGAACTGCAATTGGGTGCATAGAGAAAAACCAAGTTTAGCATTTTACAAAGTGGTTCTTCAAAATACCAAAAAGACAGGAGGAATGAAAACTTGAAGAGACAGGTGGGAAAAGCAGGAGAGAACAAATAACTTCTCTTGGTGTCAAAGAGAAATAAAGAACTCCAGGGAGTGATCAGTAAAAATTAGTGTGTCAGAGAAGGACCTGCCTTAAGAGACAAAAATCAAACAAGACAGCAAAATTACCTCTCATTGGTTGGATGCCAGGAGTAACGCTATACACACTGTATAGCTTTGGAGGTTTTGTGAAAAGAATATGAAAATTGTTCTATTCTAGCATTCTCCATCTATAGTAAATGTGCCAGTAAAAGTTAATTTAAAAGAAAAGGAACAAAATTTCTTATTTTTTCCCTATCCTATTTAGTTATGAGCAGTATAATTATAGCTAATCCTCAGTTATGGATGACCAGCTTTATGACACAAGCTTTCAATTTTGTCAATGCCATCTATTATTTAAAAAGCCAACCACAGGGGTGCCTGGGTCGCTCAGCTGGTTAAGTGTCTGACTTCGTCTCAGGTCATGATCTCATGGTTAGTGAGTTCGAGCCCCACATGGGGCTCGGTGCTGACAGCTCAGAGCCTGGAGCCTGCTTCAGATTCTGTGTCTCCCTCTCTCTCTGCCCCTCCCCTGCTTACACTGTGTCTCTGTCTCTAAAAAATAAACATTAAAAAAAAAAGCCAGTCACATAGAGCCTTTCCTTTTTCCCTCCCACCCCTTCTGCTTCCCACCCCCACCCCGACAGCTTCCAGGAAGGTGATGAAATAGTGCTATATCTATGAACAAATGAGAAAATGAAGGGCTAGAGAGACTGTTTGGTAGTATCCTCCTGCCTCAAAACAGCACACTAGAACCCACCCTGCATGTGAATGCTAAGGTAGAAATTTCTCCTACTTTATCCCAAAGGAGACATAACTCAAAGGATAAATAAAAAAATTACTAGGTAGATGGCAGTCAGCAGTGGTTGTCAAATGTTGGCATGCGTTGAGTTACCAGGAGGGCTTAATTTCAACACAGATTACTGGATCCCATCCCTCAGAATTTCTGATTTAGGGGCACCTGGGTGGCTCCGTCAATTAAGCCTCCGACTTCAGCTCAGGTCATGATCTCATAGTTTGTGAGTTCGAGCCCTGTGTCAGGCTCTGTGCTGACAGCTCAGAGCCTGGAGCCTGTTTCCGATTCTGTGCCTCCCTCTCTCTCTCTGCCCCTCCCTGACTTGTGCTCTGTCTCTCTCTGTCTCTCAAAAATAAATAAATAAATAAATAAATAAATAAATAAATAAATAAATAAATAAATGTAAAAAAAAAATTCTGCTTTAGTAGGTTGGGCCATTGCCAATACCTGTGCCCTTTTTTAAAAAAATTTTTTAACATTTATTCATTTTTTTGAGAGACAGAGAGACAGCACAAGCAGGGGAGGGGCAGACACAGAATCCAAAGCAGGCTCCAGGCTCTGAGCTGTCAGGACAGAGCCTGATGCGGGGCTCGAACTCATGAAATGCGAGATCATGACCTGAGCCGAAGCCAGACGCTCAACTGACTGAGCCACCCAGGAGCCCCTAAAACTGTGCCTTTCTAACATGCCCCCAGGTGATGCTGCTGCTGTGGGTGCCTGGACGGCACACTGAGAACCCTTGCAGCATAGTATGGTGGGTAACACTAGCCTAGTGTAAAGGAGCTGGAACTCTGAGCCAGTATCATGATTTAAATCCCAACTCTGCAGGGTGCCTGGGTGGCTCAGTCGGTTAAACATGTGACTCTTGGGATTCTCTCTCTGCCTCTCCCTCTCTTTCTCAAAACAAATAAATAAACATTTAAAAATAATAATGAATCCCAACTGTGCTTCTTCAAAATGGATGCTTGGGCAAGCTACCTAACCTCTCTCTGCTTCCATCTCTTTATTTGTAAAATGAAGATAATAACAGTATAATCTCCTTGGGTTATCGTAATGATTAAAAATGTTAATTCATATAAAGTGCATAGAAAAGTGCTTAGCAAATAGTAAAAGTTCTCTCAGCATCAGCTATTAATGTCAGTCCTTGTTGAAGACAAATTAATTTTGTACTAGTGTTACCCAGAACACTAGCAGAGCTAGAAACAAAACCAAAACCAAAAAAACCCCTCAATTTATTTATTTTTTTTATTGCAAACACAATTATTGGTCTTGTTCTCAAGTACTGTATATGAAACAGTGATCTATCTATCAAATGAGAGAATTGCATAATTTTCTGTGACTTCAAACAAATTTCAGAAGGTACAAGCAGATTTTGTCATGGGTCTGTAGGTACAACAGACTCAGAAGAACATCAGTTCTTTAGAAAGCATGGCAATTATTAAACAAGAGTTTAATAGCCCATGTTATGGCATAAAAGGAAGAATTATCTGATGGAAAACAGAAGTCAAAAAAGTCAAACAGAGCACTTTGGAGTCCAAAGCAGATGGAATACGAGGGAGGAAAGAGAGATGGTGAGCCTCAAGGTGGACATGACACGAGATGACTCTCCCAGCTTTGGGCACTGAAAACCAAGGCCAGTGAAAGCTCCATGTCCAGTACTCTAGACCTAGAATGAGCTAAGGGGGAATCAGTTAGAGATTTCTATTGCTTTATTTTTTTTTTTTTTTATTTTTTATTTAAAAAAAAAATTTTTTTTTCAACGTTTATTTATTTTTGGGACAGAGAGAGACAGAGCATGAACGGGGGAGGGGCAGAGAGAGAGGGAGACACAGAATCGGAAACAGGCTCCAGGCTCTGAGCCATCAGCCCAGAGCCTGACGCGGGGCTCGAACTCACGGACCGCGAGATCGTGACCTGGCTGAAGTCGGACGCTTAACCGACTGCGCCACCCAGGCGCCCCAAGATTTCTATTGCTTTGAAATAAGCCTTAGTATTTGGTAAGGCAAGTTTCTGCATTTATCTTCAAGGGTTTCTTGATTATTTTTGGACCTTTTCCATGAAAATTTTAGAATCAGTGTATCAAGTACAGTGAAAATTTATCGATTAATTTGGGCACTATTACATTTAAAAAATTAAGTCTTCCCATCAATTAATATTGTATCTTATTTAAAATTTGCATTTTTGAACTCTATTACTCCTGTATAATAATGCAGCTGAATTTTGTGTATTGATATGGCTTCTGGCAGCCTTGCTCCACTTTCTTATTAATCGTAAGGAATTGTATGCATATTCTTTTGAATTCTCTACCTCACTAATTTTACTTGTTTTAAAAATGTGCACAAATTCTCCAACAAGAGCTGGAGCCTAATCTCTGTCCACTGAATATGGGCTGCGCTCAGTGACTTCTAACAAATAAACAAATGTGGAAGTGATGGTGTGCCATTATGAGATTTGGTTAGAAAAGACACTGAGGCTTCCATTTTGCCTTCTCTGTCTCTCTCTCTGATGATTCACTCTGGGGGGAGCCAGCTACCATGTCAAGAGAACACACAGGTAGCCCTGTGGAGAAGTCCACGTGGAGAAGAACTGAGGCCTCCTGCCAGTAGCCAAATAGGTGAGCCAACTTGGATATGGATCTTCTAGCCCCAGTCAAGCCTTCAGACTACCATAGCCTCAGCAGACATCTTGATTATGACCTCTTCAGAGACCCTGGGTCTCTAAGCTGCTTCTGGAATCCCGATCCTCAGAAACTGTTTGAAATAATAAAAGTCTGTTGTTTTTAGCTAATTTGATACATAGCAATAGATAACTAATACTGTTATATAGTTTATAGTAAGGAGTTTTCTTTCTTGCTAATGCTCAAGGCCTCTACATACAGTGTGCAGTTAGTTTAATCCTTATACTTTCATTTCTTTTTCTGTACAAGATTGAGCAGAAGCAGTGATAGTAACTTACTTGTGTTGGTCCTGATTTTAGAGGTAATGTTTCTCAATGTTCCACCTTTAAGTATGACGTTTTCTGTGGATTTGGGGGAAATTCCCATTATTGGGTTAAGTCTGTTCCATTCGATTTCTCTTTACTTAAGAGATTTAATTTATTTTAAAAGTCATAAATATATGTTATATTTAGAAAAGGCATTCAGTAAAACATGTTGCAATGATCCCATGGGATTTCTCCTTAATTCGCGAATATAGTGAATTATAGCCCACTCCATTTTTTAAAAAAGGTTGAGGTATTCTTTCGTGTCCAGTTTGGTCATGTTTAGTCATGCTTTGTCTGTTGTTAATGTATTATTAGGTTCAGTCTGAGTTTTGTGTTTGGGATTTTTGTATTGATGTTCATAAGGGATACTCTCCTGCGGTTTTCCTTTCTTTTGCTTTCCATGTCTGATTTTGGTTTCAAGATTGTGATAGTCTCATGAGAAAGAATAGGGATCATTTACAATTTTTCTATTTTCCTGAAGAGTTTATATAATGTAGAATCAAATATTCCTTGACTATTTGTATAACTTGTATCTAGAACCATGTAGACATGGTGTTTTTTTCCCCCACGTAGATTTGTTTTTTGAACTGCTGACTCAGTTTTAAATTTTTATTTCTACTTCTTTGGTCTGTTTTGGTAAATTACATTTTTCTAAGAAATGTCTGTTTCATTTAATTTTCAAATTTATTGCCATAAAATTTACATATTATTTGTGATTATTTTAATCTTTGTTTTATCTACATTTTTGCCACCTTTTTAATTCTTAAAAGGATTATTTCACCTTCTTTTCTTTTCCTGATAAGCCATCCTCTCTGTCATATGTTCATTTGAAAGATGGCATTGGCTTTCTTCTCTTTGACTAATTATTTCCTTCCTTCTGCTTTGGGATTATTTTACTCTTTTTCTAACTTTTTAAACTGGGTGCTTAGCATCTTAATTTTCAACTTTTCTTTCTAAGATAAGCAATTATAGCCAAGGAAATAATTTCCTTGTATTATCAAAATAGATACCTTCCCAAAACTTTGGAATGTAGTATTCCCATTATTGTTTAATTTTAAGTACTGCCAATTTTTTTTTGCTATAATTCTTTTTTAGACAATTAATTATTTAGAAATATGTTTTTAGATCTCCAAAATATTTTATTTATTCTTTGCTTACCTGTTTCTACTTAATGATATCATAGTTAGAAGATATGATCAGTATGATTTGGGTGCTTTGAAACTTACTAAAAATTGCTTTAGGGCTTGGCTGAGGCTTTTGTAATATTCCAAATGTGATTGAGATAAGTGTGTATTTTAATGTGGTTTTATATATGTCTATTAGATTAAACTTGTTAATTGGGTTATTTGTATGTTTTATATACTTTTTTAGTGCATAGTTTACTCAGTGAGATATGTTTAAATCTCCATTTCTCCTTGTTTTTCTTCCTTACTTTTTGCTTTACATTTTGTAGGGCCCTGTTTTTAGGTACATGTAAGGTTAGACTTACATAGCTTCCTGGTTAGGTAAATGACTTACCATCATCTTTTTGTCTTTGATAATACATTGTTTTAAAGTCTATACCATCTGGTGTTAATATCACTATACTAGCACTTTATTTATTTATTTATTTATTTATTTATTTATTTAATTTGTTTGTTTGTTTGTTTGAGAGAGGGAGGGAGGGAGTGGCAGAGAGAGAGTGAGGAAGCAGGGGAAGGGCAGAGAGGAAGGGAGACAGAGAATCCCAAGCAGGTTTTGTGCTGTCAGCGCAGAACTGATCTGGTACTCGATCCCATGAATGTGAGATCATGACCTGAGCTGAAATCAAGAGGTGGATGCTCAACCAACTGAGCCACCCAGGCGCCCATATACCAGCTTTCTTCTGATTGATGCTTACTTGGGATGAACTGTTTATATCATTTAACTCTCTATATTGCTGTGTCCTTGTATCTGATATATGTCTTTTGAAAACAGCAGATGGCTGAATCCAGTCTGACAACCTTCTATCTGAATGGGCTAGTTTAGTCCAATAACATTAGTTATAATCACTGGTATATATTTTTTTACCATCTTAATTTGTATTTTGAGTATGAACTGATTTTTCTAAGTTGCTACTTTTTTTTTGGCTTTCTTGCCCTCTTTTCAATCAGTAAACTTTATAACTTTTCTTTACTTTTTGAAAAATTTATGCTTCTTCTTTTAGTGGTTATTATTAAAATACTAACTAACATGTATACTTAAAGTCTAAAGTTAATATTGCTATCTTCTCCATACAATTCAAGGATCTTCTTAGACCACTTTCACTCTAGTCACCCCCATCATCATACATTTTATTGTTGTCCAATATTTTATTTCTTTTTTATTTTTTAAATTTTATTTATTTTGAGAGAAAGACAGAGAGAGAGGGAGAGAGAGAGAGAGAGAAAGAGAG
Organism: Puma concolor; assembly: GCF_028749965.1. Classification (NCBI taxonomy): domain Eukaryota; kingdom Metazoa; phylum Chordata; class Mammalia; order Carnivora; family Felidae; genus Puma; species Puma concolor. Next base: position 108,969,086 of record NC_141669.1, on the reverse strand, counting down.
AGAGAGAGAAAGAGACAGGGAGAGAGAGAAAGAGAGAGTCTGAGAGAGGGAGAGAGAGAATCCTAAGCAGGCTCTGCACTGTCAGCACAGAGCCCGATGTGGGGCTTGGATGCACGAACCTTGACACCGTGACCTGAGCCGAAACCAAGAGTCAGATGCTGAACTGACTGAGCCACCCAGGTGCCCCATATTTCTATTTTAACTTTAACCCCCAGCTTAAATGTTATTATGATTATTGTATACAGTTCCTATTTATAGAGGCTTGTATATTTACCAGTTTGTTTGCTCACTATGCCTTCCTCCATCACTGAGCTCTCATTATGGATTCCTTTTTCTTTTCCTCACAGTACATTCCATTATGAATGCTTCGAAGTAGTAAATAATCTCAATTTTGATTTTTTACTTTCATTCTTGAATAAATATAGCCAGGTATAGGACAGGTTAGGCATTACTTTTCTCTTAGAACTTTGATGATATTGTACTATTGTCTTCTAATTTGCATAGTTGTTGAAATGTTTTCAGTCAAATTATCGTTTCTATATCGATAACCTAAAAAAAAATCTGACTTGATTCTTCAGTTTCCTCAGGACACCAGGAAACAGCAATTTACAAAGCGAGGATGGAAGAGGAAGTGCTGGAGGTTTGAAGAAAGGAGAAAAAGTAAGAAGTAGCCATTTGACCGAGTAGGAACATGAAGGGGCCAGGGAAGCGGATGTTTGCTAGCTCCCCAGAGGCCTGTCTACAGCTGCCAGTTAGCATGCTTGTGCATTATCTGCTTCCCATGTTGGGCAACACTAAGGTAGGTTCGTAGGAAGTGAAGAGTTAGATTTAACATGAGATGGGGTTCTGCCAAGTGAGGTTTCTTTTTTGTTTTTGTTTTTGTTTTTTTAAAGAGGGATACAAGAGGGGCGCCTGGGTGGCGCAGTCGGTTAAGCGTCCGACTTCAGCCAGGTCACGATCTTGCGGTCCGTGAGTTGGAGCCCCGCGTCAGGCTCTGGGCTGATGGCTCGGAGCCTGGAGCCTGTTTCCGATTCTGTGTCTCCCTCTCTCTCTGCCCCTCCCCCGTTCATGCTCTGTCTCTCTCTGTCCCAAAAATAAATAAAAACGTTGAAAAAAAAATTAAAAAAAAAAATAAAGAGGGATACAAGAGAAATAAGGAACTTGAGGGTGAAGATGGTGAAAAAGACATGAGGACATGAGGATGGTGAGGGATAGTGAAGAGGCGGTAAAATAAAACAGTTCTAGGGCCCAGCAGGTTTAATGGATTGCTTTTGTTGCGGGTGCTGGAGAAAGTGAGCGGCAAGGTAGGAGGTGATGGATAAAAATGGGATGCTTAAAAGTGAGATTAATTGAAAGCCAGATGTTTTTCTCTTTGCTAATACAGATAATTTTAATTATTCTAGCTGTTCAATAAGTCTTAGTAACTTTGCTTGTTTTAAAAGAGAGCAGAGGTGGCATCTGTCCTCTTTATTTTTTAATTTTTTAAAAAGTTTATTTATTTATTTTGAGAGAGAGAGAAAGAGAACAAGCAGGGGAGGGGCAGGGAGAGAGGGGGAGAGAGAATCCCAAGCAGGCTCCAGGCACTATCAGTGCAGAGCCTGACGTGGGGTCAGTCTCACAAACCATGAGATTATGACCTGAGCTGAAATCGAGAATTGGATGCTTCACTGACTGAGCCACCCAGGCACCTCAATCTTAGTAACTTTTACTCTTTATTTTGATCCTACATAATGAAGTTTTGGTCAGTTTGCCAAGCTCCTTAAAAAATACTCTTTGAGATTTTGGTTGGAATTACAGATTAATTTGGAGGAGAACTGACTTTTTTTTTTTTATGTTGTCTTCCTATCCAAAGTATTCCCTTTAATTTAGTAATCTTCTCCATCTTTTGACTATACTTATTAATTTTCCCCATTAAGGACTTTTGTATCTTTTGTTAGATTTTTCTATTCCCTGATATATAGTTTTTCTTGCTACTGCGGTTTGTATTTTTTTTCAATTAAGGTTCCTTTCTAGTACTTAATAAGCCTGTTGGTTTTTGTATATTGTTTTTTTGTCAGCAATTTTGCTGAATTTTAAAACTTTTAATAGTTTGGATATTTTCTTGTGGTTGTGTGTGTGTGTGTGTGTGTGTGTGTGTAGGAAATCATATGTGGCATGATTTTACTTCTTACTTACACCTCTTATTTCTTTTCTCATCTCATTGTCCAGTTCAGAAATCTAGACCAATGTTGAATTGAAGCAATGATAACAGAAATCCTTGCCGTTTCTGTTACAGGCAATGCATCTAATCTGTTTCAATTAAGAGTGATATTTACTGTAGATTATCAAGGAAGATACCTAATTACTAAGGTTTTTGTCTGATACCCGTCTAAGTGTATGTAGGTTTTCTTTTGGTCTGTTCAGTTTTCCCAGGGTGGAACATTTAATGTCCTGCCTATAAGTTAGACATGATGGTCAATGTTCTTCTCAGTGCCAAGACAACAAGGGCACTTATAGTCTCAGTTTGGCATGTCACACCTGCCCCTCGCTGTGCCTGTTCTTCCAGTTATGAGCCTATCTGATACAACCTTTTGGAGATATAGATATGTCTCTTGCTAGGGATGAGAGGCTCTGCATGTTTGGAGAGGGGAACGATTCCTTATGTAGAATTTCAACCAAACTTCCTCTTTTATTTCATTTTATTTTTTTTTATTTATTTTTAAAAAAAAATTTTTTTTTCAGCGTTTATTTATTTTTTGGGGGACAGAGAGAGACAGAGCATGAACGGGGGAGGGGCAGAGAGAGAGGGAGACACAGAATCGGAAACAGGCTCCAGGCTCCGAGCCATCAGCCCAGAGCCTGACGCGGGGCTCGAACTCACGGACTGCGAGATCGTGACCTGGCTGAAGTCGGACGCTTAACCGACTGCGCCACCCAGGCGCCCCCAAACTTCCTCTTTTAAATGCTGTCCCTTATTGGGTTTTTAGGGGAACTCGATGCCTCCATTTCAGGCCCTTCTGGGTTTCTGCTATGTGAGTCAGATACTTCATACTGCCTTCTTACCTCCTACAGACTAGCTGCTGGGTTTCAGCTTTCTCTGCTCTGCTGAGTCAGTTACCACTTATCCGTCTGCTTTCCTTCTTCCAAAACTGTCTTGACATTTCTCATCTCTTCTGTTGCCTTTGTGGGTGCTTTTATTCCTTTATTCCTTTCAGGGGCTTTAGAGGCAAGTAAGGATAAATAATTTATTTAAATTTCTAATATTTAACTGGAAGTCCTGATCTATTTTGTCATTCCTTTCTTTGATAATTTCTATGTCATCTATATAATCATATTTCTTATGACTAGCATATAGTTGGATTAAAAATGATTACAAATCCAATCTGAGGATCTTCATTTTTTAACTGGCAAGCTTAACTTACTTATATTTCTTGTGAGTATTGTTACACTCGAAATTTACTTCCATCATCTTCATGTTTTTGTGTACCATGGTTTTCCTTCTCTTCTCTTTCTTTTTCAGGTGCCTGTTTTTTTCCTCATTCCCTCCTTTTCCCTCTCTATCGGTTTGAAAATTATAGACTATTTCTGTGGCCTTAGGGATTACACTTAAATTTTAAACCTGCATATTTGATTTAGCCAAGTCTAAGTATAATAAACATCTCTACCTTTACTTTGATCAATACGGGTCCCTTAGAATGATTAACTCATATTATCAACTCTTGATTACCATCCTCTCCAATTTCTTAGGATTCCTTTCTCTTATGTTTAGCTATATATTGCCATATGTCTTATCTTATTATCTTAAGTTTGACTATACACATTAATCATTTTTATTGTTATTGTCATTGTATACTTAATAATTTCTTTGCTCCCAATTGCGTTTGCATCTCCCTTTCTGGATTAAATTAACCTGTTACTGAAGAACATGCATTGGTGGGTTTTTCAGTGAAAGTCTTGGAATAATACATTCTCTTAGACTTTAAATAACTAAAAATGTATCTATTTCAGTTTCATTTTGTATTTTGACTAGCTGGTTACAGAGTCTTAAGGCCATAGTTAGCTCTTTCCACACATTGAAGCTATTTTTAATTGTCCTTTTTAATTGTCCTTTGACACCTGTTACTGTGGAGAACCTTCTGATCCTTGTAGTTAATTTATGCCTGTTTTTTCCTTCTAAGAATCTCTTTTATCTTTTCTGTCCTCCACATTTATTAAAATATACCTAGGTATGGATTTATTTTTGTTTTTTATGCTTGCGATACTTAAACAAGAGATCTAGGTATGAATTATATTTTTTATGCTTACAAGTTTTTGTGCATTCTTATTCTGAGGCTTTATGTTTTTCATCAATTCCGGAAGATTCTTAGCCATTATCTTTTCAAGTATTGCCTCCATTTTCTCTTTCTGGAACTCTAGTTTTCTGGAGGTTAAATCTTCCCATTCTGTTCTATCTTTCTACACCTCTTTTTCCCCTTTTACTTCTGGATAATTTTCTCTGTTCTTTCTTCTATACTAATTCTTCTTTTTCTTTTTGAATTTAGCTAATATGTATTTTTACCCATCTGTTGAGATTTAATTTCAGTGTTACTGGTTCTTTCTTCAGCTATTGTTTCCCAGAGTATTCTATTCTTTCATTATAGTTTCCATTTCTTCTCTGAGCTCTTTATTAGAAACACTTATTTTCTCATCTTTCTCAGCTTATTCTAGTATTTCAAATTCTTGACATGATACATATTCCAGTTTGTTGTGTCTGCTGATTTCCTCTGATGGTGGATCATATCCTCGTGTGGTGAGTAATTTTTGAATGTGAATTTATCTTCATCAAGACTTAAAATTGTTTTGGATGTGTGTTTTTGGGTGCTGTGTGCAGCCTACATAGGAGTTTTGCTTTGCTTCTGCTAAAGGTCCTTGGGAGTTTTAGATTATCCAATCAGCTTGGAATTCTGGCATCACCTGAAATGGTATAAATTCTAGAATTTCTTAGGCTTGACATTTTAATTTCTTACAGAAAAATTTTATTTTATCTCACTCAAAATTTTGAGAAAGGGCAAGCTTCCTTGATCCTTTACCAGGTCAAACAGCTGATTTTTCTCCTTTTACAAAAGGAGCAGCCTCTCCACTGTTTCCTTTCATGCAGGTATTTCAGAAGTACCTTCCCCATCTGTGCCCAAGATCTTAACTTTGTCTTCCCACAGGTGATAAGACCCTACCTTTATCCTGTGAGTATGTATGAAAGGGTTTTGAAATTGGCTTGCTGTCAACACATGCACTTATTCTTTACCTCTTGCATTTGCAGATACATTTTTCCTTTCCTTTTTTTTTTTTTTTTTTTGTATTTCATCCATATGTTTTTGTGTTTATAGTGGGAGAAGGTCTGCATTAGTTTCATCTGTTAGTTTAGTTACTACAACCGGAAATAATAAAATAACACACTAAATGAAAATATATTCTGTCCTGTTATTTTAATGAACATGACTGAAAGTCTGTAAAATGTTAGAGGTGACAGATTTGATGATCATTGTTGATGTCTATTCTGTTGATGGATTTACTATATTTGGATAAGTAATAAAGATCGACATAATTATTAAGTTAATTTTATAAATTTTTTTTCTTGCATTCTTTCAGCAAGATCACTATGGTTTTAAGTCAATATTTTCACAAAATTGATATTGGCTTGATGGCTTGAATTGATATTAAAGATTAAAAAATATAATTATAATCAGTATGTATAATTTTAATATTTTCACCAAAGTGTAAATTAAAGTAAATGTAAAAATTGCAAAATTAAAATTGTATTCATTTGTTTTCAAAAATTATTTTTATTCTAAAATAGTTTAAAAATTATTTACCAAAATTAGTAGCCCAAATATAAATTATAGCTAAATTATATAAAATATAAATTATATCATCTTTATTTAATTTGTGAAAATGTATTTAAAGGTTAAAGTTTTTGTAAAAATAAAACTATTTTTTTAATTTAATTTTTTTGATTTTTTTTTATTTTTGAGACAGAGAGAGACAGAGCATGACAGGGGAGGGGCAGAGAGAGGGGGAGACACAGAATCTGAAGTGGGCTCCAGGCTCTGAGCTGTCAGCACAGAGCCCGACACGGGGCTCGAACTCACGGAGCGTGAGATCATGACCTGAGCCGAAGTCGGACGCTCAACCAAGTGAGCCACCCAGGTGCCCCCAAATAAAGCTATATTTAGGTTTACTGTTCAATGACTGTTTAGTTACCAATGCAAAGGACCTACATCAAACTTCACATTTCTTCTAGATCTGTGTATATACAAGTTAGAGGGTAATATAAATTAAAACTACAAAACGTTCCTCACTGCCTATACACTGTTGAAAATACCATATTTCATTCATGAATACCATTGGAACCATGAGTTGTTTCTGGAGAAGCAAAACAAAAACAAAAATACTTAGGCATTATGGGAAATGATTCTTTATTATACCAGGAGCTGTTGAATGCATTTCTTTCAGAGGAAGAGTGTGACAAGGTGACTAGTTTTATTGTTCACCCAAGTGTCTCTGCACTCAGATCTTCCAACCATTCCCTCACTCTGGCATACCTGTCCAGCATTTGGATATAGCATTTGCGTTTACTTTGAGCACATAGGTGAGGATATATAGAAAATGACTTCCTGGGGTCTGAACATTGTTAATCATGAGAATGGGTGTTTGGAGTTCTACTTGCAGCATTCTGCCATCATTGAGCATCAGATTCTGAGTGATGGGGGTACCCATGTGTTCTTTGATAAATTTGTTCACTTTTGTGATATGTGAAGCCTTCTAGAGCCAGGACAGAGGACTGCCTTGCCTACATCTGAGGGAATCACTGTTTGTTATCACCCTTAATTTATTTTATATTCCCTGTTTTTGAAGAAAAAAAACATCACCTGTCACTCACTATTTCCTTTTCTAGGTCAAATAGTCTAACTTCACTTAATCCTTTGTGTTGGCCATTTTTTTTTTTTGTGATTTTCTTGTAGTCAACACATATAGATTTGCCTGATCACCATTCATTTCCCTTTCTTTGGTTATAACACTTTTCCTTGCTAAACTTCCTCCTGACTCTTGGGCACCTCACTTATTATGTGAAGCTCATTACAACACCAGCTCCAAGGGTATACATATGACTACAAGTCCTTGGTCATAGTGATTTTCTAGAACTTCTGTGGAAGAGAGCCAAAGCATAAAAGACTCTTAAAAACTGAGAACAAACTGAGGGTTGATGGGGGGGTGGGAGGGAGGAGAGGATGGGTGATGGGTATTGAGGAGGGCACCTTTTGGGATGAGCACTGGTGTTGTATGGAAACCAATTTGACAATAAACTTCATATATTGAAAAAAAATAAAAAAAAATAGAACTTCTGGGAAGGAAGTATTATTTCCTTTTAAGATTATGAGTGTTAAGGCCACTGTGAGTTAGCAGTCCTAGCTGGTGGCCAACACTGCCATTGTTTGAAAGGAATCAACATGAAGGAAAGTACAGTCAAGACATCCCCCTCTCCAAAGCACAGCCACATACACAGAGATAAAGACTTTGTACTGATGACATTATTTGATTTTTTGTATGAAGCCAATTCTATCCCTATGTTTTTCAATTATATGAGCTGATAAATCTTCTTTTGCTTAAGATAGTTTCACTGATTTTTATCACTTGCTAATAAAACAATTCTATTACCTCCTAAATATTTGACTAACTTGATTTTTCTTTTTTTTTTTATTTTTTTTTAAAAATTTTTTTTTTTTCAACGTTTATTTATTTTTTTGGGAACAGAGAGAGACAGAGCATGAACGGGGGAGGGGCAGAGAGAGAGGGAGACACACAGAATCGGAAACAGGCTCCAGGCTCCGAGCCATCAGCCCAAAGCCTGACGCGGGGCTCGAACTCACGGACCGCGAGATCGTGACCTGGTTGAAGTCGGACGCTTAACCGACTGCGCCACCCAGGCGCCCCCTAACTTGATTTTTCTTAAGCAGATAATAGAGTTTAATCTACAAGAGAATTGCCTCATGTTTTCATAGGTCAGATTACATTGATCTAGAATCACCTCTGTCCCCACCACCTCCAATAACAGCACTGTTTTGCTGACTCACTTTCACAATTATAGCCTCCTCTGTGTGTTGTAGTACTTAGGTAAATCAGATAGTTCCTTACCTTAAATAGGTGTAATTTGTTGTGAACATGATTATTGAGAATTAAAACAAATTAGAGAAGAACTATTTGGGTTTTTTTGTTCTGTTTTTTGTTTTTTTTGTTTTTTTTTTTTTGGTGTGTGTGTGTATAAGTTTATTTTATTTATTTTGAGAGAGAGAGAGAGAGAGAGAACAGGGAAGGAGCAGAGAGAGAAGCAAAGAGAGAATCCCAAGTAGGCTCTGTGCAGTCAGTGTGGAGCCCAATGCAGGGCTCCATCTCATGAACCATGACCTGAGCTGAAAGCAAGAGCCACTTCTTAACCAACTAAGCTACCCAGACTCCCCAGAAGTATTTGGGATTAAAGTTTCCCTTAGGTGGCAACACATAGATCATAAATAAATCAGATTATGTAACCTCTCACAGAGGGGTATACTGGCATAAGAATCTTCAGAATCTTCATATTTTTATAAATCTTTATTTAAATATATAAAAGAACATAAAAGTTCTCTTTCAGTAGATTGTGGTGGAGACCAAAGCTATACATTAAAAACACACTCTAAGGCAAAATAATTTATGTTGGAAAAAAACTAAGAACAGTGGTTGCAAATCGGGGGTGGGGGTGGGAATTGAGTAGGAATCTTTTGGGTGATGGTAATGTTCTGTATTTTGAGAGTCATTTGGTTGCATAGGTATAGGCATTTAGCAAAACTCATTGACTAATACACTTAAAATTTGTGTGTTTCATTGTATGTCAGTTTATCTCAAAAGAAAACAACTGAAAGTAATGTTGAACTCTAATTAGTGGTATGCATGCTGAAATGTGTATGGGTAAAATGTGCTGATGCCTGCAATTTATTTTTAAAGGAGGAAATTAAATGAATTAAATGTATTAGAATTAAATAGATTGTGCTGATGATCTGAGATAATGTTGACCAAGCACTAGTACAGTGCCTAGTACACAGGGATTATATTTTCAGAATGGCAGCGACTACCATCTGTGTAAGTATAGAAATTTATTAGGGAAGGTACTTTGTGTTAGCTATAATGCTTGTGTCCACTGTGGATTTGTCTCATAGATAGTTTTGCTCATCAGAGTCATGAAAGGTTGTAAGGTGGGAACAGAGGAAGAGAAGCAAAGAGAGTGCATCTTCAGGGTTTTTTAGGGGTGATGTTTCTCTGACATATTCTAAGACTAAATTGTCTTTTTTCTTAGGTCACTCCATTTCTGAAAGTCAGTAGTTAATGTGATTCCCTTGAATTTTCTGGATTATATTCTCTTTCCTTTTAAAGAGTTCTTTCTTTAAAGATGCCATGACCACACTATACGTGACCAACATCTTTAGTGTAAGTTTCCATTTTTATGTTTTTACTATTTTGGCAACCACCAGTGTGATGTATTATCCCCAGTGGCCACTCCCCCAGAGTGCTACATCTTATCTAATCTATGTTTACCTAAATATTATTTAAGCCTGGAGACTCTTCTGACTTCTACCCTCTCTCACTTGCTGGTCTTTATTGTTCTTAGAGTTTGTAACACACCATTTAGCACTTTGTTATTTTATGCTTTTATCACTCAAGTTAGATGGTAAACAACTTGAAAGTTGGGGCTGCATCTTGGAGAAACTACATAGTGCATACCAATTTAATCTATGCTATTACTTGTCACAGATTCTCTTTTCTGAGACACATTTCTCAGGTTCCAAAGCATATACATTATTAGCTCATATAATTGTCAAAATATAATATAGATATTTTAAAAATAAGTGATGAATGACTATGAATATTCCCCTCCCCCGTTTATTAGGACTAGGAATACAATTTATTGAATTCTCTTACTTTTCCCCCTCTGTTTGTTTTTTGCTAAGTGAAATATATTTTTTGGTAGTGTGTAAACAATAAATTCTAATGAAGCAACCCTTTTATGCTATAAACCACATTTGCCTTCAAGCCAGCAAAGTATGGAAACTTGCCTGCATTAATGGAAAAGCACCACTAGTTTTTATTTTTAAAGTTTCTATTTTAAAATTTATTGAGATTATCTCAGGCAACATTAAACTTGCATTCTAAAGATAGTCTTTTCTGATTTCATTGTGGTCTTTTCTGTTATACCTCTTAGAGGATGGACACATTTCTATATTTTTTTTCACTAATAAAAGACAATAGAATTATTTAAGTACCAAAAGGTATTTATTGAGATGCGTATATGTCTAGTTCACTTTTTTTCTTATTAGACACAGTTGAGATTTGAAGAGAAACAAAACTCTAGACCTTATAGTCAAACAATTAACATAAGAGCAGAATACATCAGTTTTTCCTTAAAAAGACAGAATTTGTCCCATATTCCCAAAAGTGTGTTATTAATCCTCTTGGCATGTTCCGTAGCAAAATGAAGGTATTTATGAACGTGGCTACTTCTTTTAACAAGTTCCAATAACTGCTTCCTAAACTTGTGTTTTTATATCAATTACATACAGTAAGCACTGAAATCAGCCAGAGAACTGCAGAGGCCAGCTTGAGATATTCATGGTAAATAGGCACTGCCGCCTGCCAAAAGTAAAATGTGGATATAATTTTATAACACCATTTTATAATTAAAGTCATAAGTGAGGTTTCCTGCTATTGTTTAAAAATGTGTCATGATAAATTTAAATCAAAGGTATGGGCAAAGAAAGGTCTGCGGAGTAACAGAGGAAGGCAGCTGAGGTGGTATAGCATCGGCCTGGTGCGGAAAAGAAACACATGCAAACAATTTTAGTGGAATAATTACATTTATTGTAGATGGAGTTCTGTTTTAGAAACTATAACCACTTAGAAATGGTTTTCATTCATGTCAGATTGAGGTTAACTTGTTGGTACTGTCTGTCTATAGAGAGATATTTTTATCAGCATGGAAATTTAATACATGGATTTAGTGATAAGACCATGTCTTCTGACCAAATATCCACCATAGTCTCTTAAAACTGAAGAATGTGACTCCAGTGTGTGGAGTTCATAGTCGTTAATATTGCCAGGTTTAGTAAATAAAATAGAGAACACCTAGTTAAATTTGAAGTTTCAATAAACAACAAATATATTTTTAGGATAAGTATGTCCTATGCAATATTTGGGATATACGTATACTAAAAAGCATTTGTTGCTTATCTGAAATTTAAATTTAACCAAATGTCCTGATTTCATCTGGCAAGTTTAATATTTGCAAAAATACAAATTTTTGTAACTTTAAACTAAATATTTGAAGGGGAGTAAATTTAAGTGATCAGAATAGAGAATAAGGTAAATTTATTTTTGCACTGTCAGCTTATTAAATTTCTAATGTTCACACTTATGTGGATGAATGATGATTTCTGTTCAGTGATGGGGAAGATTTTTTTCTTTTTTTTACCTTGCTAGTGAACACAACCCATTTAAAAGAGCTGCTCCCTTAAAGAGATACATGGACTAATATAAATGGATAGATTTAATCATTAGGACATTCCTGGCTTTAGTAAGTCATGTTCGTCTAATGCAAAGGCAGTTCCTAACGTATCAATTCATTCATCTTGTCTCTAATACAAGCCATGTGTTTCATATGGGAGTTGAAAGAACATTAATCAGAATCTCTCCCTTGAACCAGTCCAAGGGATGCAAAGATCTTGGTTACATCTCAAATGTCAAGATATGGGGAAATGGGTAATAACATTCAAAGCATATCACTTGTAATTCATACCGTTGTTACAATTGCTGTGAAATATGTTGGGGGTGGGCAGGCAACGTACCATAAAGCAATGTCTATTCAGTGGAAATTGTGGCTGGAAGGGGCTGGAAGGCTGTATCTGCTTTTCCTCAGCAGACAAAACTCCCATTGAATCCATGAGAGGGCAGGAATTGGTATTCAAACTTATGTATAGCTTGATTGTCCTTTAAGAGTCAGCGAAGATGTAGTCATCTGTGAGCTGATTTCCTTGTTACAGATCAGTAGTTCTCAATCTTGGCTGCATATAGGAACCACCTGGGAGCTTTTAAAATTCCCAATGTCCAGGCCACACCCTAGGCCAATTAAATTACGGTCTTTTGGGCTATGACCCAAGGCATCAGTTGTTATCAAAACTCCCAAGGCGATGTCAATGTGCAGCCAAGTTTGAGAACCAAGTATCATCATAGGAAAGTCTGGTTATAGACATGGAAAACATCTACTGATTGTTCACATTCATGGCATTTGATTTCATACCAAGGTATCATGTTATATTTGGTAACTGCTGCATATTTACAGAATTTTGCTGTTTCGTCATTATCATCATCATCATATCATTATGATTATCATCTTTTATGCTTTTAGAGGAGAAACAATGGTGAAAAATTAAACAAAATAAACAATTTTAATGTAAAATGGATGGAATGCACAAGGATCTGGTTTAGAGAAGGCCTCTTCTGAGGAGGATATTTAAATGAAACTATGTAACAGTGGTTTTTGGAGTATCATCTCAGGACTAGCAGCCTCAATGTCACCTGGAAACTTACTCAAAATGCAGATTCTCAAGCCCCACTCCCACCATTGTTGAATCAGAGACTCTGGGAGTGACAGCAATAGATAACTGAATTGACCTCTTATTTTTACTTTTCTGTTTGTTTGTTAAAATATTTGTACATTTATGTAGATTACTATAACATCAAGCATTAATACATTTATAACCTATAACCTGAGCAAGGCAAGATCTTTAACAAATGTATACTTAACCTCTTACCCTCTTTGGTTCTCTGGCAATAATTTTGAGATTTTTATTATATCTTACATTATGTCTCAACTATTTAAGAACTATTTCATTAATAATGGCTTTGTATCCTATGCATATTACCAATAATTATTTAGGTTCAGTTATAGGTTTTGTGGGGGTTTGTTGTTTATCTTACTACTATTCTAGGTGTTCCATGTCTTTTCTTTTGGATTTATTTTTTCATTTCACTGGAATAATTTTTTAGAGAGGATATATGAATACTGAAAATCTTGATTCCCCTGCCTACCTGAAGCCTTAGTTTTATCTTCATAGATAAATGATGGTTTGGCTGGGAATAGAAATCTCAATTCTAAATAATTTTCTTTCATAAATTTGAAAATGTGCTCCATTTTCTACTAATATACCTTGTTGATGAGAAATCAGATGCCAATTCAATATTTGTTCTTTGGTTTATAAGGATTTTTTTACTTTGGAGACTTTTGGTTTGTCTTTTAATATAAATATTTTACTGGTTAGGACTTCTACATGTCACTTAAAGTTATTTCTGCTTATCCTTTGATGGACCATTTTAGCCTAATGTCAAGTCCTTTAGCTCAGCAATTTTTTTTCTATTATTTCTTTGATTATCCCTCCTGTCCCCCATTCTTTTTCTTTAGTCTTTCTTGAATTCTTACCAGATGAATGTTGGTATCTTGGAACTCTCTTCCATGTTTCTTAAATTGTATTTTTACATTTTCAGTCTAATTTCTTTCTTTCCTTCCTTCCTTCCTTCCTTCCTTCCTTCCTTCCCTCCCTCCCTCCCTCCTTCCTTCCCTCCCTCCCCCCTCCTTCCTTCCTTCCTTCCTTCCTTCCTTCCTTCCTTCCTTCCATCCCTCCTTCCTTTTTTCTGTCTCTTTCTATCTCTCTTTTTGTGCTATAGTCTAAGAGATTTATCATCTGGAACACTATTTTGGGTATTTTTAGCCATATCCATTCTATTGTTCAGACCTTTTGTTTTAATGTATTATTTTGGAAATCATGTTCTTAATGTTAAAGAGCTCATTTTTGTTTTCCAAATGCCCTTTTCTTAGTAGCCTGCCTTTATTTTATGGGTCTACTATCTTCTTATAATTAGAGCTTTAAAAAATTGTCATCTATGTCTTCTATTATTGATTTCTGCTTATATCACTTGTACTTTAGTATCTTCAAGTATCCTGTGATGGTGACTGCTCATAAAAGGTGGACTAGATTGGTTACTATAGGTATCATGCATGGGTACCATCTGGAAATCTTTTTCCATAGTAGGTACATTTCTTTTTAACTTGCATCAACAGAAAGCAGGGAGGAGAGACAAATCTAGATGAACCTGGGGTCTCATTTCCTTCTGATAGTTAAGCAAAGAAGTGACTCTGAATATCTGAGTTAGTTCAACAGGTTGACAGCAGGAATTCGTTCCTGAGATAACGTCTCCCAGTTTCTTCCAAAAAGGCCTCTTCCTTGGCCAGAAGATTCCATATAACATAGTCTCAAAGCTGTTTCCTTTTCCTGACCCTATAAATATGTAGATCATTGTGGTGTCAAAGTCCATTATATTGGAAGGTTGGCCATGTAAATACTTTATATATACCTCGCCTAAGCTGTAGGTTAGTGAGAGGTTCAGAGATTGTGTACATTCTACTACTTGTCTACTTATATATTTTTTTACTTGATAAAATAGTATCTATACTGTCTTTGGTATCTGTACTACGTGGTACTATGTTATGGATCTATGATCCATTTATATGATAAGCAGGCTTGGGGAACCCTATAGCTAAGCTTGGCTTCCCAAGCTAAGCTGGCTTCACTCTAATCTTGCAATGGTGTTTTAGTTTATCTACATTGCTGCCCTTTGCTTTTCTCTTCATGTTTATTATGGAGTTAGAGTTCTCTCTTTGGGCCTAATGTCTGCACTTTCTTTAGAAGACATTTATTGTTATTGCCCTAGAGGCAAAGCAACAGTCAACAGCTCTATACACAGGAGTCAGTACATGTGTGCATTGGTGTTTTTCATAACAACTGTTGAAGGAGGGAGGGAAGGAGAAGGGGGAGGAGGAGTAAAAGAGAGAGAGAGAGAGAGATGAGAGAGAGAGAGAGAGGAAGAGAGAGAGAGGAAGAGAGAGAGGAGGGTGCACTTCCAGTATTATAGTAATGAACCTCCCAGTCTATTCACTGGTGAAGAGCAAGAACAGGTATTGTGAATCTACTGTACCACTCAGGTGGAGCATCTATCTCTTCAGGCTGTGTGTGAGACGAATGTTTAAAGATATATATTATTTTCTGTACAATGTGTACAGTTAATGTAAATAACAAACTTTATCTGGTACTCAATGAAAAATTATGATCTCTTCCAGTGCTGGAGGAGAAACTGTTCACTTTATCAAGAGGCAATCTATGTATAGTCTTCTTGGTGATTGAAGATATTTTCAAGGCCAATAATGAGCCCAGGCAGTTTTTGCTTTACATAATGACCTTAAAAGCAACCTCCTTGAGGGTCTGACCGACCCACATTGGCTGGCCTTTATTTAGGGTTCTGCAGGATTGCTCCATTACCTCTTTCCACTCCTCGTTTTTTAATTCAGACCTTGGAGATTCTTGGAGCTTTTTAGAGAAGTTGTTTTACATATATACATTCCTCTGCAGATTCTGTTTTAGGTGGGAGTTTGTTCTGTCTTCTACATTAACCTAATTCTGCCTGCTTATTTCCCAAATCTTGTTTTGGGACCCAGGTGGCTCAGTCAGTTGTCAGTTAAATGTCCAACTCTTGATACTGGCTCAGGTCATGATCTCTCAGGTTGTGAGATTGAGTCCCCCCTAATCTCCGACTGAGCTGAGCATGAAGCCTGCTTGGGATTCTCTCTTTCCCTCCCTCTGTGCCCCTTCTCCACTGCTGCTCTCTCTCTCAAAATAAATAAATAAACATTTTTTGAAAATCTTGTTTTTGAAATTATCCATTAATACATCATCATTGCAAAAGTTCCACACCATAGAAAAATTGTAAGAAAGGCCATCTTCGATGTTCAATCTAGAGTTTACCTGAATCTTCATCTTTCCCATCACTATATTAAATGTGTATTCAAATGTATATTTCAGATTCTAACCTTTCCTATCATACATGTGTGGATGCATAATTTTTTTTTTATGTGTTTCAGTTATCTAGTGATCTGTTTGCTCTATTTACAAACCACCCCAAACTCTGTGGCTTAAAAAAAGACAAAAACATGTATGTTATTGTATCTCATGATTCTGTGGCTTAACTGGGGCCTACCTAGCTGATCTGTTCTTCTACTGACCTTGCTTGGACTCTGTAGATAAAGATGTCCATAATAATATTCTCCATTTTACATGCTGTTCCCAAATCTTACTACACTCTGATCAAATGGTGAAGTCTATGTCCCCTCTTCTTAAGCTAGGCATACCATTATGAACTGCTTAACTAATGGAGTATAGTAGAAGAGATGCCATGTGATTTCAAGGCTAGTTTGTTGAAGGTAATACAGCTTCCATGGCTCTCTCTTAAAACACTTGCCCTTGGAACCCAGCCACTGTTCCCTGAAGAAGCCCAGGTCATATGGAGCCTTGATCTTGGCTGAAATTACAGCTGACAGGCAGCACCAACTTACCAGCCACATAGTTGAACCAGCTTGGATGTGAATCCTCTAGCCCTCAGTCAGATTTACTCCAGTGGATGCCATTTGAAGCATCATGTGGAAATGCCAACCTCTGCCCAAATTGAAGATGTATGAGTAAAATAAATGTTACTGTTTTGAGCCTCTACGTTTTGGAGTACTCTGTTATGCAGAAGCAGGATAATTGGAATAGGCTCTCTTAGGAAGCTGTAGTCAGATGGTGGTGTAGAGTTGGATATGTGGTGCCTTGGTACTCGTTAACGTAGCCTCTTTCCAGAATGAGAGTCTGCATTCCTTACATGGCAGCTCAGGGCTCACAAAGGGAGAAGGAGGAAACTTCCAGGCCTTTTTAATGCCTGAGCTTGGACGTCCCAGAATGTCACTTCATCCACATTCAATTGGTCTAAGTAGTCACAAGCTCAGCTCAAATTCCAGGGGAGGAGACATAAACTCCACCTTCTGATGGGAGGAGGGAGGAACAACCTTGTGCATAAAAGAAGGGAAGGAACTGACAGTTGGCCATCTTTGGAAACCAGCTGTCACATTGTTCCTCATTAGAAGATTAGGTCCACAAGTGTTCCAACCTTGCCTGTCTTGTTTACCATTGGATCTTCAGCACCTACTGTGCTATCTGTGAAAATATTTATTGCAAAAGTGAATGGACATGTAGTGTAAAAGTGAAAGTGTGTGACTTTTGTAGGAGACTATTTCCTTTGACCAGAATGCATTTGACTTTCTCCTCTTTCCTTGTGCTGACTAATTCCCACTCCTCCTCAAATCTCACTTTAAGTGCCATTTCCTTTATGGCCCCAGGCAGAGCTAATTACTCCTCCTCTTGGCTTCCTTAGTCTATTGCTCATGTCTCATTGTTGTGTTGGACATTTCTTGGTTTCCTTTTGGGAGGATCTCAAAGGGCAAAAATCATATCTTAGTCATATCTTTGAATGACTTCCAGTGTCTGGCAGGTAGTATGTTCAGAAATAGAGCCATGGCTTAGATCAGACGAACACTCAGAAATGGAATCAATTACTTCTAATTCTGGACTCCGCCACTCAACAGAGAA
The DNA here is from genome assembly GCF_028749965.1 of Puma concolor. Classification (NCBI taxonomy): domain Eukaryota; kingdom Metazoa; phylum Chordata; class Mammalia; order Carnivora; family Felidae; genus Puma; species Puma concolor. The sequence goes on along the minus strand of NC_141669.1, from coordinate 108,951,540 downwards.
ATAAAAAAAAATGAAATACATTTTTAAGGAAGGGTTATGACTAAAGGCATTGGAGTAGGGTTGGGGTGAGCAAAGAGAGAGATCCTTGAGTCAAGAAAAAGAAAGTCATTTGACAAAGAAAAATAACGAATTGCTGAAATGTTAAAAATAATGATATGAACTTGCAACAGTAGGAATGTCTAACCTTCTAGACTTCATGGGGATAATAATAGTAAAAGGGGATAGTAATAGCTCTTATAATAATTTAAGGTTGGTGTGAGGAGTAAATGAAATAAGATATGCACAGTGCTTGAACCAATGCCTGGGACAGAGTACATATTCAGTAAGTGGTAACTATAATAATAAAACCTCCAAGAATATCTGCCACTTATTGACAGATCACTTTGTGCCAGGAGCTTCCCTCAAAAATAATATGGATGCCAAATAATGGGTGCTTCTCCACTATAGTAATTCATCATGAAGAAAGGAAGGGTGGTCTTTCTGCGAACATCAACAAGATTGTTGTACTTCAAGGAGCTCTTTCCTGCTGTTTTTCAGTGGCATTTTCAGTGGCTAGAAACCTCTCCACTGCAGGAGGGAAGAGCATTTGCTGATTCTGCAACTTGGTGAACAGGTGGAAAGCCTTGTACATACTCAGCAGCCACTTCGAAGAGCAGAAAATGCTACATCTGAAATGAAATCTCCAGTCTTAGGATTTCTAGCCCTTGGGATTTTAAGCTTATTTTAGGTGCATTTCCTTTCCCTTCAGTTACAGAGCTCCAAAAAGGCTGTTATATTAAAATTAGCCTTCCTATGAGAGTTATTCTGAATAGAGGGAACCACCCCCACCAACTGCTGTTGAGGTGCTGATGAAGGATCCGGCAGATGGGTCATGGGACAGTCTCTCACAAGTACTCCACAGCTAACCCCTCAAGATGCCTTGGAGAATCCATCATCAGCCGAAATTGCTTGGTTTGCTATCTTAGATGGTCTGTTCAAGGGCACATGGTCCAGGCAGGCCTCTTTGCTAGCTGCCAGCTAATTAATTTACCTCCAAAATGAAAAATCATGCTTACTGCTCTCACTGTGTTTACTTCTTCCTTCTTTTCCACCACTGTTTTACAAAAAATTAACCTCATTTTTACCTTTGTTCACTGATAACAGCTTAATGGCCATCTCACTTATATACAAGTGAATTATTTGGAATGCAGATAGTTAACTACGTATCTCTGAGTCATTCTTAGACACATGATATCATGGAGATTTACTGTCACCTTATATGGAGTCCCTGACAATATTAGTAAATGTTCTGTTTTGATTGTTTTCAATACAAATGCTGCTTTTGGAGCCCGGGTTTGTAATACAGAAATGAAGGCAAAAGCCTTGCTGAAATAGGATGACTCATTATGCAAGTAGTCCTTGAATACTGATTGATCTGGATGCCACAGATATTTTGTACTTGGAGATGTGTTGGCTGAAGACACAATTAAGTATTTAAACCAGAACTGTTCAATTAATATCAATATGTAAGTAAAAGAAAGCTAATTATTTTCTGAGATCTCTAGGGCAGTAGTTCTTAACTGGGAGCAGTTTTGCCCTCCAGGAAATACTTGGCAATGTCTGGAAACAGCTTCAGTTGTTACAGTTGGGGCAGGGTGAATGGAGGTGCTACTGGCATCTAATGGGTAGAGGCTAGGAATGCTGCTAAACATCCTACAATGCACAGCTCCTTACAACAAAGAATTATCTGGGTCAAAATATCAATCAAAAACTCCTGCTTGAGTGCTATACGTCCCATTGACAATTACTCTGGATTGCACCAGTTGGTTTAAATGTGTCATTTATCTCCCTACCCTATACCTTTGCCATAGTATAGCCTTCTGTATTACTCTAAGCTAGTGTCAAACACAAAGCTGGCACATATTTTGGACACTGAAATATTTCTTCCTTAGATAAATATGTGACTCTTGGTGCACATTTGCTCAATGAATTAAGGGGCTAAGCTTACCAGCTAATTACAGTGTTATGCTTCTTAAACATCATGAACTTTCTGTTTTTTTGCCTTAGCCTTTGACAGTTTCCCTCCTTCTTCAGTGGGGCTCAGACTTACAATTACCAAGAAAGAGATTCTGCAGAGATATGGGAAGATAGTAATGAAGCTACAGGAAACAGGGAGGTAATCAGCTAACTATTGAGTGCCTTTTGTATACCAAGAACCAGTTATTTCCCCAACTTTTGGTGACACCAAGACACTTATACAATTAGCTGGTGAGTTGTTCTGAAAGTGTTGGCCTATTCATGACTAGAGAGTTCCATCTCTTTTGTGGCCATGGCCAGATTTTATAAAATATAGCCTCTTATTTATTTATAATGGACTTTGAGATCCTTGGACGAGATGTATTACATATGTGTGAAGGATTAGAGGGCAGTTTTTAATAACAACAGGAATAATACTGCTTTGTACTGCTAAACTGTAGATCTTTTCTTCTAAAGATTTAAAGCCCATTATAGATATAATTTGATTGTTGCTCTATTGCAACAGTGTTTTTCCTTCTCTCCCTGTCCAGTCAGATTTTTTCTTTATTAAAGATGGCACGAATACTTTCTCATGTTATGACCTCTTTGATAAACAGCTCAGGATGTTATAAAAGCAAAGCAGGAGATGTCTCAAGTAATTAGCAGCAGAAGGCTTGCTGATGCTCGGGTGTTAATGTTGCCAGAAAGCTCAGCTATTTGTGGGTTGCTCAGTATGTTTTTGTACAGATGTGTGTGAGGTTGAGTTTCAGCCATATGCCTGTGAACGCATCAGGAAACATTTTGTCATGCTACTTCCTTGGGTGATCATTTATGACCAAAAGAAAAAAAAAAGTCATATTTCTGTCTTGTGAAATTGAGCTCGAATTCTGGGTAGTTGAGCAGCAATCAGTATATGCCTGGACCACAGTTGCATGGGATGGTTTGTATTATATACCAATGGCAACTATGGCTCTAAATATGGAAATTAAATACTTTAGGTTCAGGCTGATTCGTATCTGTGGGTAGGAAACGTCTGATGTTTTCTAAGATAAGTTTAAAAGTGTGTGGAGTTTTCTCTAGGGCTACAAATTCTATTCACATTCATATGTATTTCTTTGGGGATGGTCCCTTGAGGCTTCTTGGCAGCCACCTTCTTTAGTATGGGGGGAGACTGGGATCCATAGGAATGCCAAAAAAAAAAAAAAAAAAAAAAACCCAAACCAAAATGTCCTCAGAAGATTACCAGAGTGTGGTTGATCTAGAGACCAAATCCGACAGTTCCAAGCCTCAAAAGATGAGTATCAAACAGTACTTGGCTTCTTTCCCTCTAGGCATGAGACATTCACATTTACCCAGAATCAGTTAGTAATTTGGAAGCTTCTTATGTTACTGACAGTCTCAGATCCTGCACCAAATTTCTCGTCCACTCTCCTAATCATAAGTAGTTATATATAGTATTGTGGTTGCAGTCTTGATGCTTCTATTATCAGCCCATCATTCTGGATATATTTCTCGGAGCCTCTGCAGCCGTGGAACAATACTCTAATGCATACAAGATGACTAGATGGAACTCACCTAGTAAGCTACAGGGCTTCTTAATGTGGCCCAATTAGCATATATTACAGCTCACTTAAAAATTTGTAAAGGGGTGAAATTCACGTCATATCTCAGAAGTGATTTACTATTGCCTTGCTAGATAATCTGAGTCTATGATCTACTAGTAACCTAGCAAATTGTGCTGTGCCGTCCTTGCTCTCCTCACCCACCTGAGAGGCCTTGTGCAACTTTGGGGGACACTTTCTGTAATGCCAATGGCTTCTTACCTCAAGCACTTCTGACTCTGCCTGACGGCTTGCTTATCCTGGCTTGGGGCAGGGCCCTAGTGCTAAGAAATCAGCACTCTCAGGACTGACCCTCAACTACTGAGGGGCGAAGAGTTGGTAGATATCGACCCAGGTTTACTTGCCTGCTGGGTCTGTTCTGAGGTATACTCTACATAGTGCCTGAGATGGTACCTGGTGGGATTGGACTGTAGTGCCCACAGTGGTGCACTGCACATAACACAACCTTTCCTCTTTCCTTCTCTCACCTGCCCCAGCCTCTCCTTGTGATTTCTGCTATCACTTCCCAAATAAGCTGCCTGCACCAAATTCTGGTTTCAGGATCTGTTGTTGGAGTAACCCAAACTAAGGCAGCATCTAATATAGTAGACACCCAGGGAGCCCTCCTCCTCTTCTCACCTTACATTCAGTGGGTTACTAAGTGCTTTGACTCTATTTCCTAAATAACCTTCATTTGTCTCCTCTACTTGTAGAGCTTAGTTCAAATCCCTAGTATCTTATTTAGTTAATAACAATGGCATTCTAAGGGTCTCTCCATTTAATCAATTTCCCCCATAACCAGTCTTCCACAACACTGCCAGAGACATTTTTTCAAAAGACAGATCTGATCCTGTTACCTTCAGCTTTAAACCTTTAGTGGCTTAGGCCTTTCATCATCCAGCCCTTGCTTGCCCACCCCACACCCTTCTTGAGCACCATACTCTTCCATGGCTACAAGGTGGGGCTTCCACTCCACTTTGCCCACCCGTGAGCTTCACAATTTTAAAGACAAAATAAACCTCACCTTCTCTCTCCTTCACTGACCATACCCAGTGGTGACTTCTTTAGTCCTATCCCTTTGCCTGGGGCACCTCTCCATGAATGCCTTTATCTCTGTTTATTGTTGTGTAAATATATTGATATCTTTACTGCTCAACTGTGAGTTCCTTGAGAGCAGTAACCTCATATGATTCCCAGCTCCTGGCTCAGCAAGGGCATGAAATCAACATTTTATCCTGACAAGGACCAATTGGCCATTCACTTTGTCCTTCAGAAGTTTTCTCTGGGGAATATGGTGGGACTGGGGTTTGGGAGGAGGCTCTGTGCTTTGCTAACATATAAGAACTGCTTAACGAAGAGAGACAAATTGGTGATGATGGTTACCCGATCAAGAGGTTTGGTGGGAGAATGTGATTCAAATAATCACTAAATATTTTATATCAAAAAAAGTGACTGGTGCTTCATTGTTAGACCTACTTATCCTGCCATGTTTAATTTCTTTTGAATGGATATATGTCTAAGCCCTTGCTGAACATGTAGGAGGGAACGGGCAAATTTGCAGGAAATTCTGGTTCTTTGGGATTTATTTTGCCCCCTTTCCAGATTTGTTAAGACTCAGAGTCATTGAAGTCAAGTGAAAGAAAAATTATCAAGTAAAATAAAGCAATGTTCAGTTCTGTCTCATCTTGGATTGGAAGGTACTGGGATTTCTATTGGTTAGTTGTACCTCTATGGGGGAACATTATGTGAATCAGTCAGAATGTCCGGTCCTGTTCCTTCTGAGGGTGGACTTGTAGGGAGGACAGTGTTTTCCTGGTGCTTTGGCATGGGCTTTCTCTCCCTTCCCTATGGAAATATCTCCATTGTGGAAGCTAGATTCCCATCTGCTATCCCACAGAAGGGGTGGGGCAGGCAAATTCACCATAGTTTATACATTGTCTAGAATGGGGTGTTGATTCTAGTTCTTTGAAGCTGCACTCTATAACTTCAGCCTCATCCCCTGCAACTTCCTAGTGTCAGGGTAATATGGTGGAAGGGAGAATGCATGGCACTTTATGGGTGTCTCCGTGGAGATTCTGTGGGTGTCTTATGTGCTAAAAAAGGGCAGAGACATCAAGCAGGGTTGAGGTCAATTGTGATCACTACAGCCATCTCCTAGCTGCATCGGAACACAGCCACACTCGTGGTGGTGGTTGGGATATGTCTCCCTGGCAGGATGGGAAGCTAGGTGTTCCCAGCCTTGCAAGGGGCTGGGAACTTCTTTTTAATTGGGTAGAGCCCTGAGGCCTGTGTGATGGGATATAGGCGTACCCTGTAATACAAATAAAGCCACAGGTGTGGGTCTACCCCGAGGAATGGAGACAGGAGACACTGGCCAAGACCAAGCAGAAAGGAGGCTGGGAAGCCACTGCCTGTGAGCAGAGCACAGGGGTCCAGTTCCCACGCACAGTGAGTGGCCTGTCTCCCTGCCTACGTTCCCAGCAAAGCAGCCCTCACTGACCCAGCCCAGGGTTTCGCTTTCTGGTATTGGTTTCCTCACTCTTTCCATGGGATACCTGATGTGCCCTGTCCTCTTGTGTTCTTTCTTAGCCTGCCCAGGCCTATCTGAGCTTGGAAGGTAGTGAGTCCTGAGTTCCAGGCTGAAGCTTTGTCCTCGACCTCTACATTCCATCTCTGCTGTCAGATAAAGTCTACCTTTTAAAAACTAAAAGCAAGGATTTGGGGTGCCTGGGTGGCTCAGTCAGTTGAGCATCCAGCTCTTGATTTTGGCTCAAGTCACAATCCCAGAGTTGTGGGATTCAGCCCAGTGTCATGCTCAGTGTGGAGCCCGCTTAAGATTCTCTCCCTCTCTCCCTTTGCCCTTCCCCCCTGCTCACACACTCTCTCTTAAATAAATAAATAAATAAACAAATAAATAAATAAATAAATAAATAAATAAAACAAAGATTTAAAACAAATTATTCCATCAATGATAACTATACTCCTGGTTATTTTGATCCATTTTGAAAAGTATCAAAGAGTTATGTATTTCTATTTTAGCAAAAACAATTGTAATAATTTATATTTTAAAAATGTTTTCTGGGGTGCCTGGGTGGCTCAGTTGGTTAAGCATCTGACTTTTGATTTCAGCTCAGGTCATGATCTCATAGTTCCTGAGTTCGAGCCCCGCATTGGTCTCTGTGCTGACAGTGTGGAGCCCGCTTGGGATTCTCTCTCTCTCTCTCTCTCTCTCTCTCTGCCCTTACCCCTACCTCCTCAAAAATAAATAACCATTAAAAAAAAAATAAAAATGTTTTCTACGTGACTCGGTTCTATGTTAAGTACTTTGTTTCCATAACTTAGTTTAATCTTCATGGCAGTTCTTAAAGATGGTATTACTGTGAACTCCATTTTATAGAGAAGGAAACAGAGGAACAGAGAAATTAAGAAACATGCTTATAGTAAGTGGAAAAGCTGGGCTGGCAACTCCACTGAGGTGTTGTAAATACTTCCCATCACTCACTCCTTGCTCAATACATGCAAACACTATAGACCCAGGCTCTTTGTAGTGTCCAGGAGACACTCATGGTGGATACAGTGGTGCTGCTGAGGCATGCTCTGCTTGTTGCAATGGACAGTGAGCGCAGGTGTCCATATTTTTATTGGCCTCTTACCTTCCCAGGGCATTCATCCCTCTTTCCGAGGTCCTCTTATGCTCATTCCCTCCCATCATAGATTTCCAGGCAAATTGTTTTCATACCCCTTTGTCGTCCCAGACAGTTTTTTTCTCCCTCGCTGCCATTGGTGCCCACTTCCTATTCCACAGAATGATAGCTAGAACAATGATACCAATACACATAACAAATCTTCAGTTGTTTGTTCCATGGGAGAGAACACATCTGTTTATTCAGGAAATCCCAGAGAAGCCATTACTGTCTTCTAAACCTGCACTGCCTGATCTGGAAGCCACTGGGCCCATGTGGCTACTGATCACATGAAATGGGGCAAGTTGCAACTGAGATGTGCTGTGAGTGTAAACTGCATGCCAAATTTCAAAGACTCAGTACAGACGGAAAAAAAAAAGAATGTTAAGACTGCTTGTTAGTAACTTGTAAAATGTTGACTACAGGTTGAAATGATGGCATAGATAAAATACATTATTAAAATTAATTTTACCTGTTTCCTTTTCCTTTTTCTTTATATATATATATATTTTTAACATTTATTTATTATTGAGAGACAGAGACAGAGCATGAGTGGGGGAGGAGCAGAGCGAGAGAGGGACACAGAATCTGAAGCAGGCTCCAGGCTCTGAGCTGTCAGCACAGAGCCTGATGCAGGGCTCAAACTCACAAATGGTGAGATCATGATCTGAGCTGAAGTTGGACGCTTAACTGACTGAGCCTCCCAGGCTCCCCTCCTTTTACTTTTTCTAATGAAGTTACTAGAAAATTTAAAATTGCATGTGTGGCTCACATTACATTTCAATTGGACAGCACTGCTCTAAATCCTGTGAGCGCTGTTTGGGACAAAGAAAAGGAGAGAGGCACAGGGGTGCCCTGACTGAATTCCCAAGTTTGTTGGCCTGTTTTGATTCTGGTGCTCACAGACCCTATGGATGTCCCTGTAGAGCGCATCTGTATTTTAATGGAAGGCAGATGCTTTAATCTGGTGGTGGGAGTACAAACACCAGTGACCTGATGGATAGGTCAATGTCAACTATCAGGCACTGGATTGTGGATTCTGTGCCTGTCTGCAATTCCCTGGCACAGAACCTAGAGCAGAGTCCTGAGCAATCAGTAGCTGTTCAAATACACATATTTGGGTTCAAGAGTTTTCTTTCTGCTGTCCCTCATCACATGGGCAGTTGCCTCCTCTACTTGTTGCAGATGGATTCCTTCCTCCCTGTTGCCATGACTACCCCATCACCAACCCTACTGGGCCTCCCTCTTTAATTACTCTCCAAGCACCCCTTCTGTGTCCTGAGTCTTAACCAGAGCCTCCACCACCTCTCACTTAAATCCCACCTAGTCCTTCCACCTCCATGCTAGCCCAGGGACTCTCACACTCTAGTATGAATCAGAGTCATCTGGTAGAACCATTCATGTACATACTGCTGGGCCCCACCCCCAGAGTTTCTGACTCACTAGGCCTGGGTTGGAGCCTGACTATGTGCATTTCTAACAAGTTTCCAGGGAGGTAGATATTGCTGGTCCAGGGCCACACTTTGAGGATCGCTGACCTAGCCTAATGATCTTCCTAAAACACAAATATGATCATGATACTCTTTTCCTAAAACCCACTGGTAGCTGTTCAGAGCCTTCTAGATAAAGTCCAAATTTCTTAGAGCCCCATCCTAGGGCCTTCATGCTCTGTTCTTATGTACCGTCCCAGCTCCATGCATGAGGACTTTGCTTCCCCTATGGTGCCTACAGTTCTCTCGATGGACAAGGCTCTACCTCACCTCTGGGGGTCCTGACTATTGTACATGTTCCTTCTGTACTTACAGGCTGTCTTTTCCAGGCCCCTGTGACTGCCAGCTTCCTGCTGGGTTAGGCCAATGGGTAGGCCTACCAGTTAGGCCTACTGGAAGGAGATGGGAAGGCAGGAGCAGAGAAACCAGCTCTATTTCTCCTTTCTATGCTTTGAGCAACACCTCCAGCAGTAGCTGTGTCTTCTCCATGGCTTTAGTTTCTGGCAGACAGGTCTCATATGTGTTCACCTTCTGCCAGATTACTGTGGCTGTGGAGCTCTGGAAACAAAACTTCTTCTTGAGGTCCCTGCTGCCTTAGGGGTAGACGTGACTTCCTGCTGCCCCGAGTACCTAGGTGCTCCTCTACTCCTGTTTGGTTTCTTAGCTCTTCTGTTATCAATATCCTGCAATATTCTGCCATAGTAAATGCATAAAGGTTATACCATTGATGTCCAGTAGAACTTTCTGCCGTGATGGAAATGTTCTTTCTTAATCTGCTCTAATAGGGCAGCCATTAGCCACATGTGGCTCATTGAGCACTTGAGATATGCCTAGTGCAACTGAAGAACTAAAATTTTAATTTGGTTTAACTTAAAGTAGTCACATGTGACTTGTGGCTACTAGTGCACTATATTAGACAGTGCAGGGTCAGACCCTGTTTTATATATAGCCATTGAAATTTAGGAATAGATTCTGAAATTGGCATTGAAAAGAGAAGAAGTTTTCTGTGCTCTGTGCTGTACAGTATGGTCTTGATATTTGCACTTAAGCTTGCTCTATCTATCTATCTATCTATCTATCTATCTATCTATCTATCATCTATCTATCTATCACCATGAGCATCTATCGCTTTTATAACAAAAGCAGCAAAGCAAAAAAATCTTAAAGAAAGGTTATCACATTTATATAAAATGGATTATAAACCTTCAGCTTTATCATTTAGATTCTGCTGAGCAAGATTTATGAATTCCATGTTATGCACTATGATATAATATGTTTTAAGAGTACTAGAATTTGTTTTAATCAAGTATGGTAAGATATGCAGAAACCGAAATGAGTACCATAAAGGAGAAGGGATCCCATCTGCTATGGGCTGGCTTGCATCTGGCTTGTTTCTTCTTTCTCTTACGTTTGTGAGACCTATGTCAAATAAAAGTAGATAGGCTCTAACTGAGGGCCTAAGGTGTTTGCTCCTCTTCTAACCCTTATTAAGCATCTCTGGTGGGCTGTCAGTCACCACTGTAAGGATAGATTATTTCTAAGGACATGGAATCTCATCAGAAGTCAAGTGGTCACTTGATATAGGAGTTCATTCAGTGTAGCTGACCCTACTATCCTAAGCTATTGCTTCTCTCCATGCCAAGCTTGGAGGTTTCTGCCACAGGCCAAGTGTATTGTCCTCAGGACCTAGTTCTTTAACACATGGGGTCCATATTGCTGTCCAGGAAAATCTTGCTGTAAGTAAACTGTGCCCCAAATAGGACCTGATTATGTCATTCAGGACTTTACTGATGCTTGAGCCAACTTCAGGAGCGACAATGCCACATCTCCATCCTGGGATCTCCAGTGTCTTGGAACAACATGTCTACCTCCAGCTTTTCAGGATCCTGGAAAGCCCATGCACTGTGTTTTTTCTTTCTTCTCTTGTCTTAGCTATGTACTCGCTTCTAGATTAGTATAGCTGCTCTTTTATGGATCACCCATTTTTGCATGATTTAGTGCTAAGAATGACACAAAACAAGCCAAGAGACATAGCAGTAATTCTGGTGACTGTGTAACTTGGATAAGTTAACCTCTCTGTGCCTATTTCTTCATTTGGAAAATGGGGATAATAATAAAATGTAGATTACAAGGTAGCTATGAAGGTGAAATGACCTTCTGTTAAGTCAGTACATTTATAATTCAAGACAAATATGTGACACCCAATATGTGGAACTTGCTTAAAGGGGAATGAGTAAAGAGTGAGTTTAGGATAGGCTATATAGGGGCACCTGGGTGGCTCAGTCAGTTAAGCATCTGACTCTTGGTTTTGGCTCAGGTCATGATCTTGCAGGTTTGTGAGTTTGAACCCTGCATCGGGCTCTGCACTGGTAGCATGTTGCCTGCTTGGGATTCTCTGTCTCTCCCTCTTGCTCTCTGCCCCTTCCCCACTCTTGGTCTCTCTCAGAATAAATAAATAAACTTAAAAAAATTTTTTAAATGATAGGCTATATAAAAACCTCATGTAAGATTGTGAAAATTTCCCTTATTGGCAAATAAACCCTTAAGTGAAGGCTGTCCCCTGGTCCTTATCAGATTTCATATTAAACTGAATATATATTTGAATCTGTAACTCTACTGTGTACTGAATCTGATGTTCTCATGATTTCTAGAGGGAGGTCCAAGCTTTGATAATCTGTTCAGTGTAGGTAAATCAAACACAGATAGCTTTCAATCCCATGCTGGGATCAAGTACATGAGGACAATATTCAGTGGACTACGGCCCCTAAACATGAGGGGGCATTGTAATGGAATACCCACTCTGTGCCAATTTTCCAGACTCTGCTTTCCTGACTCATGGGTGTCTTCAAACTATCTGCTGAACTTGAGCCTAATCTCCCTCCCTTACTCAGTTTGCAGATTTATTACCTGACTGCTTCCCCCCGCCGCCCCACAATGGGAATGGGTTTATTGAATTCTAACTGCACAATGGGAAAGGAAAATCATTTGGACTTTCTAAGATAATTATAAACGTTTCTAATGTGGGATGTACAAGAAGTTGCTTAGCAGACTTATTTATAATTGCCAAATCCTGGAAACAACCCAAATGCCCATCAGTAGGAGAATGGATAAACAAATTGTGGTATATTTATCCAATGGAATATTGTTCAGCAATAAAACAGGACAAACTGACACACACAGCAAGATGGATGGAGATTAAAAAGATTTTGTTGAACAGAAATAGCTAGACAGAAAGGAATATGTACTGTATGATTCCATTTATGTGAAAACTTATTACAGTGACAAATCAGAACAGAAGTTGCCTCTGTTGGGGGATGGTTAAAGGCAAGAGGCACTGGGGAGCTTCTGGAGTACAATAAAAGTGCTATGTCTTGATCTGGATAGTGTTTGTGTGGATTAAATGGTTAAATTCATTGAACTGTAGTGTTGAGATTTGCATGTGTTACTGTATGTAAATCATACCTCGATAAAGCACTAATAGCATTTTAACCTTTATACTGGGAAACTTATTAGGAAAGAAAGGAAAAAGAATATTTAAAAATACTTATCAAATGAGAAGCCTTTAATAGCGAGAATTCCTATATAATATGTCTTGCTGTATTGTTACCTAGGGTTTATTTTAGGGGCTAATTAGCTAAGGACCTTTTGTTCTTGTTTGCCTGTGGGCCTCTGATTTCAGTGCTTAGACAGAGCACTGGAGCAGAAAGCAAAAGTACTGAAATTTGCAACTGGAAGACAATGTAGCATTCAGAAAAGGGCAGATTTTGAGGGAGTTTCTAAAAGCAGAGCTGGAATAGGGATTCTTGAGCAAGTGATCTGTTGAGGGAGAGGTCTCTGGTGAACGTGTGCGGGAGTGAGGGAAGCAGGATGGGGCACAGGAAGAAGCTGGGCAAAGACGTATGCTGGACTGGAGTCCAGCCTCAGCCTGATCCCACAGAGAATTCTGGAGTGTGAATGACACCACAGAGTTGTTTCATCTGGAGGCAAGAGGGTTGGGCTTTAGTACCCCCATGTCTATCAGTCCCTGGGGGACTGCCCTGTGTGCACATGGACTCTTGCATGCACATGTGTGGCAACCTCTAGGCATTTCTTGGCAAGGCAGATCCTGTCAGGTGAGGGCACTTTTCCTGACAGAGGAGCAGCTGTGCACTGTCAGCAGCGACAGCAGCTGGGAGATGGAGCATCTAGCTAGTAAAGGGGATCTGGGCCGGGTACTAACAGCTCCTGCAGTCACATGGCCAGTGCAGCAGGTGTTAAAATAAATTGCGGTGCCATTTCAGCTGATCACAAGGCAAGGGGACTTAGGGAACCCACATGGGAAGTCCACAGAGCCTCAGAGTGCTGTGAGAAGATGAGTGGGTCATGGACTTCCTTTGGAGAAAGTGGCATATGTTGGCACCTATTTGGAATTTGAAAAGCAACCCCTAAAGAGACAACCAAATTATGTATTCCAATTACAGATGTTCAAAATACTCCATACTTTTTCTTCACTATATTTATCACAACTGCAAATAAATTTTAATTATTTCTGCACTTAGTTAATTTCATCCCCTCCATAATACTATAAAAGCCACGAGGAGGCTCACAATACTACAAAAGTATGTCTGTCTGCATCTCCAATGCCTGGCACCCAGTAGGTGCTTAATAAATAGTGATGAATGAATGAGTGAATGGGTTTAGGAAAATAGAAGGGAGGTGCTCATAGGGGTGACATCTTATATCAATTATTTTATTACCTGGAATACCTTCTCTGCTGCCCATACCAATCCTAGTTTGTTCTTTAGTGCCCAGCTCACTTCCTACCTTTGGTAGGCATCCTCTCTCCATCTCCTCATGCACAATATCATCTAAGACTAATGAATAGGTGAAGCCTGCAAACTTTGCTTTTTCAACTCTTTTTATGTATTTATCTGTAATCAAACTCATTATGGAAAGGGTATGGTTGGAATTTTTTGGTGATCAAGTTCATGTCTTACTTCTGGTTTCTAGGATGCTTCCTGTGCCATTTCTGTTATTTGCAAAGCACTTCTCCCATAACCATTGTCTACAAAAGTCTTTTAAAGGCCTGTTCACGAGTCATTCCTTTACTCTTTGACTCAGTTGGAAATCATCCATTTCCCTCTGAGTTCTACCACTCTAGGACACTTCCTTTTGCCTCCCTATGTGGGGGTCATTTCTGCACGTCATAGTTCTTCTCCAGACCTGTTGACTCTTTTACAATAAGACAACATGTTGAACTTCTTACTGCTTGGTATACTATCTATGCACAGTAAATGTCTTTTGTACTGTTAGCAAAAATGTGTAGATGTCAGACAATCATTCAGGATTATAGGTTGACTTACAATAATAAGGTTGGAAATTGGATAGGAGGAAAGATTAATTCTTTAATTTTTTTTGAAGTGACTTGAGTTCAGTATTAATACTTGAAGAAGAGATATGGCAATGGAAGAAGTATATCTGAGAATAGTCTTAATGCCAGTTAATGGGGATCAAGAGCACACCAGCATGAGACAGAGTATGGTTTCTCCATGAATTTTCTTTTCTTTTTTCATATTTAGTTGGAGTGATATATGCCAAACTTGAGTGATAGAGACCTTCCTCTGTGACTGCACAAGTCCTACATTTTAGGGCAATTCTTCCCAGAATTGAGTCATGTGGTCTGTGGTCAGCATAGCCCAGCCTGTCTTACTAGATTTGGCACAGATGTTGATGATTGCTCCTTCAGCTTCGAAACAAGGGTTTATAGTGCCAGCAATTCATATTAAATGAAGCCTGTTTCCTCTATAATGTGAGAGCACTTTCCTGATCACTCTTTAATCGAAACAGATGTTTTTGAAGCAGCCTAGAACAGGATATGGAAAATCTGGCCAACAATCAAATATGGATTCAGAGGGAGATCTTTGATGGCCTCCTTTGAGCTGTGGGCACCATCTAAAAATAGCACACTGATACAGTACTTTTTAAATGCAACTAACTGCTAGAGATTCCTGCTGGATTCTAGAAAGCACCATGTGATTTCAGGAAGATACTCCATAGGTGAGGTGCTAGGAGGAGTGTGGTGTGAGCTTCTTTCCCGTGGAAGTGAGTTATGTCAATGCTGTGCTGTGCAAAACTGTAATTTACCTCTCATAACTTCCTCATAAGTTAGGAAGCAGAGCTACTTTCTTCAGCATATAATTCTAGAAACACAGAGAACATATCCCTTACCCCAAACCTGGTTTATATTGGGGAAACTTAATCCAATGCTACAAATACTAATTAAGGCAGATAATCATGCTTACTACTATGCTGGATCCAAAGATATACAAATAATGCAAAGTGGTGAAGCAGAGAATGTATAAGTAGAATTGTAGAATTAGAAGGGATTTTTAGGGTTTAGCTATTACAAATCCCTCATTATCATGATGGTGAGGTGGGAAGGGAGAGAAGAGAAAGTGAATGTTTATTATATGATGATTATGTGTCAGGCATGTATATTATATTATTTTCTCCTCCCAAAAGCTCTATGTGGGAAAAGGTGGGAAGGAATATGTGAATTTATGTAAATTGAGTACAATGGAGACACTGTGCCTTTAAGTAATTTGAATTATCACAAAATTCCTGTGAGACAGATGACATATTTTTCATTTTAGAGAAGAGGAAAGTGAAACTCAAAGACATTAAATGCCATTAAATGCAGGTGGTTGAGTTGGGATTTGAATTGTTCTGTCTACAAAATCCTTGCTCCTTCTGATCCTCATATTTCGGATAAGGGCACAGAATGACAACATGCTTCAGCCAGTTGTCTCTCTCCTATTTCATACTGAATGTGTCCATGACTGGGGACTAGGAGAAAGCAAGCACCAGCTGACCAAAAAGCTCTGGCCTCAGTTAATTCTTCTTCCCAGATTTCATGCCCTCAATGAGTAGCTTTAATCCCAAATTTTCTGTGGGAATGAACTCCAGAGGCCAACAAACATCATTTTCTCTTCAGGTGTTTCCAAAATTGCCAATGAGACTACTTGAAATATTCTTCTGTTTGCTTAACCCTTTGTTGATTTATGAAATTTTAATACGTTCTTTCCTAATGATTTTATGTTATCAGAAATCTGTTTTCAGCCTCCCACTCTGTGTCCTATATCTCTCTTCTCCCCTGTGTCTACTTTGGGTCCCTCGGGCTGGAGTTGGAACAGTTTTCTCATTCTCTCTTCAGAGCTTCTGGAAAAGAGGCAATGATTATTCTCTGAATAACACCCATTGGATATTTGGATATAGATGTGGAATCCTCTTGCAGATTTTATTAATACAAACCTTTCCCTTAGAGCTGTTTTTTTAGAATGGAGAAATCAAATAAGTTCAGACATGCTCTTATAGATGGGTGTAGGGCATGTGGAGAAGACAGAAGACATGGAGAGTCCTCCACCATGTGTTTCAACAAGGTGGAACCCAAGTGTGCTTGGATAGAACCTACACTTTTGTGGTGATAAAAGCTGAAAGACTTTATAGCACTGAATTTCAGATAGTCCTCTGCTCGGCCCAAGGGAGAAGGAAATCAGCCCTATGACAGCTATTAGGGAGCCAATACACCTGTTTTCAGTGATCAAGCCTGTTAATATGAATTCTTGCTTCTAATGACAAGGCACTGTGGTCAGTGAGATTATCACTGCCCAAGACTCAGTATATCTGGTACTTGATTGTGCAGCCCAGGGAGAGCATCTTTACCTATCTGGTCTCTCCTTTTGCTTGGGTGAAGTGAAGTAGAATAGCAATCTCTAAGAACTCATTCCAGTCTGGCAATTTATATCTTGGAAGAATTTCTAGGAGAGGCACAGCACATGCTGTTCCATATCTTGGATAAGCACAAAAGAGGTGAGTTATTTCATGCATGGGAGGGGGGGAATGACTGATATATCTCATTGGAAAACCCACCAGGAGAAGACAACATGGTATCCTGAACCAAGAATCAGGTGGCCTGAGATTGAATCCTGGCTATGCCATGAACTTAACTGGGATGATTTTGCACGAATAACTAAAACACTTGGATCTAAATTCCTCATTACGTAAGAGAAATTTCAAAATGTGTTGCTAATCCAAGCTATAACAGATTATCTGAATCCTATTTTCCTAAACACAAGACTCTAAGGAGCTGTTTTATTTGGGGGAGCTGGAATGCTTGTTTTTCTTTGATTTTGTTTTTGAATTCCAGTCTAATGCAACATAAATAAATCATTTATATATTTAAAAAAAAAAAAGAGACAATTCAAATTCAGTGATCCTCTGAATGTCTATTGTTGGTGCCTTCTACATGCTAGTCACTGAACTAGCACAGGTAGAAAAGGTGAACAGGATGTGGTTTATGACTGGAAGCTCACTGTTTGGAGAGCAATAAATAAACCATTCTGGTGCTTATGTTAAGTGCTATAATAGAAGTGTTCGTATGCTGCCCGAATGAGGAGTTTGGAATTTGTATGGAGTAGAAGAAAGAACAGGGAAGACTGTAGAGGTCGCATTTGGTCCAGTACTCTCAAGATTAAGAGGATTGAAGAGAAGGACATTCCAGGCAGAGGAATGAACAAAGATAGGACAATAAGAGGGAAGAACAAGGAAATCTGGGGCAGGGATTCTGGGATAGTAATACAGAGTGAGTGAAGGAGATAAGGGGAAAGTGTGGAGAGGCTGAATGGAGGTTGTGCTACGCTTGTAATGGACATTTATGCCGTGCTAAATAATTTGAACTTTTTCCTGCAGTGAGGATTCATTGAAAGGTTTTAGGGGTGTGGCATAATATGATCTGTGTATTCTGGAGGAGAAAAAAGTGAGAAGAATAATTAGACATTCTTTCAAATATTCAAAGAAGACGAGCTGAGAGCCTGAACAAAAACCTTAGCAGAGGAATGAAGGAGCAGGCTTTGGATTGGGAATTGTCTTGTAAGTGGAATCAGAATTAGCTACATAATTTGTGGGGCCCAGTTCAAAATAAAATCAAGGAACCTTTTCTTAAAACAATTAAAAGTTTTAAGATGGTGACAACAGGGCTTTAAACTAGGCATAGTGTTCCTGTAAGCATGGGACCCTGAAGTTGACCTTGAGTAGAATAATACTTTATTTACTTCCAAATTTGTTGTAACCTTAGAATTTGTAAGATTATATGTGTTGAGGGGGTCCATTTTGCAGGTAATTTCATCCTGTCTGCTCTGTCACTTGTTTAGATTTTTTTCTTATGTAATATTTTGTTGAGTTATCATGCTAGGAGATAAGTCCAAACAAATGTCAGGCTTTCTGGAATCTTCAATAGGTTTTATGGAGGAAAGATGTTCTCTACGTCACAAAAAAGAGCTGCAGTTTCTTACAGAGACAGTTAAGGAAAGAGAGAACGAGATAATGGAATGAGTGAGGTTATTTAATTTGGAAACAGAAGTAGAGAAGGACTTCATTATGGTATTTGTATCAGTCAGCTATGCCATAGTAATACTGCATGACAAACCAAACCATCTGCAAACTCAGTGATACACGACATAACAGCCCTTTATTCTCATGGTCAGGGGTCCACAGAGGTGTTGTTGTTTAGCTGTCTAAGGTGGGCTCAGGTGGGTGACTCTGTTATGGTTTGAGGACTGTCTGGTCTTAGGTCCAGGCTGTGAGTTGGGTTCAGGTCCACTTTAGGTGTATTTTTTTGTGGGGATTCAGGCTAAAGAGAAAGTATAAAAGGAATGCTCTCTTTTTTTTTTTTTAATTCAGTATCCCTTAAAACTTTGTTCTGATGGTTTTTTTTTTTTAATTTTTTTTTTCAACGTTTATTTTTGGGACAGAGAGAGACAGAGCATGAACAGGGGAGGGGCAGAGAGAGAGGGAGACACAGAATCGGAAACAGGCTCCAGGCTCTGAGCCATCAGCCCAGAGCCTGACGCGGGGCTCGAACTCACGGACCGCGAGATCGTGACCTGGCTGAAGTTGGACGCTTAACCGACTGCGCCACCCAGGCGCCCCATGATGTTTTTTTTTAAGTGTTTATTTATTTATTTTTGAGCGAGAAGGAGAGAGAGTGTGTGTACAAGTGAGCATGGGCAGGGGAGGGGCAGAAAGAGAGGGAGACAGACAATTCCGAATGGGCTCTGTGCTATCAGTGCAGAGCCCTGCATGAGGCTTGACCTCTTGAACTGTGAGGTCATGATCTAAGCTGAAATCAAGAGTCTGATGCTTAACCAACTGAGCCACCCTGGTGCCCCCACTCTGATTATCTTTTTAAACATTTATTTATTTTTGAGAGACAGAGAGAGACAGACTATGAGCAGGGGAGGGGCAGAGAGAGTGAGGGAGACACAGAATTCAAAGCAGGCTGCAGGCTCTGAGCTGTCAGCACAGAGCCCGATGTGGGGTTTGAACTCACAAACTGCAAGATTATGACCTGAGCCGAAGTCAGATGCTTAACCACTTAACCTACTGAGCCACCAAGGCGCCCCTCTGATTATCTTTTAATTGCAAACAGAATGAAGTTTGCTTAGCCATTTATCAGAAATTATGCCCATCCTTGGGTTCCCTTGATAAATATGCTAACTTTAAGTGGGCTATTATCACATGGAGTCCGCAGATATCTCAAAAGAGAGTAGGTTTGTATATTGTCTTATTCAACTAAAAATCCAGTATGTCCACCTCAGGACTGAATAGAATGGTACCACATCTTTGCATTGTGTTGGTTTACTTTTATGCCTTTATTTTGTTGTTGTTTTATGATAAAGCATAATTATCCATCTGTCTCTACTTTAAGATTTTATTGTTTTCCAGAGGAGTCTTGGGACTTTGGCTTAGCCCTCCTGACACAATGCTGAGTGGATAATATTACTAAATATGGGAAATGACCTTTACTTGTCCATTGCCTTCATATTCTTTTTATTTACAAATTTAACTTTATCTAAGATTAGCTGTTTTGGGGTCACAACTTCAGAAGTATCCTGGGTAAAATCTGAAACTGATCCCATACATGGAGGGCAGGGAGAGACCTGAGAAAGAGGCAGATCACTCCAGATGCTGGCTGGCAGGTTTAAAAAGCAAAGAAACTTACAGACGAGGCTCATCCCCCCTCATCTGCAAGAGGAGTGGATCTCTGCCCAGGGCATGATGTTGTCACAGCTATTCCAAAAATGTAGGAGGCCAAGCCAAACTGTGGAAGCATACATAAGGCTTCTACTTGTATCCTATCTGTTGACATCCCATTGGCCAAGGCAACTTATACGACCAAGCCCAACATCAGTGGAGCAGAGAAGTTAACTTCATTCCCAAAAAAGGAGAAAGACAGTAAATAGTTGCTGAATAAAACAAACTCTCACAGGATTCAAGAAATCATATTTCTTTGCACCAGCTATTAGGGTAGTTGCTGGATAGTTATGCTAAGGATAATACTGAAAGGGAGGGTGTGCAAAGGGCCTTGGTTAGCTATACAGTCCTTTCTGACAGGAAGCATTGCTAAAGAGGGTGGAGGTTTCTGCAGATCTTAAAGGGAGGTTCATTCTGCATCTGAGGAGACTGTTAGGTGAGGATCCACTGGGAGGAAGGGGCTGGGTTGAAGGTGAGTCACATGATCTGCCCAGATTCCTTCAAGCCACCAGACTATATGGATTGAACAGTGGCCTCCGGTAGCAATCTCAGGATGAATGGTTCCTTTGATTCTCTGGGAGAAGACACTGTCTCCTGGCCCCTGTGAGACCACCTCTCAGGAGACTTGAATTTTACTGTCTTTTTTCTCTTTAATCAAAACTAAGGATCCATACTATATTTTATATTTGATGGTTCTTATTTTCCTCAATCAAATCATTCAGTGTTAATGTAGGTGCAGTTTTATTTTTGTTTTCATTTGGTAGCTGATAGTTGTTGGAAGAATTTGCTTAAAGGTTTGAAAGGTTTGGGGGGAATATTTAATATTTTTCTTTAGGATTTAATGCCCACAAACTTTTCAGAATTCTCATTCAGATCAAGAAGCAGCTTGGGTCTTTGTGAACAGGCTCCTGGTTTGCAATTGAAATTGCAAAATGGTAATATTGAAATAAGGTAGGTGAAAAATAGTGAATGTAGAAAGGATGACAGAATTAGAGAATCACAATTTTGCAACCATCATTAGTATTAATTAATTCAGGGAAAATGTACACTAATACTAGTAAGTGAGATGTGATGAGGAACAAGATATATTCCTAGTCTCAAAGTGTGTCCCTACAAATTATTAATTAGTTATGGAGGGAAAAAAATTGATGATCAACATTTCAACCAATGCCAAAGTTAGCACTGCCAATATCACATCTCTCTTAATGTAATACACTGCCAACACATCATTTCTGTGATAGGAGAAGGTGAAAGAGGCATAGCCCCAAATGCGGAACACTGTACAAGAGCTGACCTGCACTCTTTAAAAGTCTCAAGGTCATGACAGATTAAAAAAAGGCTGAAAAACTACTGCAAAATAAAGGAGACTAAAAATATAGAAGAATGAAGCAAAAGGTGTGAGTCAGGACTGGATCCTGGGCTGGAATAAAAAAATACAGCTATAAACACATTACTGGGATCATTGGCAAAATTTGAATATGGGCTGCGGATTAGATAGATAGTAGAATGACACCAAAGTTAAGTCTCCTAGATTTGGTAAGTGTACTGTGGTTATGTAAGAGAATGTCCTTCTTTTAGGAAGTACACATTAACTTATTTAGGAGTGAAGAGCACGATGTATGCAATTTATTCCCAAATGGGCAAGAAAAAACGATATATGGAGAGAGTGATAAAACTAATGGATCAGAATTTTTACAGTTTACCCCATTTGGATCTGGGTAAATGGTCCATGGGAGATACTGGTATGATTCTGGCAATTTCTCTGGAGGGTTAAAATGCTACCAAATTAAAAGTTGTCCAAACAAAACTCTACCCCAAAATGTACCTTTAGGTATAAAATGCAAATGTTATGGGTGGTATAATTATAAAATACTGTGTTAACATGAAACCAAAGCTGTATACACTTTTAAGCAGCTAAATCCATTTAATGAAAGCAGAAAAAAAGAAAAGAGAAAAAAAACCCCTCTAGATTTAGTAACAAAAAGGTTGTCTGCCTAGACACGACTGACATCATCATCCGTGTTCTCCACAGTTCATGTCCTAATTCAGCTACTCCTGTTTCAAATGGAAAATGGGAAACATGTATTTCTTTTTAGCTATGGTAGAGAGAAACTGGATTTTACCTGAAAAGCATCTGAGACTCACAGGAAGAATGAAAGGGCAGAAAAGAAGAAAAAATGTTTCTTTGTTGGCACTTCTTAATCACATATTGAGAGAAGAATCACATAATCTATTGTGGTTGAGGTTCTAGAAATTAGACAAGAAAGTCTGCTGTAATGGGGAGGCGTTGATTTGGAGGGTTTGGTAGCAGTGGAAAGAGTCAAAACAAAAGAATTAATTCTATCGGAAATTGTTTCTTGGATCACATCTTGTGTGAGTGAGCCATGAGCAAAGACCGGGAAGGGGAGAGTTGGATCATTTTGAAAGGAACATTCATTTAAAGACTTGGATTCTCTCACTTCTCCCCTGCCTTCAACTCCTGTGTCACCATTTCCTTCAAATCCAGGCAAAACAAGATGCACTGATACCATCAGGCCTCATGTTTGTGAATATTTTGTCTATATTTTAGAGTCCATGTTTCCCCCCCAAAGTTGTCTGTTCTCTGAGGATTTCTCCCATCTGTCTCACTTTTCAGCAGATGTTGGCAACAACGTTGATAGATATTTCAAAACACTCAAACAATTCATTCCTTGCCTGCTTTTATTTCCCACTCTTTCACTTGTAATACATAATGTATGGGCTATATATATTTGTTTTGCCAGTGGCGGAAACCTATTAGCTAACTGTTACCGAGAGCAGTTAAATAGATGAGCTTTGTATTGAAAATAGAGCTGTTTCGCTGGACCCCCGTCTTTAATTTTTAGTGCTGAAACCCTGGTTGTCATCTGTGAGGAAGCAGTAGGTGGAGCTACAGGCTTTTTATCACGAAAGAATTTTTTCAGTAGCTGCCCGTTGCCAGAATAACCTGAACAAGCACATACTTCCAAAAATAACAGAGGCATTTCCAAGTATTCCAGAAATATATGCAAGACTGTTTAGTCATTCATAATCACCGCTTTGCAAGTACTAGAGAGATTCTGTAGAAAATACTTCAGAAGCAGAAAAAAGATTCATAGAATTCCTTGTATTTTTAGAAGAGAGATTCTTTAAAAAATGGAATTCAAGAGGGAGGGAGCAGTACTTACTCTGCTCAGTCATGTACCACTGTTTTTTTCCAGGTGGTGAAAGGGCCCAGAGGGGTAACTGGGGGTGGAAAAAAGTCTTTTCCATTTGCGTCAGAACTCTGAGGAGCCCTTCATTTCCCCACTACATGAACTTTTTTGAGGCTCTAAACTGTGGTTTCGATTTTCTCTGAATTACGGAGGGTGGCCTAGGTTAAGTGATTCTGAGGAGGCCAGAAGGCACTTATAAACAGGTCACTCTCAAGGGTCATTCCTCTCGCTGGGTACCCTGATGTTCTTGACCATTCCCTGAGAGAGGATAAAAAAAAAACAACTTTTCATCATGATGGAAAAGGTAGATTCTCTGTGTGTAAAAATCCACAAGCTCTGAGAAATACTCTAAGGTTTTATGTATATCCTATTATATATACTGTTGGTTCTCTCTCTCTCTTATTCTATATATATTCTCTCATATAAAATTTTGGAGAATATTACTCTGAGAATCTGATGAAAGTAATGGACCTTGACTCCAGAAAAAAATACACATAAATAAAATTTCACATGTAATGTGTATATATATTCATATTTAATATGTTTAATAAATACATATTTATAAATATAATATATAAATATACTTAGTGTATATATATTATATATACATGAGATAGATTTATTTTAAGGAATTGGCTCATGTGATTGTGGGGTCTGGCACGTCCAGGATTCATAGGGCAGACCAGCTGGCTGGAAAATCTGGTGCAATTCCTATGTTACAGTCTTGGGTCAGAATTCCTTCTCAGGGAAACCTCAGCCTTTATTCCTAAGGTCTTTAACTGATTGAATTAGACCCACCCACATTATGAAGACTAACCTGCTTTACTTAAAGTCTGTTGTTGATTATGTCAGTCACATCTACAACACAACTTCACGGCAACATCTAAACTAGTGTTTGACTGAACAATTGGTTACCATAACCTGGCCATGTTGATGTCTAAAATTAACTATCACAGGTCTCATTGCTATGTTCCATTCTCAGAGGAGCCCCAAAAGGAAATGATGAAAGATAACTGCAAGTGCACCATTGCCCTGGATATCATGCAGAAGGCCACAGGGTGACTGTAGTGGACGCACTGAGCCTTTGAGTCCAGCCTGCTTGCCCCTGTCTGCTCCTAGGGACAGGAAATTATGACACAAAAGTAGTGATGAGATCAAAAGGGAGACATTGCTAGGATTTGATGGATATAAGATTGCAAACTCCAGCCGGTTCTGCTTTCAGCCTTTCTAGATGCTGCTGTTGATGATGGCTTGTACCTGAGAAAAGAGTAACCAGGGAGCCGTATGACTGTAGAGCAGACTGGGACAGCCAGCCCCATCCTTTACATTGTGTTCTTCATACCAAATGCAGCAAACCTCTCATTTATAGATGAGAAAAAAAATCTCTGGATTCAGAAAAGTTCATTGGCTCATCAAATACTGAGTGGTTGCCATATGCTGGGCAGTGCTATTGGTGCTGGGAATATACACAAGTAATTAAAACACCCATTTTTCCCCCTTCTGCCATGGATCTAACATTCTAATGGGGTGACAGAAAACAAAGCAAGTAAATAGACAAATATAAAAGTGCAAGTTGTGGTAAGTGATGGGAAGGAAACTAATAAGTGGGCTGAGATGGAATTTACTGAGGAGATGGTGAAAAAATCTACTTTAGGTGTTTCATAAGGCAGCCTTCTATGGGGTGTCGACATGTAAGCTGAGAAGTTAATGGACTTAATGGACTTGGCTAAACCTTCTGCTGATAAGTAAGGGCTGGCCCTGGCCAAGTTATTTTTGACTCCAATCTATTAATCTTTATCCTAGCTTAGAAGTTATAAGTTGTGTCAGACAAAGAAGGTCTGGTATTCCTTCTCAAAACTGAGGGAGAGGGACACCTGGGTGGCTCGGTTGAGGGTCTGACTTTGGCTCAGGTCATGATCTCATGGCTTATGGGTTCAAGCTCCGCGTAGGGCTCTGTGCTGACAGCTCAGAGCCTGGAGCCTGCTTTGGATTTTGTGTCTCGCTCTCTCTGCCCCTCTTCTGCTCATACTCTGTCTCTCTCTGCCTCTCAACAATAATAAATAAATGTTAAAAAATTAAAAATAAAAAAAAAAACTAAGGGGGAATTGTGCATGCATAAGCAAGGGCAGATATGCATAAGCAAATGAAAATGTTTCTGAATCCCAAGAAAGGAAATGCTTGATCATCTTAAGCAACTCTAGCCAGAGTATTTCTATCACTCCTATTAGGCAGTTCTTCCTCCCTGTGGCCTGAATTTTTCATGCTGTATCTGAAGCCTTCTTCCTTTTGCTTTGTCTCTGGTTCATATGGACAAATATGCTGGTTGATTGCTTGTCATGCTTCTCATTTGGGTTAATATATCATGTTTCTTTAATTAGCCTGCCCTCTTGGATCTTATTCTCTATTTAATGACCTTCCAGGCTATATAGGTTGTGTGGATTGTCCTTGGGACAACCCCAGAGGGTACCATTCACATGTAGACATTATAGACTGATATAATCACAATGACAACTTACTGGCAGGTGGTAGTAAAGAGTCTAGAGGGGTCTAAGGAGCACTTTCTCTGTTTTGTGCCAAGCAGCCTTACCAGCTAGAGGTGGCTACATTGTCTATATGTCTTACTCATCAATCTTCTTTCTTTCCAATCCAGACACTTAGGATGGTAGAAAGTGAGCTCATGAATCTTTTTTTTTCTCCCCTTGGCACTATGAAAGTACAGGGACTTTCTTATAGAAAATATTATAGAAGGGCGTTGTCCATTTTCCTTCTTTTTACTGCTGACAACATTGGTTTTTCATTTCATGTCCAGTAACCTCCTGAGATTATATGTGAAATATTGTTTATGGTGATTTAATAGTTATTTGTGTTACCCATTCCAGGCAATAAGATTACGTTTCTTACTGATAATATGAGCAAGTAACATTGAGAAACATTTCCCTCTTACCTGAGAGAAAGATTGGTACCTTAATCCAAAAGACAGATGTCCAGTGGGAGAGTCAGTCTGGAGAAGAGAAGATAATGGACAGATAATGTAGGTGCTTCTTAAAACCTCAACCTTTGTGTACAGTTGAGTGATCCAGGCAGGGACTTTTCAGTTCTTTCCTTTATAGGTCAATGTCCTCATTGGCAGAAGTCATTCTATTTTATTTGTTCTCTAAAAGCCCAAGTTGAAATTTTTACCTGAGGATAGGATTTTAATCTGAAGATAGGATTATAAAGGACTTTTGATTCCTGGGATGGTGACTTGGTCCAATTGTAGCTGTACCACTTACTAGCTTTTTAACTATGGTCAGGTTATTTAAGTTCTTCAAGGCTCAGTTTCTTCACTTATAAAATGCAGATACTTTTAGTTTTTATCTCATAAGGTTGTCATGAAGATTAAATGACACGATCCATATAAAGCAATTGGTATATTACCTGGCACATAATTAATAGTAGCTATTAATGTTACATATTTCTGTAATGATTGAAGTTCCTGAAACAGGTATTTATTAATTTTATAATCTTAAAAATTAAGTCTAGCAAATCAAAAAGCTTAAAGTCTAGATTGCTCAATTCAAGCTTGTTTTAAATTTGTGTTTCATATTTTTCACTCTTGAAGAGAGTATCTTGCATCTTAAAGTATTTCTCATATTGAGGAGGGAATAATTCTTAACAGTTATTTAAAGTATTAGAGGTAGTAATGTTAAAAAAAGAGTTAAATTATTTTCTATAAGTTGAATATAGATAAGTTTTGTGTTTGGTAAGTGACACTGGGAGAAAGGTTTTTGTGAAAACTTTATATGAAACAATGGAATTTCAGGATATGAAGCTCAAAGTATTTTTAGATGACTATAAATCATCTCTTTTGATTAGAGCAAAATGCTCTTTTGGGGAGTACTTTCAGATAAAGCTGGGAAGAGAAGTTGAGCTGGAAGGGCTTTGCTTGCTTAGGTGAGAGGTGTGGACTCATATTCAGCCAATGGGAAGCCAGCAAAGGGTTGGGAGAAGGAGGGTGATTCAACCATAGCATGAGGACATGTGTGCTCACTGCATGTGTGACTTTGATGGGGAGACATTAAAGTAGGAGACAGTTACAAAAGATTAGGTAAGAGGAAAAGAGAATTTGAGTGCAGGAGCCTCTGAAGTTAAAGTTGTCATAAACACTTGGGAAAACCTTGGACAGGGTCAAAGGAGAGGGAAGCATGGACATTGATGCCATTAACTGAGAGTGAATATGAGACAGGTTGGGACTGGCCTTGGTAACAGTATGTCAGCTTGGACATGCTGATAGAACACCCAGGGAGAGGACTTTAAAGACCTTTGGGAAGGGGCACCTGGGTGGCTCAGTCAGTTAAGTGCCCAACTTCGGCTCAGGTCATGATCTTGCGGTCCCTGAGTTCGAGCCCCGTGTCAGGTTCTGTGCTGACAGCTCAGAGCCTGGAGCCTGGTTCAGATTCTGTGTCTCCCTCTCTCTCTGTTCCTTCCCCACTCGCATTCTGTCTCTCTCTCTCTTTCTGTTAAAAAATAAGCATTAAAAGAATTTAAAGACCATTGGGAAGTGCTCAGAAGGAACATCAAGTCTGGTGATTTAGCCTGATATCTTCGGAGAGGTGACGTTTGAAATCATAGGATGGAATGGATTTCCTGGAAGGGGGGGGAAGAAAGTGCAAAACCTTGGGAAATACTACATTCAGGGAAGAAGGTGGTGGACAAGGAATCAGTGGAGACTGAGGATGAACAGTGAGAAAAATAGGGAACTAGGATGGGTAAGAGTCACAGAGGCCAAGGGAGAAGGGCATTTCCATAAGGAAGGGGTCATTAGTCATAGCCAAGAGCAGAGTTTCAATGCAGGGGTAAGGAAGAAGGCAGCTGAAATAAGTATAGATATAGGTAGATATGATGAAAAGCAGTCAGGAAACAAGACATTTGGTGGTGCAGGGCGTAAGAAAATTAAGCTCAAGATAGGGTTCAATCAAAGAAATCCTGGCACTAGAGGAAAGAAGATTGAAAATACCAAGAAGAAAGGATTATTAGACAACATTCCAGATTCTAAGGTGGTATCTTATAATTGGTAAACAATATTAACTTTATCAAGATTTTGAGATTTATGGGGCGCCTGGGTGGCTCAGTTCATGGCTGAGTGTCTGACTTCGGCTCAGATCATGATCTCGTGGTCAGTGAGTTAAAGCCTCACGTCGGGCTCTGTGCTGACAGCTCAGAGCCTGCAGCCTGCTTTGGATTCTGTCTCCCTCTCTCTCTGCCCCTCCCTGCTCATGCTCTCTTCTCTCTGTCTCTCAAAAATGAATAAATGTTAAAAAAAATTGAAAAAAAGATTTTCAGATCTATTTCCTATCTCTCTTGCTATATTTTTCTGTCCCTCCTTATCTTAAATTTACTCTTTTTCAGTGACCTATTATCATGTCCTCAATGAAGCCTTCTGTAGCTATTTTTGGTCTGTATTTAATACCTCTCTTTTCTGCACATCTATTGCATAGTCTGGTTCTTCATTTGCCTTCTCTGTTTTGAGTATTTTAGTTGTGTTTTTCAACTTAAATTCTGCCTCCTTAAATATTAAAAATATGTTTCTAATAACTTGAAGTCATCCACATTCCTGGGCATATATCTATTGTGTTCATATTGAGTGACTAATTACTTGAATTTTTACATTGTGGCTGCTTCAAAATAGGTGGTGGTGGAGGGGATGGTCAGATATTCTAGTTTCATCTTATTACTCTTTCTAGAACTGACAAGAAATTGGCTTCTCAATTACTTTTCCAATAAGCATGCTAATTCAGATGGTATATTGTGTTTGATGTTGACTTTCACATTCAGTTGGTGATCATTATATGTTTGTTGATTGGTTGAAATAGTCATTTTTGTTAAGATTAATGGGCTTGATTTTATAAATGTATCTTGTAATGGCTGACACTTATTACTAGAATTAATCACTTAAAATAATTTCATCTAGTAAAAACACTGGGATTTATTCCTAAATCTTCATGACAAGTTATCAACTTCAATAATTTTCTTTTTCTTTTCTTTTTTCTTAAAAGTTTATTTATTTATTTTGGGAGAGAGAGAGAGAGAGAGAGAGAGAGAGAGAGAGAGAGAGAGAGAATGAATCTGAAGCAGGTTCTGCTGATGTGGGGCTTGATCCCATGAACTGTGAGATCATGACCTGAGGTGAAATCAAGAGTCAGACACTTAACTGACTAAGCCACCCTCATGACCCTCTTTCTTCTTTTTTAAAGTAGGCATATGTGGTGGATGTTATTCAGGCTCACTGACATCTGGCTCTCCTTCCTTCCCTAGACATACAAGAGACTATGTTCACAGCCTGCCTGCAGTTAGGCAGGATCATGTGACTTAATCTGGCTAATGAACCATAAGCATAAGTGAAGTACATAGCTTCTAGCCCCTCTGCTATTCTCCTGTTTGTCTTTTCCTCGATCTGTCTGATCATGGATACATCTTCACATAATGATGACTTTGTCTCACAAATCAAAGCAGCATGGATAGCTGGGCACCATATAGAGTAGAGGATGGTTGCTCTGGAGAGTCATTTGGCCTTGAAGTTTATTTTATTTATTTATTTTTGAGTGATAAAATAATTTTGCGGTGTGTAAAGCTACTGAGATTTGTTTTGTTTTGTTACTGCATCATAAGCTATCTTATCCTGACTATTCCTGTTAAAAGCTAATGGTGTTCACAGTAGCCTTCTAAGCAGTGGAGAACTACCCAGGAATTAGGAAGTTGTTAACCAGCAAGTGATGGTTGTGTGGGTACAATGTCTGATCTCAAAGAGCTTTATCTCTCTCAGGAGAGAAAAAAATAAATACTGTAACTAAATACAAATATGGAAGAATAAGATAAACTATATGCAGCCAACTCTAACAATGTAGAGATCTAGCTACCTGTTGAGGATGTTTGCTTATAAGTGCTGATTTAACATGAAGGTAAAGAAGTTAAGTTAAGGGGTGGGTATGTTTTTAGAGACATGTGAGTCAGATTATCTGGAAGGGTTACCTAGAAAAATCTCCTCTAAGTCGAAGGGAAGGGTTTGAATTTAGCACAGAGACTGCTTGGGATTCTCTCCCTCTTTCTGCCTTTCTCTCTCTCTCAAAATAAATAAATAAAATTAAAAAAAAATAAAATGAATAACTGAAGATAACTGGAGTGAGGGAGGAAATAAAGGTAGAAAAATTGTCTAGCAGGAGTAGGAGAGATTAACAGGTAGCCTGGTGGCCAAGGCAAAGAGAGAAACACTATCAGTCATTAAGAATGACAATATCTATAATATAAGAAACAAGCCAGTTGTTAAGAAAAGCAGAGCCATTCCTGACCATGAGGTCTGATGGAGATTTCTAACATAGGTCTGAGAAATTAGGAGAGTATGATTTAGGGACTGTAAATAAGTAGAAAAAAAAATCTTGGCAGTACAAGCCAACTAGGAGAAACTGAGAGCTTAAAAGCTGGAAAACCAGGTATATGCATTATTGTTTGACCTAAAAATCGCCTGTGAGGGAACCCATGTTTTAATATTTCTAATATATAAAGAAAAGTACAAGAAAATTCAGAAAATGGTTTGTAGATACTACATTGGCTATACAACACTTTGTGGTGTTTTATTTGGGAAAAGGTTTTGAGTTTTATTACTGTTTCAGTATGTGTTTGCGTGAATATATAGAGTAACTTGTGGTAACTGGGAAAGAGTTCTATTGCAATACCTGATATATTTGCTTTAAAAACTCCTCTCCAACCTTAAGAAAGATATGCCAGTAGTAATCAGTGTATTTATCATTAAGGACTAATAGGCAGCCATGGAGGATAGTCTCAAAGGATCGGCGGTTCACTGAGACAGTGAGATAATTTTATAGTTGGACCAAATGACCAGAGAGCTCTTTTACAGCTACTTAAATAAGTTAATATTGATTTTATGATGCTTTTTCTATTATTTTATAAGGGAAAGTAGTGAGAATATGAGGTGTTGGAGTCTGTTGCTGCCCACTTTTATGAACTGGCCTGGTTGCTTTTTTTTATTAACCATTTCCTGCTCTCCAAGGCAATTGAGCAGACTATTCATGGGCTGAACACTAGGTCAAAAAACAACATTTCTTTTTCTTTTTTTTGTAGGAAAAAAAAGACAAATAATCGAATAGACTTGAGACCCTTACATCTATTTCTACATAATTTTGTCCCGAACTCGGATTATTTTACTTACCTGTCAACAGAACCAGGTCTCTTGTTGAAATGCTAATTGAAGTCTTTCAGTTAAGTCTCAAAACATTTTCTATAAAGCCCTTTTTGCCCTGTGTTGTATCCAGAACATTGTTATTGTTCTCCGAATGTTGCCTAAACATGTGACCGACAAAAAACCATTACTGTGGCCCCAGTTAATGCTGCTGTGCAATTCTTTTTTAATACATATCCTTGGGGGCCATACACAACCTGATTTAGCCATTGGCCTAACTATCCTTACCTCTATAATTTTCTTAAGACTCTCTTTTTTAAAAAAATGCTTCTGTTTTGGTTATAAATATCCTGAAATCAGATCCCAACTCTCTAAAAATGAGCCAATAGGTACTATTATGTGCTTAGATTTGTATGTTCCAGGTATTTAATTTCCTCCAAATTTCAGGATCTCAGGCCATAATGTCAGTTAATGTGTATTTATAATACAACCTCTCACATGGTTTCCCACAGATCGTCTTGGCCTGGCAGATCTTTGAGTGAGCTGAGGGCAGGCCTCTGAAATGGAGGGTGTGTTCTTGGACTGATAATCATAAAATTCTGAGGAACTGAGCTTCTGTGAGGCTAGATGGACCCAGGTGCTTTGTTGTCTAGCATTGAGTCTTCCCAATGCGTTTTATTGTTTTCTCTTAGATCTTGTGAGTTCTTAAAAGTAATCAGCTCTGGTGGGAAGTTTTAGCTGAAGAATTTTTATTTTTAGGCTTTGCATTCAACATGTCTTTTTTGGCAAAGCAAACAAAATATCATCGGGCAGGAGGGCACAGGGCTTATTTACCCTTAGGTATATGGTGATTGCATTTCCAAATGTAAGGCTGATACTGGATGGGGTTATTTCAGATTGAGAAAATGGACTGTGGCATCTTGGTATGAATTCAACAACAGTCTCAACCTCTCCTAACCTCCTTTGTGTGACTGATGCCGGGAGACAGAAAGAGACCCATGTATTCCATGTTGGAATATTTAAAAGTTGGAAGTCCAGCTAACAAACCATTACAAAGAAACACTTTAGTCTCTTCTCTTGATAAATGTATCTTCATCTTTACCATCTTTACCTAGCAGGCAAGGTTCAAATTTAGAATTCTTAAAATCCTTGAATTCTCTGTTGAATTGTTCTGGTTGGAGAAAGCCGACCTCAGCCCCAGGCCTGCCACCTGCAGCCCTCTTCCCACTTCCAGCTTCTGCAGCAGCAGAGGCCTCTCCTGTGCAAGCTGGAATATATATGCTGCATGCACAGCCCCTCCTGTCTCGGGTCTAGAGGGGCGTAGCTTGGTGGCACAGTCTTCATTAAGGAGGATGGGCCTCGGGAAGTGGGGCTCAGGAGATCCTAGGCCCTGAGAACTGGGGTGTATTCTAGAAGGAGGGTGTATTAGTTTGCTAAGACTGCTCTAACAACGTATCACAAACTGGGTGGCTTAAACAACAGAAATTTATTGTCTCACAGTTCTCCAGGCTAGAAATCTGAGATAAAGGCATCAGTAGGATTGATTGCTTTGGGGCTGTGAGGGAGAATCTCGTCCATGTACTCTCCCAGCTTCTGGTGGCTTGCTGGACACCTTTGGCATTTCTTAGCTTGTAGATCCATCTCCGGGATCTCTGCCTCCGTCTTCACATGGCACTCTCCCTGTGTTTGTATAAATATCCCTTTTGTATAAATATCCCCTTTCCGTAGAACACTGGTCATATTGGATTAGGGCCCATCCTAATGACCCTATCTTAACTTGATTACATCTGCAAAGACCCTATTTCCAAATAAGATCACATTCTGAGGTCCTGGAGATAGGACTTCAACATGAATTTTTGGAGGACACTTTTCAACCTATAACACTGGTAAGTGTGGGCTCCCAGTGGGTATATCTCCTTGGCCTCATGGATTTCTCGTCCTATACGGAAGGTTGTGTCTAGATAAGATCCTAAGTGGGACTCTCTAAAGCTTGGAGTCTATGGCAGGGACCCCTCCCACCCCCCCGCCCCAACAAGGCAGGTGCTCAGCATAAATTCTTTCTTTATCACCAGTATCATTGCGGTCTTTGACATGGAAAGACCCAGCAATGTAAAAGGCAGTAGGAAGGGTATGAACTTTAACTTTCTCTGGATTTCCCCAGTTGGCTAAATTAATGAAGGCTCTTCCCCATCTTCTGAATAGTCTTTCCAATTTAGTCTGCCCTATCAATTCATTCTTTCTTCACAACTGATTCCCATGGCAACTTCTCACCCAGGTCATGTAATGGAGGATGAGTTTCTGCTTTTTAGAAGTACAAGTGTTGGTCTTTAGCATGACGTCAAAAGTATGGCAAGTCTTCAATAAAAATGTGTTGGTTCTCTGGGCTTCTGACTTTGGTTGATCACATTTTTAAGGTATTAGCTTTGATTTTGGATGGTATATTTCTAGTTTTAAGGGCAGTCAGGCCTTCAATGTTGTGTATGTGGGTTATTTCTGAGCCCGCATTTTAAAAATAATCCATGGCGGGAAGGAGGGGTATTCAATTCTGTGACTAAAAACAATCTCCTGGGAGCCAAAGAAACACACAGATAATGTTTATTCTCCATGCTAAAAATAGGTGGGCTGGTATTTTTAGTCATTGCCCAAAATACGGTGTCTGGACTCAAATTCAGCTGTGGGTGCCTGTCTTTATGGGATCGAATGAGACTGGTAGTGTGGGGAGGAGCCGCTGGGGTCAGATGTTAGGAAAAAAAATGTTTCTAGGAGAGAAGCTGGGCCTTGCTACCAATTTAAGGTTTCCAGCTAATGAGGGTGTAGTTCAATTTCAAACATTTTTAGAGTTAAAAAAAATAAAAACAAAAACAAAAACAAAGCAACCTCAAGGAATTATCCAGAGCATAAAGACCAGCAGTTGTTACATCCCAGGCTGTAAAAATGAGCTACTTCTTCCCCTCAGATGAGGGCAAAACGTGGTCTGGAATCACAACAAAATTAATTTGTTTGCTTGGGTATAAATTTAAAACGACTTACCTGATTTTTTTTTCTTCTGTAATTTGCCAGAGTTAATTCAGTCCCAATGGATTTGTTTTTTACCACCTTACTATAAAATCTGATTTAGTTTCATACAGTTTTCCCCCCCTCTAATCCCTAGACTAAATGTATACTTTAAGAAAACACCAGGGTTATGGCTTATGTTGTTGTTGTGTTCTTGTACAGACTTTCTGGGACTGTAGGTGTGGGAGAGGGATGGGGGTACTTCAAGGGCATTTAAGTAGTTTAAGAAATCTTTCCAAATCAACATGGTGGGTTCTTCCACCTTCTCTGCAAGCTGCGTTCAAGGGATCATTTCTCTATCCAGTCTTACATCTACCAATTTACCACTAGGGTTGAGAACAGTTGTGAGGTTTCAAAAGGAGTGGAAAGAAACACGCTTATTGAGAAAGTGCTGAGGGTTGGATGTGTCAAACTTAAGTATCAAAGCAGAATTTGAGTTATTCCTGTGTTGCATGACAAAGCCATCTTCCCTGCCTTGCCAGCCTAAGACCAGGAATGTGAAGGGCAGGGGGCTACCTCTAAATCATGAGGCCGTGTGAATGGGATTTACACTGAATCCATCCTGGAGCAGGAGCATTTGGAAGATGTTTGATGTCACTCTGAAAATAGTGGAGTGAACCGCGTTGATTTCACTC
Source organism: Puma concolor (assembly GCF_028749965.1). Lineage (NCBI taxonomy): Eukaryota > Metazoa > Chordata > Mammalia > Carnivora > Felidae > Puma > Puma concolor. The sequence goes on along the minus strand of NC_141669.1, from coordinate 108,916,627 downwards.
AGTGCACAAAGTGTCTTCTTTGTGCCAGGCTGGGTGTGAGGACCCTGGGGGTACAGCAGGATGGATTGATGGATCACTACGTCTTACTTTGAACAGCTTGAAGGCTTGTGTTATGACCATGAGTGAGTTCAATATCAGACTATATTCCTTATATAGGAATTAGAAAGTAAAGGGCTTGGTTACATAATCAGCCATCTGGTCACATGTTGTATAGCTTGGTATCACTGGGGAAAAGCTCTACGGCCAAAGGATCAGGTGATGGAAAAAAGGGAAAGAAATGCCATATATGGCATGACCTCTATGCCATGTCATTTGCCAAGCAGATGTGAGTTTTTAAGTTGGGGATCTTCTAATTCCATCCGAAATTAGTTCCCTTGTCTATTAGTGAACCATTTCAGATTTCTTATGATGGAAAGTATGGGCACTTTGAAGGGCAGTGTTCTGTATTTTCCAGACTAATTTTTTTTTCAAAGTACACTCTTTGTACTATAACCATTCTGAGATTAATGGCCATAATTTTAGAGCCATTATTTTCTCCTAAATCTTAATGCACAATTTCTTTTCTTTTTGGCTTCATGAAACTAAGTGTCTCAGAATCACCCACAATAGTGTAAAGGTGGAGACATTGAAGGCAGGTCACACAAATAGTGACAAAGGTGGGAACCCACATATTGTGGCCATTTTCCAAGCTCTTCCTTAGATGCTGACAACAGACTATCTAGCAACTGTTTTTCTATCTCTTGCAATTAAAACGTAGAGTTGACATTTTCCTCTGCTTGGTATTCTCCACACAATCTTTTGGGCGGAGCTTGAGGATTTTTCTGGACTCCTGGGGCTTGTCTGGCTACCTCTCCTGACAGACCTGGACACAGCCCTGTGTGTGTCTGTCGCACTCAGCAGGGCAGCAAATGGCAGGGCCCTGCTGTGATTTCACAGTCCTGCCTTTCTTCTCAGGCATCCAGGCTGGGATATATATATACCATTACCACATCATTCACAGCTTGCTGTCAGCAAGCCAAGAATCACATCACCTTATCCCGCACTCACATTAGCACGAATAATTTAAATCAACATTTCTGTTGGGCTGCATCGGGGGGATACTGTTGTTTGGGAAGTTGGGTGCATCTGCGGGGCCAGCTGACAGTGGTGGGTTTTTCTTGCTCTTGGTGGGCTCAAGTGCTTGTCTAAATACAGCCCCTTAACACTACCTTGTTGTCTCAACCCAGCAGGCAGCGATTCTGGCTCACTACATCACAGCCTCTCGTGTCAACAAAGCCTTGTCTTTGCAGTTTTCCTGGTGTTAGCCTGAGGGGTGTGCGTCTCTGTGAGCGTGTTTGCTAGGAAAGTTTTCCTCCCTGATGGAGGAAAAAGAGAACAGAAATAAACCACAGAGTTCTTTAGAAATGCCCGGGGCACATTCAGATTTCATTGTGAGGTTACCTCCTCCTCTTCCTCTTCCAACCCCTTCAGGTTGTATCCTGGTGTATCCTGGTGTATCACAGACTTTACTGACTTCTAACTTGGACAGCCAACCAGAAGGCAATCCAAATCCAAATACTCTTCCAGTCTCCTTGGCGCCTTTCAGTAAGAAGAACAACAATGCACGCTCCCTGAGCCTCTTTCCTCTCCTGGGCAATGGGGACGGGATGTAGAGGGGAATAAGACCTTCAAGATGTTCCCTCTCCTGGTACTTACATCCTTACATTCTTTGAGAATTGAGATGTGACTGAAAATAATGCCGAGTGCAAAAGTAGGCATGTGGGTAATGCACGTTGTGAGACAAAGAATGAACATTTTTAGGAAACTTACAGGGTAGAATAGGATAAACAGAGACTTCATGGTAGGAAAATAGCTCTTTGAAGATGCAAAAATAAATGATCATCTGACATCCCATTGACCAAACAAGTAAAATGGCCAAGTACAAAACCAAAGCATCATATAGTCAATCCATTCTTCCCTCCATGAGACCATGGCAAGGCTGTGATGTAAAGTATTACCACAGGGAAATAATCATAATAATCAACATAGGGGCAGGAGACATAGTATATCAGTCAGTCAAATGTCAGATGATCATTTATGTTTGCATCTTCGAAGAGCTGTTTTCCTACCATGAAGTCTCTGTTTATCCTATTCTACCCTGTAAGTTTCCTAAAAATGTTCATTCTTTGTCTCACAACGTGCATTACCCACATGCCTACTTTTGCACTCGGCATTATTTTCAGTCACATCTCAATTCTCAAAGAATGTAAGGATGTAAGTACCAGGAGAGGGAACATCTTGAAGGTCTTATTCCCCTCTACATCCCGTCCCCATTGCCCAGGAGAGGAAAGAGGCTCAGGGAGCGTGCATTGTTGTTCTTCTTACTGAAAGGCGCCAAGGAGACTGGAAGAGTATTTGGATTTGGATTGCCTTCTGGTTGGCTGTCCAAGTTAGAAGTCAGTAAAGTCTGTGATACACCAGGATACACCAGGATACAACCTGATATGAAGACTGGGATGTGCTTGGGCTGATGGCCTTCCTTTTGCACTTCTGCCAGAGCTGTGAGAAGAACATCCCTATCTCTCCACCTCAAAATCTATTGGCCTCAGGAGGATGAGAAACATGGAGTAGACTGGAAACCAAATCTGGCTTGAAGCTGAGCCCATCTGAGTCCAGCTGGGATCAGCTGAACCTGAAGATGAATGAGCAAGTGATGAATACTTATTGTTGTGTGCCTCTGAGATTTTTGTGTTTGTTATGTAGCAATAGCTTACTTTTATATAATACTACTACCATTACTATCAATTTTCAGGGTATCAAAGCACTTGAGGAAAAATTATGAGAAAAAAAAGTGGAAGCAGCCCAAGAGTCCATCAATGGGTGAATGGATAAATCCTGTGAGATTTTGTGGTTGGTTGTTACATAGTAATAGCTGACTATTATATGTCATTACTATCATTATTACTAACTTCCATTTCACAACAACCAAATGAGGTTTTTTTTTTTTAAAGAGAGAGGTTGCCAGTGATCCTGGAGCTCACGCAGTATCTGTGTCCTATTGCTGAAGAAATTGAGGCTCAGAGATTGACACTTGTCTAATGTAACATGATCTGAAAAGGTCCAACAGGAATCCTCTGACTGAACCACTTTTGTGGCCTATCTACTCTCAAGCTTCAGGTTAAGATTGTAGATGATAGGATAGTGGCTGACGTTGTGTATGACTCTAAATCATGGTTGTGCAACCAATTATACAGCTACCTTCTGCTTACATGACATAAAGCCTACCCATATTTGAAACCACATGGGAAGATAAAGATCTGTGAATGAAATGTTAAATTATCTTATGTACAAGCATCATATTTTTAGACTCTGGGCTATATCCATCAGTAATTTGTCTTAATGACAAATTGGATTGGAACAGGGTGAAGGAACCACAACCAAAGCACTTGAGGAAAAATTATGAGAAAAAAAAGTGGAAGCAGCCCAAGAGTCCATCAATGGGTGAATGGATAAACAAAATGCGGTATGTATACATACAATGAAATATTATTCAACCTTAAAACAGAAGGAAATCCATGCTTCAACATGGATGAACCTTGAGGACATTAGGCTAAGTGAAATAGGCCAGTCACAAAAGATAGTGCACATAAGCAGATCTATACACTAGAGAATATATTTTGGGAGAATTAATTCTCCTATTGTGGCAATGACTGCTGCTTTCCTCCCATAACTATCTTCCTCTTCTTTGATAATGGAACCTCTAGAATTTTAGTTGGACACATGGATTACTAGAATAGATTACATTTCCTTGCTTCTCTTGTACCCAAACATAGTCTCTGGCTAAGATTTGGCCAACGGAGTAGAGAAATTGTGAACTTTCCAGGATGATTCTTTGGATGGGATTTGTGCTTTATTTTTCTTTCTCCCTGGGAAACGGGCATGATGGTAGAAAGAAGAGCCATTTTGTACCACAAGATGGAAACCTAATTTTGAATGAGACACCAATAAGATAGAAGAAATATTCTTTAACATCGTTAAATCGCCAACAAAGGCTTCATCTACAAACCAGCTCTTAATTAAGTATACTTGTATTTACTTTAAGTCAGCATAGTTCTGTTGCTCTTTGTTACAACAACTTAACCTGCATTCAATGCCCATGCAGTTCTATGAACTAAAATGTTCTTCCCTATCCTAAAGAATTGCTACATAGCTCAAATGTTTACCCTGCACAAGGTCCATCTTGAAAAAACCCTGCCAACAAGCTCACCCCTGCCAGCACCTCAAAACTAATTTGCAGCCCTAGCATGAACCACATTTTATTGTTAGTTGATCATCACCCCCTTCTTTAAAAAAAAAGAGTGTTTTATTTCACTTATATGAAGTATCTAAAGTAGTCAAATTCATAGCAACAGAAAGAATGGAGGTTGCCAGGGGAACCTGGGAAGGGGAAAATGAGGGATTATTATTTCATGAGTATAGAGTATCAGCTTTGCAAGATGAAAAAGTTCTGCTGGTTGCACAAAAATATGAATATACATAATACTACTGAATTGTACACTTAGAAGTGGTTAAAATAGTAAATTTTATGTTGTGCGGTTGTTTCTGTTCCTGGTTTTTTTTGCCACAGTTGAAAAATAAAAAGTAAAAAAAAAAAAAAGAAAGTTGCTGTTGTAGATCGCTGGGAGAAGACCCACTGGTCCCTTCTCACTGCAGGGCTGGCCAATTATTAGCCACTTTGGCAGAGTCTGTGACTTTAATTTGATTTCAATTTGTCCTTCACCACCACCCCTTTCTTATGTTTAAACTCTCCTACAAACTTTCAAATGTTTAAACTCTATGATGATCAGTATTCCCAACAAATACCAGGCTTAAGTTCCCTGTTAAAATCCATCTGAAGTTATATTCCCTCCCCCCCCCATTTCTCTATTTTGAAGTTTTGTTTAAAATTTTTTTTTTCAACGTTTATTTATTTTTGGGACAGAGAGAGACAGAGCATGAACGGGGGAGGGGCAGAGAGAGAGGGAGACACAGAATCGGAAACAGGCTCCAGGCTCTGAGCCATCAGCCCAGAGCCCAACGCGGGGCTCGAACTCACGGACCGCGAGATCGTGACCTGGCTGAAGTCGGACGCTTAACCGACTGCGCCACCCAGGCACCCCTGAAGTTTTGTTTATTGGCAATATATACATGTCATATACAGAATTAAATTTTCTTTTTGTTATTCTCTCTTCTTGTTCTGTTATTATATGATTTTCTGTTTTGGCTCACAGAGCACTTAATTTTTTCCCTGTAGAATCCTTGAATTTAATGAGGAAACTCTGGTTTTATTTCCATTTAGTCAACAAGCATGTCTAGAAGGTCTATTTTGTGTACTGATAAATGGTAATACTATTGATGATTGCAAAATCACAAATGCTTATGGAATGAACAGCAACAACAATAATGGATTAAGTTATGTTCATTTTAGCTATGGTTAGTGTTATATATATTTAATCACAGACTATTTCTTAAAATAATTTAACCAGTTGTATAGTGATCTTACTGTAATCTGCGTATTTGACTAGAATACAATTCTCCGTTCATGCCAGAGGCACTTTACAAATCTTAGGGCAAAGGCAGCTATAGAAGAAGTGGGCAGTACCAATGCCAAACCCTATCCCCCCTTAGATTAAATACAAGTTATGAACATTTACACACATCAGTACAAGCTGTAACCCTCTCTTCCTAACCCTTAGATGCAGCTACTAAATAGTTTTGGGTTGATTCTGTCACCATAAGGTCCCCATACTTTATCCTCGTTATTTCTTTGTTGCTTTCATGAAGGTTATACCTGTGCTAAGATCTTCTTTTGCTTCATGTAAGTGTATGTGTGTGTTTCTGCTCATGCCTTAATTTTATTTCAGGCAGATTTTCTCATATCAGGCCAATACTCTCTTTAACCTCCTTCACTTTAAAGTCCTTTCAATCTTCACTTTCAACTCTTGTGTGGTAAGACCTAGAGCCTTTCACGCAAACCTGTGTCTGTGTGTCTGTCTGTCTCTGTCTTTCTGGATGCATTTAAAATAAGCATCCCAGGTGATTCTGAGCATCATTCCTAGAGAAAAGCGTGTATTTTTGGTACTAAACACATCTGGATTTTAGTCCTGCTTCTTCCACTTCATGGCTGCTGAGTTATGCTGAAGATGTAAACCTTAATATCCATATCCATAAAATGGGGTTAATGAGGTCAATTTATGTTTTTTTCTTGTCTCTGCCTTTGGATTTTTTAGCCATCCCTGGTAGATGGGATGTAGTGAACAAAATGAGGGATTTGCTGAAGATAGGAGCATGAATAATTTATCAGTAGTAGCAACCAGAAAGCAAAATGACCTGGGCCGAAGTCGGATGCTTAACCGACTGAGCCACCCAGGCACTCCTAAATTTTCCCTTTTCATAAAGGTACCAGTCATATTAGATTATATCCCACCCCAATGACCTCACTGTAATTTGATTACCTCTGTAAAGACTGTTTCCAAATCATGTCACATTCTAGTTATGGGGGGTTAGAATTCAATGTAACCCATAAGAGGCATGCAGGAGAGTAGAAAATGAACCAGGTGTGCATAATTTGATTACAGATTGACAGTTGACATCTGTGGTCACAAATTTAAAGTGAGACCAACTGGGGAGGTATACATTTTTTTCAGCCCTGTTCATCCGTACAAAACCCCTTCAGATTCCATTTTTAAAAATTTTGTTTAATTATCGGTCATTTTGGGTAGATGCATTTGCAAATATCTACCGTTTTGATGACATTGCATTTAATTAGTGGGCTGTCATGTAATCACCATTTTTAACATTGATGATATAAGAAGGTGACTTAAAAATTAAGTATCTGGGGGGCGCCTGGGTGGCTCAGTCACTTAAGTGTCTGACTTTGGCTCAGGTCATAATCTCACAGTTTGTGGGTTCAAGCCCCACAACAGGCTCTGTGCTGACGCTCAGAGCCTGGAGCCCACTTCAGATTCTGTGTCTCCCTCTCTCTGCCCCTCCCTCCCCTACTCACATACACATACTCTCTCTCTCTCCTTCTAAAATAAATAAATTTAAAAAATTTAGTATCTGGGTTTTTTGTACTGAAAACAGCAAAGAATTTGTTGGTGTCTTTGTAGTTTGGGGGAATGCAGCCCCTTGAGGAATTCATGCCTGGTCCTCACCCAGCAGCAAGACAATGAAACCTCACTAAAACCAATGAAACAATTTTTTAATGGGAAATTTGTAACATACACAAAAGTAGAAAGGATGTACAATGGACCTCTGTGTAACTGCCATCCTGCTTAAACAGTCATCAACTCATGGCTAATCGTTTTTTTATCCCTGAGATATAGTTGACATATAACACTGTATTAGTTTTAGATGTACAACATAATGACTTTATATATCTATATACTGTGAAATGATTACCCATTAAGTTTAGTGAACATCTGTCACCACACATAGTTACAAATTTTTCTTTCTTGTGTTGAGAACTTTTAAGATCTCTCTTAACTTTCGTATATGCAATTCAGTACTGAACTCAGAGCTAATCTTGTTTCATTTATATACTTACCCATTCCTCTCCTCCCCTACTATTTTGAAGCAAGCCCCATCATCAAATTTTTCATCTGTTGGTATTTCAGTATCTCTAAAGGATTAAAAAATCTACACACATAAAATTAACAAAACTTTCTTACTATCATTAAATATCCAATCCACAATATTCTTATAATTGTTTTTTTTTTTTACAGTTTTTTGAGACAATTTAAATAAGACCCCTGTGATTTGTGTATATATGTCATTAATTTCTTTTAATCTGTAAGTTCTTCCTTACAGATGTCTCTTTCTCTCTCTCCTTTTTCCTTTAAAATTTGTTTGTAGAAAAAAACAGATTGTCCTGTGGAGCTCCTGAATGGATTTTCTTCATTGCATTCTATGGTGTGGTTTAACAGTTTCCTATGTCCTTGAATTTCCTGAAATTAGAAGTTGCATCAGGGGGCTTAATCAGCTCTACTTTGGTGGTTTTGCCAAGACATTGCATGGGAAGTGATGGTTCATCTCTCAGTTGGCACAAATATCTGGTGGTCTCTTCTGTGATATTAGCTGCCATTGATGCTTAATGACCAGATCCATTAATTTCTTGGGGCTTGCAAAACAATGATATTATATCGTTCATTCTTTACTTGTTAGGTGGAATAGTTCAATAGCTGCTATTTTGTTGTATGCTGCTACAATATATAGAAAAGACAGAGTAAGTGCTTGTTTCTTTTCCGTTATTTTTATTTGTCTTTTCTTTGATTTAGCGTTTTCCAGTGATGGCTAGTTAGTCTGTTAGGTATTTTTAAATCTCATTTATTTAAACACTTGTGTTTTAATCTGTTATATGTATTATGTATTATCTTTATTGGTATTCAAATTGTTCCATCTTTGGCCAGCAAGCGCATCTTCAAGTTAGCTCCTGAGTGCTTTTGCTATGACTTTAATAGTTTTGATTGTGCTTTCTTACTTTCTGCAATGTTCTTCTTACCTCCAAGCAAAAAATCCTGAATGCTGAGGGGAGATGCCTAAGAGCAGAGAACACATTGAGTTTTTGAGAGAACAACCCTAAATGGAAACTTCACATTCCACCAATACATGCTCCCATCTCCTCTCTTCATTATATTTGAACAAATTGTATGCCCAAATAGCTGTGAATCTATTCAGAGAGGAATAATCAATAAAACATGTCTTTATAATATGCCTACGACTTGGGCTCTGTACATAGACTATCAATAAAAAGGAAGACAGCAAAAAAAAAAAAAAAAAAAAAAAATACCATGAACAATCCCTAGTTCAACTGTCCTTGTCTCCAGGATCTTTCCTCCCATTCCTCCTGCTGGCCAAGTCAAGTGAATCTTAGCATTTCCACGTCCTCCATGATGTGTCTTTTCCTAACTTATCATATTGTTCCAAATTTGGTTTACTTGGTCACTGCCTACTAAACTCTAAGATGCTGGAATGCTGGAGATGTGATTTTTCTTTCTACACCCTTAGTAACTAACAGAATACTGGGAGCATGTCAGGCACATATAAAAGTTTGAATGAAAGAGTTAAAAATTCAGTTGATGCCTGTTCAGACAATACAGGGTTAATTAAAAAAACATGGAATCTTTTATTCGTTTTAATCGTTTATTCATTGACTGGATTCCCATTCCAAAACGTAATTGTTGAACTAAGAGCATTCTGTAGTTCAAGGCTCCTATAGAAATATAATGAAAGCCACACATGTAAGTTAAAATTTTCTAACAACCACATTAAAAGAAGTAAAAATAAATGGGTAAATTAAATCTCAACCATATATTTTATTTAATTTAGTATGTCTCAAATATTATCATTTCAAAATGTAATAGATACTAAAAATTATTAATGCATTATTTTACATTCTTTTTGTCATACTGAAGTTTTTAAATTGGTATAAATTTTCCACTTAGAATATATTTCAATTTGGGCCCTAAATTTATACCAGAAATATGTGATTTGAATTTATAAAAATTTATGGTTGAGAAAGTAGATTCACACACAAACTTGTTCTAACATACTTAAAAGTTTTCCAATAATTGAGACCATCATAAGTTAAAAAGTTTTAATTTAAATAAAGTAAAATGAAGTTTAAAACTCAGTTTCTTAGTAGTACTAGCCATAGTTTAAGGCTTAATAGCTATATGTTATGCTGAATAGTGAATTTCTAGATAATGTGGACCTCAAATCATGAGGTGTGTGAACAAGGATGAGTTCTCCATCATAATATTAATCAACCAGTTTTCTTCTGTGTTTAGTATTCATGGAGTTACATTAATCACATTTGCACATTAAAACTTCAGACATAGTCCTATTAAGGAGGAAAAGTGCTTCCCCCCCTCAAAAAAAATGGGTCAAATTCTTTGAGTTTTCCTATGGGGCTGAATTTAGTCACTTTGCCTGCTACAAATGATGTACTTTTATATTTTTTTAAGCTGTCCTTTGGGGACCTGATTGTTTTTTCAGCTTGCAGCTGCACTATTGATAGGTCAACAATTAGCCTAGTATTTTGAGTTGCATAACAAATACACCACCTCCCAAGGAATGAATGGTGTCAAGACAAACTTACACCAGTTTAGGTAGACTCTCCTTTAATGTGTCATGTTTCTGTATATTTTAATAAAACAGGGCTATGAAATGATATGGCACTCTTAAATATCATAGTTTTCAAAAAAATTTTTCAAAGAGAAGAGTAAAGGCATTGGAATTCTTCTCTATCAACACCTACTGAGAAAAGGTCCAAACTTGAAAACTAGGAAGGAGTGTAACTGAAGTTAAGCATTAATCAAGCTCTACCATTCTTCATAATTCCAGATGTCCATAGGTAGGACAAAGCAGAGAAGTCATTGGAAATTTAAAATAAAAAGGTCAATATATGAAAAGCTCACAGCTAATTTTATATTCAGTAGTGGAAAACTGAAAGCTTTTCCTCTAAGATCAGGAGCAAGACAAGGATATCCACTCTTGCCATTTCTATTCAACACAGTACTAGAAGTACTAGCCAGAGCAATTAGGAAAGAAAAAGAAAAAAAATGCATCTGAACTGGAAAAAAAGAAAAAAATTATTTCTGTTCACAGATTATATGATCTTCTACATAGAAAAACCTGAAGATTCTAAGGGAAAAAAATATTTAATAAATTCAGCAAAGTTGCAGGATATAAAATCAACAGACAAAAATCAGTTGTATTTTTGTAACAACTAACAATTAGTCATCTGAAAAGGAAATTAAGAAAACAGTCCCATTTATAATAGCATCAAAAACAATAAAATATGTTGGAATTTACTTAACCAAGAAGGTAAAAGATGTGTACACTGAAAAGTATAAAGCAGTGCTTAAACAAACTAAAGAAGACACAAATACATGAAAACACATCTCATGTTCACAGATTGGAAAACTTAATATTATTAAAATGACCATACTGCTCACAATTATCTACAGATTTAAGGTAATCCCTATCAAGATCCCAATGAAATTTTAAAAAAAGAAATAGAAAAAATTTCTAAAACTCATATGGAATCAAAAGCTGGATGTTGCATACTTCCTGATTTCAAAACACATTACAAAGGTACAGTAATCGAAACAGTATGGCACTGGCATAATGCAACAAAGGTCCACCCATGTTCAAAGGAGGGTACAGACTCTCCACCTTTTGATGGAAATAAGAACCTCTTTATTCTGTAGACAAGGAACACCACAGACTTTCAAGATGCAAAGTTTGCTTTGCTCCCCAACACCACTCTTATTTTGAAGGGAGTGGAGTGGAGGGATTTGTGAGGAGAGAAGACCACTGATTTCTCACTCTAATAAGCCTACAATTGTGAAAAAAGTTAATTTCTCCATTAAATTATCTTCCCATTTCAACTAAATGACTTAAGGATATCTCTTGGTGGAAGTATAGCAATATGATTAAAGGTAAATGTTCCAGTTACTTTTTGCCGTGTAACAACCTACACCAAAACCTGTGTGGGGGAATTTGGATGGGCTCAACAGAGTGATTCTTCTGCTCAATGTGGTGTTGAGCAGGATCACATGGTGAAATTCAGCTAGTGGCTGGGTTTTCCTGGAAGGTCCATGGTGGCTTCACTCACATGCCTGTGCATTGGCAGGGAGGTCTGGAAGGCTGGGCTCAGCTGTGTCCCTCTCTCTTTCGACATGGTCTCAGAGCCTCTTGATGGGGGTCTTTGGAGTAATAGACTCTACCTCTAGATGGGGGAAGGGCAAGGTAACATTTCAGAAGAGGATATGGAATGGAAGACATTGTTGCAGGCATTTTTGGAAAATAAAATCTGCCGTTATAGGCAACAGAAAGGTCATGAGGTAGAACAGAAGAAAAACGGTGAGTTAAATACTAAGATTATTGACCCTAGACAAAGTATGATTGATTATCTCAAAGTGTTATGGTGATTTGATAAATTAAAGAAAGAAGGGCTGCTTAGTTCCTTATTTTTAGTCTTATTGTGTAGTTTTAGCTTATTTATTGATTTGCATTTGTTATGTTTTGTCCAAAAAACTCACTTTGTTTTAGGGCCTTGGCCAAGGTGCAGAATTTAACTTAGTGATTTAACTAAGATTTTGTTCATTTTGACAGTATCTTCATCCATCCATCCATCCACCCACCCACCCACCCACCCGTTTATTCATTTATCCATTCATCCATCCCTCATCTATTGCTTCAGGATGAATTTGGTGTCTACTATGCCCTGGACACTGTTTTACGTGGTGGAGTTATAGCATTGAGCAACACAAAGTCCCTGGACTTATGAAGTTTACATCCTCCATATTTCTTGCTTGGAAAGTAGCTCAGAACAAGGCAAAGGGACAGTTATGACTAATGAGAATTGGGAATAGAAAAAGAATGTCTGTAGGACTCTAATGGTATGAAAAGAAATACTTCCCTCTTAACCCGCACATAAACACATTGGGGGAAGCCCATTTCTTTTGTACATGTGGGGAAAATAAAATCTATTGGTGGATGTTGAGGAACTCTTCTGGAAGTCTGGAGTGACTTTAAATTTGCCAGGAGGCTGTAAATGAAATTAACTGTTGTGTTCTGTGGGTCAGAAAATAAAACTCAGCTCAGAAAGTTCCAAGAAGTGATTATTATCAGTCTAGGTGACCTTAGATCCTTCTCATTCTCCTGGCTGTTGGGAGGCTATGAAATGCAGAATGCTTCTGATTTTGTCATACTAATTTTAGAAACTTCAGAAAGGTATCAAAGGGGAAGGTAAATATAACTATTAATTTCACTATCCAAAGATTAGCTCCACAAATATTTTGAAATATTTTCTTGGTTTCTTTTGTTATTAATACCACTGTAACAAACATCTGTGTGCATTGAGATATATACAAACATCAAGGCGCACAGATGTTTGTATATACCTCTGAAATTTTCCCTTAGGATAAACTCCTAAAAGTGGAATTTCTTTGTCAAAAATATAAACATTAATAAAAGGAGAATTTGGATTTCCACTAATTAGCCCTGAAATGGCATCTGATGGTTGTGTAGGTAAACGTGTCATGTTTTGTTACCAGAGGTAGTATTGTAACAGCTGTCTTTCACAATTTCTTAATGAGGAGAATCCTCATAATAGCATTCTTGAAGCTGTTTGAGACTTGTTCAGGAACAAAATTCTTAATCAGTCAAACAAGAGTGGCTTTTTTTCTTTCTTTATTAAATGATTTGCTTTTTAGTTCCCAAGTCAAAGCAAGACAAGCAGACACATAAGTTGGAGGTTGCATCCATCACTTACAGCTGCTCCTGATAAAAGAGCAGTTCCAAGTGCCTTCGTGCTGGCAGCTGCTTCCTTGCCAGCTATCATTCCTTCCCCTGTATCATCTCAAGTTCCTCATTTTGTCCAAAGTGCAGAGCCAAGAGGGCGTCTGTTCTCAAGCCTGGGACCCACTCACCTTATCACTCTGCATTGCATCCTAAGAAGAGAGGGCCTTTTCTGTTTCCTTCCCCCATCCTCCCCTGCCTCCACTCTTTTAGCAGTTTATAACAAGTTGCTGTCTTGTATACAGAAAAAGCAGGCCCTCAACAGGATCTGACTATGCTGTTTGGAACTGTTTACGACTTATTTTGGACTCTCCAGGCAGGGCCATAAATATACAGTTAATCTGCCTGATAGCAAGAACAGCCACCTTGGCCCCAAGAGATTAACCACATGTGGAAACACAGAGACCCCATCTTTCCTGCACCAGCCAGCTGTCCACAAGGCAGGCCCTCTGTGGATTGGATCCAGGACGGATGCTCTGGCTGCCCCCTCTGGCCATTTCCTTTCCCTGCACAGTCTTTCAAACACCTGGTGCCATCCTTGCTCCTTCCCAGTCCTTGGAAAAGATCTATCAGTTGCTTAAGCCATTGGTGGTCTCTTTTAACTTTAGTTTGGAATTTAATCCCTATCACTGTGACTTGGAAAGCCTTGTCACATCTTGTTGGGTTATTTAGGGCTAGTGTAGCCACTAGCCACACATGGCTATTGAAACAAATGAATTAAAATGCTCTAAAATAAAATATTTAGTTTCTCAGTCACTCTAACCACATGTCAGATGTTCACTAGCCACCATGTGGCTCGTGTTACTGTACTGGATAATGCAGATATAGCACATTATTGTCATCATGTTATTGTCTTCTATTCGACAGAGCTGATTTATGACATTTGCACTGGGTAAGGAAGAGGTAGGAAAAACAGACTTCATATTTTGGACGTTTTGCAGGCCTGAACATGGAAAAAATTAGTAATAGTAGTGGCAATTTATTAAGCTTTATTTATTTATTAGATTTTATTATATTCCAGGTATTTGTGCATTGAACCTTACACATTCCACTTCATTGAAACCTCAAAATAAACCTATAAGGTAGGGTTCTTATTGTGCTCATTTGACAGATGGCAATAAGAAATATGAATAATCTTCCCAAGATAATACAGCTAGATTTTGAATCTGTTCTGCCTTCCAGCTCAATTGCCCTTAGCCACTGTAAGAAACCTCATGTCTGGGCTGCCACTCCTAGACTCCAGGACTGTTTGGGCATTTCTGAGACTCTGCAGCTCTCTGGAGTGAGGGTTTGAGGCTAGAAGTCTATTCTGACCGAGAGCCAGCTGCCTCAGGTGTGCACTCCCACATCCAGCCAAACTTGGAAGACTTACTTTCTAGAAATCCATGTAATTTCAGTTTTCTGGCTGTTTGAACAGACATTGGGAGTTTATTGAGTATCATCTTGATGCCAGGTTGCAGAAGGTTCTCAAGTTTTTCCAACTTAAGACAAAAAGTGGCTTGGACACTAAAGGTCTTCAGAAGGCACGATCTGACCTGTTCTAGCCACCCTAGATACACTTAAGTATTAGGGACATGCTTTGGGTGGGTGGTCACACTGAGGGGTATGTGGGCAGTGAAAGGAAGGGAGGAGTTAAGGCGGTCCTAAGAGAGTCCTATAGAAGATTCTTTATTATGTCCCTAGGACATTTGCTTATAACCAGCCACTCTCTTACTCATGGTTCTGGTCATTGTTCCTGCTGTCCCACCTCCTGCCTCCTCCCTTTTGGACGCCTGTGGGCATCGAAGTTTTCTCTTCATACTGGATATGAGCCAGCACCCCAGCACTTTGTGAGTTGAGTGTCAGGACAAGGTGCGACTTGATTCTCCTAGAAATCTCCCTTGTTCTAGAGATAGCCTGTGGGGCCAGGAAGCTCTGAAGGGCCAAAGTTCAATTTTCTCTCCTCTCATCTCACTTGAATCTCAGAAGGTGTAAGTTCCACGTTTCATGGTGGTGACAGATCAGAGGGGGGCTAGACCTGACAACACAGCTGCTGCTGGAGGGAGTGAGGGGTGGGCTGATTAGGTGAGGCCTGCACAGCTGATGGCAGGCTGGATGGCAGGGTCTGGCCTCTTGGAGGAAGCACCCATTCCCATCTTCTCAAGCCATGAAGCTTCTGCTTAAAGCCTTGTTTGGTGGAAAACTCTTTGTAGACATTTCTTTGTTGTTTGTGTACACGAGTAACTCTTTAACCCAGTTGCGAGTTACTGGAGAGTAGAGGGTGCACCTTACTATTTAATATTAGTATTTATGAAGTACTGGGTTATACCTTTACTTTATGGCCATGATTTAAACAAAAAAGACTTTAGAGGGAGACCATGGCAATATAGTCACCATATTTTGTTCAATAAAAAATGAACATATCAAATGGTTTATATTGAACAATATAACCTAGAACATAGAACAGGTTCTCTATAGAACCTGTCTCTGGCCTTTCTCCCTTTTCACCTAACAGTTATCTCTCTCTCTCTCTCTCTCTCTCTCTCTCTCTCTCTCTCTCTTTTAATTCTTACAAAGAAGAAAGTCAGGATGTCACCCATAACATATTCACTGCTGGCTATCTCTAGGTTTTAGGATCGTGCTTAAGTCAACCAATAACTCCAGGGAACTTCAGTAAATATAGAGTGTCCTGGAAGCTGTGAAGCAGGTCACAGATTTGAGGGAAAGCCCAACACTTAGGCACTAGAAGGTCACTATCTAAGGGAGCTTCCATGGGATGCCTGGGTGATTCAGTCGGTGAGGGTTGGACTCTTGATTTCAGCTCAGGATGAAATCAGCTTGAAATTCAGCTTGATTTCTTTCAGCTCTTGATTTCATGGTTCGTGAGATTGAGCCCTGTGGCAGGATCTGTGCTGAGCATGGAACCTGCTTGTGATTCTCTCTCTCCCCCACCCCCCTCCTGTCTCTGCCCCTCCTCTGCTTTCATGCTCTCTCTATCAAAATAAATAAACTTAAAAAAAAAAAAAAAGGAGCTTCTAGATATGGGGAGTGGGAAATAAAGGAGAGCCCCTTGTCCTGGAATTTATCTGCTCCAAGCATTTTTCAGTCCTTACATGCCTTCCTTCAAGAGTCAAAATCCTTGACCTAGATTGGTTCACATGACCATTCTTGGCTGGAGGAGGGTGGGACACTTTGACTGATGGGAAACTGGTGCTCTTAGCAAAGAAAGAGGGAGAGCAAAAGCAGCAGATAACTGTTAGGGATCATCGATACTTTTCTTTCTGTTCATCTGTGGTTTCTAAGTTTTTTACAGAAAATATTAAAAAATTATTTTTATATATGTATGTATATTACATATATATTTTATAATATTTTTTAAATTTGTTATTTTAGTAGTAAAACAAGATATGGCAGAGAACCAACTCTGTAAGAGAGAGCTGATATAGTAGAAGAATTTCGGAGGTGAACATTTGGGGAAGTAAAGGGATAGGAAACCATGCAGGAGGGATTTCTGGGAGGAGCCTGGAATGTTTTAATCAGGGGTCAGGAAGACTTGGGTGCGTAGGAGAGCTCCTTACACCACTTTTGGAAACAGCATCTGGATTTGGTGGGGGTGTTCTTCAAGGCTCCAAGGGTGCCCCTGAAGGTTATTGCTGCCCCCAGATAGGAGTGGTAGCCACAAGAGCTCACATATGACCTCACCAGGGGTATGTGTGTAGGGGCTCAATGACTCATGCAGCAGTTGGCTTAATTGGGTAAGAGGATTTTGACATCCCTTCCAACTCTGATTTATAGGGTTCCATGACTCACTGCCAGTGTGCATACATTTGTAGGGGAAGCAGGCAGGCCAATTTGTTGAAAGTAAATTAAAAAAAACCTGCAGATGCCTGGGAAGAAGTACAAAAACACAGTTTTGATAATTTTACATATTCAAATGTATGTATGTCCAAGAATGTACTAAAGATTCTTATCTTTGCCCCATCTTTGGTCCACAGTCTCTCCTTCTCTTTATCTTTTAGCCCCCAGCTGCACTAGTGGAAAGAAGAAGCAGAGACTTCCTTTAAAATGACAATATGAACACAAAATAAAATTTTGTCAAATATATATGTATATTTGACAAAATACATATTTGACAAAATATATATATATATATATTTGACTATATATATATATATATATATATATATATATATATATATATAAATTGAACTAGAGAATTGCTCACTTGGTGGCTTGGTGTTCAGGGAATTTGCTTGTAATGAACCAAATTTCAATTTTCTGCAGGTAGTGGGATTTGAACAGAACTTTCCTGATTCAACCTGAGAGCTGATCTACACTGGATTGTCTGGGGACATACCAACTTTCAGAGTCATCTTTGAATATTCACTCCTGGGGTAGGTGAGGACTTTTCTGGGCACAGCAGACTTTAAAGTGACATGGATGTTCTGGATGGTTCTGAGGGGTCTCTCATTGCTGCTCCAATTTGGAGATGACCAAGAAGGATCTTGGGGGCTAGCTCTATCCCAGTCAGGAGGACTCCTGAATCAGTCAGGGTTATTCTGAAATATTCATGGGGCTCATGTGTGGATGCTGTGTTGAGCCCATCAGATCCACTGACATGAATGAAGTACTTCTTCCTATAGCTGCTGGAAGTGCTGCCTTAAGATAGGCATCAATAATCAGAACTCTTTCAGAGCCTTGGTTGAAGAAAGCTGCCTTGTCCAAGGACACATCCCTTCCCAGGTGACCCACATCCAAAGACTGAAATGGAGGTAGAAAGGCTCTATCCCCTTGCTCCAACTTGACAACTTCAAGTCTTTGCTCATGAGCCCTGTGGTCCCTCTAGAACATCCTGGTGGCTCTGAAATTCTTCATGCCTTCTCATCTGCCTCACCCAGAATATATTGTAGTAAATTATTACACCTTGATGCATACATGACTTTCTTTTTTAAGAATTTGTAAATTTCTCAAAGCTAGGAGGTATGTCCCATATTTATTTGTATATGTCAAAGTGGTTTGCACATTGTAAGTACTCAAAAAATATGAGCCAGCCATTCTATTATTATTACTGATGATGTTTGCTAGCATTTTTTGGTGATTACTATATACTACATACAGAACAAAGAGCTTTGTGTACGGTATTTCAATTAGTCCCATGCTTAACCATGAGGTATATGGTATTATTTCAATTTTAGAGGAGAAAAACCCAAGGCCTTAGACTAGTACAGTAACATGGCCAACATGATTAATGGCAATTGATGGCTTTGATATAATCATCATATTTTCCTTATGTATAATATACTTAGTTTTTTCAGAGCTCTTTAGTATTTACATTTTAATTTTGTTTTTCTTACACCTATGTGAGTAAACCATTTTACAGATTAGGAAATAAAGGTTTATACCATCTAAATCCAAGTAAAGTCATATAAGGATTAATAAAAGTCATGGTAGGTGGCCTTTTCAATAGTTGTGTTGACAGTGAAGGTCTGGTATGACCTCAGGTCCCTATTGTCTGTTGACTTGGACTTGACACACACAGAGGAGATGTTTGTAGGCTTCCAAACTCCTGGATCATTTTATACTTTCTGGGAAAGCCCCAAATAATGCCAAAGTCCATTGGAGCATCATTTAATACAAAGTAGAGATGGGAAAAAAAGATGCATGGGAGAGGTATTAAATGATTCTGAAAAAAATAAATGATTTTCTTGGTTATGACCAAGAAAAGACTTTAAAAACCTTCCATTACAAAACTGGAGATGTGGTTAGTCAAAATTAACAAAAATATTCATGCTTTTATTCTGGTAATGTTGGACAAGGACCACCAATCTGTCACCAGAAACTAACACGCATTTTTCACAAACCAACAAAAATATGTCCCCTACAAAAAAAAAAAAAAAAAAAAAGAATGCTCACACTGTGTCTGGAATGTCACATCAATACCCCTCTGAAGATTTGCAGAAATTGTGTCTGATTTCTTAGTAATTCTTCTAGAGGCTACATCACTACCTCCAAGTATGTTTACTGCTTAAAAATAAACAGTGTAGACAGGAAACTGATGTGGGATGGACATGATCCTTATGTTTTACTCCTGCATTTCAGAAGACTCAATATCTTCATGTGCCTTCATGCTGTACACTGTTGCTTTAGTTTGATTATTCTTTCCTCTGCTTCTCAAGGCAGAATGGAAATAGGATGAACAGAATATGTGTATTAAGTACCAGACTTTCGAACTTGATCAGTGAGTGGCTGGCCTGCCTTGATAAACAAGGTACATTTTTGTCATCAAGAGTGTGGATGATACAGATGAGCTTATCTTCACATTAGGAAAGTGTACACAACATAAGTAAAAGGCCAGATTTTAGCAGCTGCCGGATTTTGCTTTGAGTTCTGGTCAATCAAGAACTCATCTGGGACTTTCCTCCGTTTCTTAATAGGGTAGGAGATGTCTGCATCACAGAAAGACCCATCAACTGAAAAGATCTTTCAAGGTCACGTCTTCCTCTCACCATGAACTAGGCATTCCTCAGTCATGCAGGATGCTGATGCTTATGATGGGTCAGGATGTCACATAAATAAATATGGCTGTTAAAGACTGTAGTTCCATTGGCCTGAAAATGAGGGCATCCTTAACTTTTATTGTTCATTTCTCTCTTCCCTCTATATCATCCTCCATTCCTGTGCTTCTTTATTTTCTTGGTGTGTCAGATTCTTTAGGTTTGGGGGGCAAAGTAATTCAAAGGCCACTCTTGTCCTTGAGAAGCTCAGATTCTGCAGGGAGCTGGATAGTTAATCTTTCAAGATTTTACCAGGAAACATCTTGAGTATCTAAAACAGAGAGACTTTAGTGATACAAGGAATAATAATAGCAGGAAATTGCTGGCACAGGTTATGGAAGAGCTGAGAAACCAAAAGGATCAGTGAAGACCCTAGAGATTAGCAACAGCAAGAATCCTTTACCATCACTTGGAGAGAGGGAGAGAGGTAGAGAGGATGGGGAGTTTGTTTTGAGGGATCAATTATTAGAAGCTGGAACCTGAGTTCGGTTTCTTCAGTGGAAGCAGCTGTCACTACAGGTTTTGGCTCTCCTGGAGATGCTGTCCAAGGCAGAGAAGAAAGACCCTGGCTTCTCCTTTCTGTCTGCTTTTCAATCCCTCGCCACTGCCTCCCATTGAGCAAACCTAATGATTCTGTCGCATATATTGCTTACCTGTTGTGATAGCCCCAGGCCTATTTTCCCTTTGATATAGTTCTCAGCCCTCCTTTTCTCTGTTCTGAATCTCAGGGACTGACAGAACCTGGGAAATACAGTGTGCAAGGACCAGCCCCTGACCTTTAGTACAGAGAAGGGGTGGGTTGAGGACTGGATGAAATGACTATTCACATGTAATCAATATCCACAATAGAATCCTCACTGGGTGTTCTTTCTCTAATTCTTCATGCTCCTACTTCTGCTTGCCTTTAGAATCCAGTTCAGCATCACTTCTGGAAGGCTTTCTCTTTACCCTGCTAGTTTGAAATCTACCTTTGTTTTGTGATCTCATAATGTCCCAAGTACACTTTTATTAGGTTATGAGTTACATTAAATTGTAACTGACAATTTTTTGCTTTGTGTTTCTCCATAAGCCCCAAATCTTCTTGGTGGCAAGGACCCTGTCCTATCCTTCCATCTGTCTCCAGTCCAGCACTCCTCTGTAGTCGGAGGTCAATACACAAATGAAGAAATGCCTGAATCTTATGAACTGAGATGGGTAAGACACCAACAGATATCTTCATATGCTAGTCATTTGCTTTATGAAATACAAAAATTGTGCATTTAAAAAATGGTCTGATTAGCTTTTGTCATTCTTTGAGAATTTACAAATAGTTTTATTTTTAGAGCCAAACCTAGACTCCGTAGGTTAGAAGCTGGATATCCTTTATCATTCCTTTTGGATGCTAAATGTGTGTCTTTGGCAGATAGAAACTGTTGACAGATTGCTGGAAAGGCAAACAGAGATGACAGAAGTGTGAAATAAATGGTCTTGGGAGCTGAAAATTGATCTTCTGAATGCTCCCTTCTTTTATACTGATGGTTATCTGCCAGGATAATCTGTCAATTAGTCTTTTTGTCTTTTACCCCTTTATTCCATCATAAACAGAGCATTGCTGCTATAGACAGGACAGAAGAAAAGAGTTTTTATTTAATCATTGGAATGAGACAGTGCATGATCTTCATGTTTGAGAAGAATGGACTTTATCCCATTGTCCTTTTCATTTCCAATAATCACTCCCCTTTTCTGCTGACTTTGATTTGATGACTTTTTTTTTGTAAGTGAGGTGACACCCTCTATGGCCAAGGTAGCTTGGTTTCTGTCTTCCTCTTGGGTGCATGGGGAATGGGTTGAAATAATTTATCATAAAAATTCCTTTTAAGCTTTGTAGAATTTGTCTATTCACAAAGTATCTGTTTATGCCATGAAATTTGTTGTTTAATTTAAAAATGTTAGAATATGTAATGCATTCAAAGGCATAGAAATTTTTAATTTTTAAATTTTAATTCCAGTATAGTTAACATATAGTATTATATTAGTTTTAGGTATACAGTATAGTGATTCAACAATTCTATACATTACTCAGTGCTCATCATAAGTGTACTCTTTAATTCCCATCACCTATTTCACTCATCCCCCTCTCCCCTCTGGTAACCATCAGTTTGTTCTCTATAGTTAAGAGACTGTTTCTTCATTTACCTCTCTCTCTTTTGTTCCCTTTGCTCATTTGTTTTATTTCTTAAATTCCACATATGAGTGAAATCATATGGTATTTCTCTTTCTCTGACTTATTTTACTTAACATTATACTCTCTGGCTCCATCCATGTAGTTGCAAATGGCAAGATTTCATTCTTTTCATGGCTGAATAATATTCCATTGTATATATTTACCACATCTTCTTTTTAAAAATATTTTCAAAGGAGTTGATTTAATTTGATTTGATTTGATTTAATTTACAGTTCCAGTATAGTTAACATACAGTGTTATATTAGTTTCAGGTGTACAATATAGTGATTCAACAATTCCATACATCACCCAGTGCTCATCACAAGTACACTCCTTAATCCCTAATGCCTATTTTACCCATATCCCAGCCCACTTCCCCTCTGGTAACTATCAGTTTGTTCTCTATACCATATCTTCTTTATCCATTCATCTATAAATGTACCCTTGGGCTGCTTCCATAATTTGGCTATTGTAAATAATGCTGCAATAAACATAGGGATGCATGTATCCCTTTGAATTTGTGTTTTGTATTTGGGGTAAACGCCTAGTAGTGTGATTATTAGATCGTAGGGTAGTTCTATTTTTAACTTTTTGAGGAACCTCCATTCTGTTTTCCACAGTGGCTGCACACGATTGCATTCCCACCAACAGTGCATGAAAGTTCCTTTTTCTCCACATCCTTGTCAACACTTGTTGTTTCTTGTGTTTTTCATTTTAGCCATTCTGACAGGTGGAGGTGATATCTCATTGCAGTTTTGATTTGCATTTCCCTGATGATGAGTGATGTTGAGCATCTTTGCATATGTCTGTTGGCCATCTGTATGTATTCTTTGGAGAAATGTCTGTTCATGTCTTCCCATTTTTATTAGAGTATTTGTTTATTGGGTATTGGGTTGTGTCAGTTCTTTATATACTTTGAATACTAACCCTTTATCTGATTTGTAATTTGCAAATATCTTCTCCCATTAAGTAGGTTGCCTTTTAGTTTTGATTTTTTCCTTTTGCTGTGCAGAAGCTTTTTATTTTGATGTAGTCCCAATTGTTTATTTATATTTATTTTTTTTAAAAGGGAGAGAGCACGTGAGTGTGGGAGAGGGGCAGAGGGAAAGAGAGAGAGAGAGAGAGAGAGAGAGAGAGAGAGAGAGAGAGAGAGAGAGAGAGAATATTAAGCAGGTTCCACACTCAATGTGGAGCCTGATGCAGGGCTCGATTCCATGACCATGGGATCATGACCTGAGCCATAATCAAGAGTTAGACGCTCAACTGACTGAGCCACCCAGGTGCCCCTATTTTTGCTTTTATTACCCTTGCAAAGGCATAGAATATTTAAGGCAAGAAATGTTTTATATTTCATCTCAACATATAATGAAATATATAAATATATAAATGTATTTCATTACATTTCAGATTTCAGGGTATCTTTTGCTTATTCTTATCTACCAGTCACCTAGTTTCCTTCTCCAAAATCAACTATTACTTGTTTCTTGTGCATCTTTACAGAGTTATTTTATCTTTATAAGAGCAAAGTTCATAACCATATACTCCCACACACTTTCCCCCCAACATTTGGCACAAATGGAGCATATTGTACCTGCTGTTTTACACTTGCCTCTTGCATTTTTTTTACTTAATGCTACACAATCTATAGATTTGAGCATATCAGGGAAGGATCTCTTTTGCCTAAATTTCCTAAATAGGCCTATTTCTGATGCTTGGAAGTCACATTTCTATTGGATAATAGATTTTTTCATGTATACTATTTGCACCACTGAAGAGACAACACATTATACTTCCTTAGGCATTTCAAACTTACTGTGAATTATTTAACAATCTAAATTTCTAATATGCTAAGGGGAGGGGTTGATGAGAACATTAAAGATTTGAGATTTGGGGGGAGAAATAATGCTGTGACTAGGAAGAGAGGTGCTGAGAGGAAACTTTTCCTGCTCCTCCGATTTGCAGAGTGCCCTTCTGAAATGTAAACAACTCAGAGGAGGTTAAGTCATGAAAGGCAGAGGGCCAAGGAGAGCAATAGTTGAATCAATATTGCAACACCAAAGTGATTGTCAATGACAAATGCAATCTAACCCTGGGAGATAAGGATTGTTTTATAAATGCTGTTAAGACTAGCTGGAAAAATCTATTATTAGGGATTACTTCAAGGAATTTATTCAAAGGATCATAGATGTGCTCAACAACTCAGCTATACAGATGTTTGATCATCACAGCACTGTGATTAAATAGTGAAAAAATTTAAATGACTTCAGTGTTCAACAATAGGAAATTGGTTGTATAGTGATGATATGTCCATATAGTGAATGATCTTGTCAGACCATTTTAATGACACAGAAAGGGTTTTCAGTATAATGTTAAGTGGGAAAATGAACATTTAGAATATTAGTCAATTTTGGTGAAATAATTCACTAGCAATATATTTATGAGAGTATGTGTCTTGAAAAAGTATAGATTTATATAAAATGAATCTATATGGTGGGACTATGGGTGATTTTTAATTTCTCTTTTTGCTTGCCTGTGTTTTCTAAATTTTCTACAATCAACATGCATTCATTTTTTTAGCAATTAATTTTGAAAAATGTAAGAACAATTAGCTGAGTGACATGAAAAGTAGTTTATGTTATCGGTTTCAACCCTACTTCTACTTCCGTTTTGCTGTATGTCTTACTTAAAATTATTCATGGAAATATAATGTGAAATATGTATGATTATCAAAATGATAGGCATAGTAGGTATTTGTGGAACAACACTGAAGTAAATCCAATCTTCATTCTTGCTTGAACTTCTATTCTGAAAATTCTATTCAGAACAAATGTTTCCCCCACCGCCCTTTTCCAACTTGGAAAATACTATTTACTCCATAGAGGGTTAGTGACATCTAAATTTGTGGCCCGTGTTTGTTATGAAATAGAGAATCGCGTGATGCTCACTAATGTTTGAAAATCATACAGGAGATCAGTGAGCTTGCTTTCATTCCCACTGTATTTTTTTTTTTTTTTTTTGAGATTGAGCTCCCTGTGAGAGCTTGGATGATGATATATGTGTTCTTTCTAGAGATATGAGTGTTTTCAAAAGAGGCTGCTTTTTTGCTGGTCCAAGGCATGTTTGTGGTGGGTGTGGCTAGGTCCCTAAGTTTATGTTGGACTCTGTTGATCCACATAACAAGGAGGGCAGCTATATTTGCTTTTGTGGCCATCAGATGTCTGAGAACATAAATGATAGAGATGATTATCCTGTAACCACAGTCCTTCAACTTAAGTCTTCACGTAACACCTGTTACAAAAGTAGGAAGAAAAATTATTTCCACTGCCACATAAACAAACTAAATACAAATGCATAGACCTGTTGATTTCACTCATATGTGGCATTTAAAAAACAAACAGATAAACATATGGGAAGTAGGGGGAAAAAGAGAAGAGAGGGAAACAAATCACAAGAGACTCAATGATAGAGAACAAACTGAGGATTGATGGAGCGGAGGTGGGTGGGAGATGGGCTAGATGGCTGCTGGGCATTAAGGAGGGCACTTGTGATGATCACTGGATATTGTATGTAAGAGATGAATCACTGAATTCTACTTCTCAAACCAATATTGCACTATATATTAGCTAACTAAAATGTAAAAAATTAAAGAATAAAATTAAAAAATGGAAGTGAGTATACCAAAAAAATATGCATAAAACTGTCAATAAGGATCTTACTCAACAAAACAGAAACAAAAGTTGATGTTAAAAACAAATATATAAATGAGTTTCATGAAAAGTGACTTTACACTCAGCACAATAAATGTTTTGAAAAGCTTTCCCAGTTAATTATTGTCATGATAATGCTACAGAAGAAAACTTCAGTGCCATACAACAACAAACATTGATTTTTCTCTTGAGCCTATGGAACAGCTGGGTAGTTGACTTGGGTGATTTTGTCTGTGTGTGCATGCACCTGCAGTCAGCTGGCAGTTCAGTTCTGCTCCGTGTTTCTCAGCCTCCAGTAGGTTAATCAAGGCTTATTCTCATGGTGGAAGCAGGGGTCCAAGAGATAATGGAAGTATGCAAGGCCTCTTGAGGCCTAGGCTTGGAACCAACACAATATAATTTCTGGCATATTCTATTGGCCACAGAAAATCACAAGGCAAATTCAAATCCAAGGGGTAGGGAGTTGAGAGGAACTGGTGCAAAAACATATTGGAAAGAACGTGGATCAGGGAAGGGTAGAGAATTGATGCCTGTTTTAGCAACCAATATGCACAGGGATTTTACATTTTGAAAAATGTAAAAGTGTATTTGATAACACTGATGAGTTCTGTTCTTTAATAGATTGGCCACCTGGAAATAGGATTTTAATAGTTTTTCAGTTCATGTTTCACTAAGCTAAAGTTTACATGAGTGAGGTGTACTCATGATATGTACTTGTAATTTCTCCAAAGGACAAGAGTAAGTGAGAGGAATCAATGCCTTAGTTCCCCAACTTGAATTTTGTGCTTTGGTTAGAAATTGTGATGGTGTTTGAAGCTAAATGGTTTTAGCTTCTCTGTGTGTCTACTTTTAGTAAAATGAACAAAACGTGTACAATCATAGAATAAATGCATAAAAAGGATCTGAGATTCTAAATTGCCCAATTTTGTCAATAGAGACACTGGTACCCAGAGATATAAGTGATCACATTTATGACTTTATTTTTCAAAAATATGACATCCAAAAGCATAAAATAAAAGCACCTAAAATACAAGAAGAAAGATACTTAAAGCAGGATTATGGTGATATATTTACAGGTAAAAATAAGATGACAAGTGAAAAGGGCATAGAAATATTTGAAGATTATAATCAGAAGCTCAATTTAATAGATGCAGAAATATGTAGAAAATATTGTGTCCTACCTTGCAAACAAACTACATTTTCTTTAGTCCAGGAAATATTTTATTAGTTAAAAAAATTTAGCATTTGGTTATGTCAATGATCACTGAGTATTCTTTGTATTCTACTTCATTATTTTCTTTTTATTATTTCCTTCCTTTTATTTTCTTTATGTTTACTCTGTTGTGTTTTGGATTATTGTTTTGTTTTTGTCTAGATTCTTTAACAAAAATGTCAGCTTTTTAATTCCCAAGCTTTCTTGTTTTCTAAAAAGCAGATCTCAAGGTCTCACCCACCTGCCCTCAGTCAGTTAAGCATCCAGCTTAGGCTCAGGTTGTGATCTCCCCATTCATGAGTTTGAACCCCACATTAGGCTCTGTGCTGACAAGATGGGGCCTGCTTCAGATTCTCTTTCTCTCTCTGCCTTTCCCCCACTCACTCTCTCTCTCTCTCTCTAAAAAAATAAACATTAAAAAAATTTAAAAGGTAGCACATGTAAAAATCATGCAGTTTGATTGAAATATAATGCATTATAATGCAGTACTGGAGGTTGCCAGTAGATGGAACCATAGATTTTAGAAATTCAGATTGAGATTTCCTTCTTAGTAAACAGTGGTAATGCAACAGCTTTAAGACAGCATAATTAAAAAAAATAATAATTACACTTTCCTGGACACATATCAACCAGACTAAAGAGTAAGCAACCAAAGTAAACTTGTAACTATGATATTCAATCTTTGAGGTTATTTCTTTAAGGTTAAGTCTTGGAAAAAACATTTAAAAATGTGATATCTATAATATGATCAAATGTTAAGATCTAGAAAATAATCCTTTATGTATCTATCAAATAATGGGAGTGATTAGGTAGTGAAGTAGGAAGGCATGGGTCACATTGCTTGTTTAAAAACATTTATTTAAATCTTTCCTTGCTTGGTTGGAGAGGAGGCCTATGGCTTATGCATCTCATATAGTTTTCCTGCCTCATTTTGTGTTATCTCCAGCATTACCTAATTAATACAGCCAGGGTTTAAGAGAAGTGAGTTATAGAAGAGGCAGTAGTTTGGTATTCAGTGGAGATTGCATCTTTTAAGTGTCTGAGTTTTTGAAAGATGATGTGTGTAGAGGCTGTTTACAACCAAGTTAAGTTCATAAAGAGCTGGTCAAGATTTGAGGGGAGCCTACTAAACGCTATGTTGCTTACTGAGTGTTTCTAACTACAACATTGCCAGTTGGGTCACACGTTTTCTAACTAGTTTCTGAGGTATCCCTGCTTATTTAAAAGCATGACTTTCTACTAGCCCTGTTATTCTTCCTTTCTTTTCTTCCTTCCTCCTTCCCTCCCTTCCTCCCTGTCTGCCTTTCCCTCCTTCCTTCCCTCTCTCTTCCTTTTCTTCTTCTTTTTCTCTATTACCCGAGTATGATTCCTAGACTTCTGCCCCTCAAAGGCAGGTGAAGACATGTTATCTCCTACATTCTCTTTGCCTAAACGATGCTATGAAAATCCACCTCAAATCTGGTTCTTTCAGTTTCAAGGGAGACCACACCCTTGAAAAATAACTGAATTAATAATAACTATACCAGTGGTAAATGTTTAGAAGACAGCTGTGTTTGGACAAGAAAATTAAAAGTCCTTTTCTACTTTTCTTCTCCACGGTGATCTCCATATTCTTTCTCTAATTTTCTTCCCATAAAGCACAATTAATTTTTATTCTTGGTTTTTATGTTCTATAAAAGTCTCCATGAACACTGAATTAACAAATACAGAACAACTACTCTGAAAAGAAATACAAGGTTAGGTTATTGGGAGCCTCTGGTCATATATTCATCAACTTATCAATACATAACCTTGTTTTATGTGTGTTTAAAGGTACTTATTTAATGACGTTTTTGATCCATTAACAATGAATTCATAATCAATAGCACTACAACTCGTGCTGAAATAAAGCTTGTCTAGCATACACACTTTCTCCAGAAGGCACATCACAGCCTTCTTGCAATCAGGAATAGGAAACAACACTGCAGCACTGTGCTGGGGGACCATCTTAAACAGAAAATCTTGGGGTGCCTGGGTGGCTCTGTTGGTTAAGCGTCTGGCTCTTGATTTCCGCTCAGGTCATGATCTCAGGGTCGTGAGATCAAGCCCTGAGTTGGACTCCGTGCTGGGCGTGGAGCCTACTTAAAATTCTTTCTCTCTCCCTCTGCCCCCCACCCCCCACACATATTCTTTCAAAAACAAAACAAAACAGGGGCGCCTGGGTGGCGCAGTCGGTTAAGCGTCCGACTTCAGCCAGGTCACGATCTCACCGTCCGTGAGTTCGAGCCCTGCGTCGGGCTCTGGGCTGATGGCTCAGAGCCTGGAGCCTGTTTCCGATTCTGTGTCTCCCTCTCTCTCTCTGCCCCTCCCCCGTTCATGCTCTGTCTCTCTCTGTCCCAAAAATAAAAAATAAAAAGAAAAAAACAAAACAAAACAAAGCAGAGAATCTCCCACCAAAAGCACAAAAATATGAAAAATGTGGCACTCAGTTGACCATGAAAAGGACACCAGTTTACAATGTAAGAGCTGAAATAAGAAGGTAGAGCATTGCCTTTTTCTACTTCAGCTGGGAATGTGGGGATGGAAGGATTACAATATGTGGTTGGTCTGCACATGTCCATGAATGATGGTGAAACCATTATGAGTATTGATTTTGGGGCTACAAACAAATTCTTGTGAGTAGGTGAATTTACAAGTATGGAATCCATGAATAATGAGGATTCACTGTATTGTTATCATTGGCAAATAACTGCCAAATATCTCAAATGAGGGCATTTTGACTGTAAATAAGTTTTTCAGCTTGTCTATGACAAAGCCAGGACTAAAATCCAGATTCCTGGATGTGTGGTCCAGTGGTTTTTCAAGCTTCCAAGCATGTGGGAGTTTCTTCTCTATCAGGGATTTGTACTGAGCCTAATTTTTCATAGCCTAGGTACTCTGGTAGGGGAAAAGGAAACTAGTAATTTGGGGATTGCCTAAGCATACCCCTTGCCCACCAGCCTTCATGTTCTAACTTCAGTTCATGAATCCATTTGAATTAAAACATAGATTTCTCCTTTTAAAAATTAACATGGATATGACATTGAGCAAAATTAACTATTAATTAAGCATATAAAAATTATTAATACATCATATGAGTTAGCTTTGAGGTAACTAAATACAAGCCAGGTGAAATTGATTGAGAAGTGGTCCTCAGTAAGACAGACAGGAGGTGGGAGAACCCTCTAGGAGACTAATAACCTGGAAGAGAAATTGCTCGACATGATAACTCCTAGACACTTGGCTTCCCTGGCTGTTAACTTACTAAGACAAAAGTGGAAGCCACTGGAAAAAAATGTTATCTTATCAAAGCTCAGGAATTCTGTCTGTAGCTTAACATCTTTTCGAATAAATAACCTGCTCTGGGATTTCCTTTCCAGTTTGACAGTGTTTGCTTGCATGATATTGCTGTTTGATTCTTATCCCTTTCTCTTGTTATGGGGATCTCCCTCTTTTGCCCTTGGGTATGGGCTTCTCAGTTTGAGATGTGCTCCCTGTTTCATCTTGTTTAGATATTGGTATTTCTCTTTTGCTTTTAGGAAAAAAGAAGCACCTCATCTCATCTATGGAAGCAAATTTTTTGTAATTAGAATGTTATTATATCTCTTAGTCTTCTCAAAAGCCAGTCTCCTACTGAGATTCAAGAAAAGTATGTGTGGCATACATTTAGAAACTATGCTTCCTAATTTCTCTAAAAGGAAATATTGAACATTACCAGTAAGATGCAGTCTGTGTCCTAAAAGATATTGTTGATAATTAGGGTGACCATATGCATTGGTTTGCCTGAGATAGCCCAGGTTTATGCCTGTTATCCCAATATTATTATTGATAGTGCTCCCTTTCACTTATAGCTGACAAATTATACGGTTATGCTATAGATAATACCAATGTAAGAAATTTTAAAAAGTAAATACTAATAGAGTTGGCATTTCCAAACCCTCCTAGACCAGGTTTACATGTAATATCAATTAGTGTTTAATTTGCTGGCATTTGTGTCATCCTAAAAATATAAAAATTATTATAGAACTTCTCTGATTTCAAAGACTAATAGAGGTTCTTCCTTCTAGAATGTGGTGCCTTATTCAATGCTTTAAATGTATTTTTAAAATTCAAAAGTAATATAGATTTTAGACATCTTAGATGTCTAGTACTTTATATTTATTATATACTTGAAATACATTTCTTAAAAATTTTTTGATGTTTATTTATTTTTGAGAGAGAGAGAGACAGAGTACGAGCAGGGTAGGAGAGAGAGAGGGAGATACAGATCAGAGGCAGGCTCCAGGCTGTGAGCTGTAAACATAGAGCCCGATGCAAGTCTCCAACCTACAAACCGTGAGATCATGACCTGAACAGAAGTCGGATGTTTAATGGAGTGAGCCACCCAGATGCCCCTATTTCTTAAATTTCAAAAATAACATGATTATTGGAGAAATTTTAGAAAATGCTTACAAGCTAAAAAGAGAAAATACAAGCTATCTGTAATCTTTTCACTCAGATAATCACTATTAGCATTTATCTATATTTTCAATGATATTTTCCCCTTAGAAATCATATATCAGGCATATTATATCACCCATACATATATATTTTATAATTAGAAAACATAATTTTTTGAGGCTGCTGATTTGTAACATGCTCTCCCACTAGCATTATGATTGCTTTTCCATGATATATCAATTTCCACATTTTCTGTGATAGTAAATTGAATATATTATTGAATAGTATTAATTATTTGAATTTACCATCATTTATTTATCTAAGAAAATTCTCAGGCCATTGAGAGCCTTCCCAAGAGAAGGTAGAACAATGGCACAGGGGCTTAAGTTAAAGCTGCGTGGATTTGGGGTAGACATAAGGAAGAGCTTGTATGCTGCAATTGCACTGGGGTGACAGAATGAATGTCCCATCCTGGATGGTTACATTGTTTGCTTGCCTGAAGGTCAGGGGCCTAATGCAATGATTTCTTGAGATTCATTTTCCCTGATTCATTTGATAGTTCTGTGATGGTTTAATACTTATAGGAAGGAAAGCAATGACCAGTTATTTTTATTTAAGATAGACTCTATTCTTGTGCTTCCTAACAGCAGCAGCACATGTTTTGTGCATCCTCAATGATATAGTGCAAATTTAAACACATGCTTCCCTGGCACAAAAACAGACACATAGAACAATGGAATAGAATAGAAACCCCAGAACTAGACCCACAAACGTATGGCCAACTCATCTTTGACAAAGCAGGAAAGAACATCCAATGGAAAAAAGACAGTCTCTTTAACAAATGGTGCTGGGAGAACTGGACAGCAACATGCAGAAGGTTGAAACTAGACCACTTTCTCACACCATTCACAAAAATAAACTCAAAATGGATAAAGGACCTTAATGTGAGACAGGAAACCATCAAAACCTTAGAGGAGAAAGCAGGAAAAGACCTCTCTGACCTCAGCCGTAGCAATCTCTTCCTCGACACATCCCCAAAGGCAAGGGAATTAAAAGCAAAAGTGAATTCCTGGGACCTTATGAAGATAAAAAGCTTCTGCACAGCAAAGGAAACAACCAACAAAACTAAAAGGCAACCAACGGAATGGGAAAAGATATTTGCAAATGACATATCGGACAAAGGGCTAGTATCCAAAATCTATAAAGAGCTCACCAAACTCCACACCCGAAAAGCAAATAACCCAGTGAAGAAATGGGCAGAAAACATGAATAGACACTTCTCTAAAGAAGACATCTGGATGGCCAACAGGCACATGAAAAGATGTTCAGCGTCGCTCCTTCTCAGGGAAATACAAATCAAAACCACACTCAGGTATCACCTCACGCCAGTCAGAGTGGCCAAAATGAACAAATCAGGAGACTATAGATGCTGGAGAGGATGTGGAGAAACGGGAACCCTCTTGCACTGTTGGTGGGAATGCAAATTGGTGCAGCCGCTCTGGAAAGCAGTGTGGAGGTTCCTCAGAAAATTAAAAATAGACCTACCCTATGACCCAGCAATAGCACTGCTAGGAATTTATCCAAGGGACACAGGAGTACTGATGCATAGGGGCACTTGTACCCCAATGTTCATAGCAGCACTCTCAACAATAGCCAAATTATGGAAAGAGCCTAAATGTCCATCAACTGATGAATGGATAAAGAAATTGTGGTTTATATACACAATGGAATACTACGTGGCAATGAGAAAAAATGAAATATGGCCTTTTGTAGCAACGTGGATGGAACTGGAGAGTGTGATGCTAAGTGAAATAAGCCATACAGAGAAAGACAGATACCATATGGTTTCACTCTTATGTGGATCCTGAGAAACTTAACAGGAACCCTTGGGGGAGGGGAAGGGAAAAAAAAAAAAAAAGAGGTTAGAGTGGGAGAGAGCCAAAGCATAAGAGACTGTTGAGAACTGAGAACAAACTAAGTAAGGGTTGATGGGGGGTGGGAGGGAGGAGAGGGTGGGTGATGGGTATTGAGGAGGGCACCTTTTGGGATGAGCACTGGGTGTTGTATGGAAACCAATTTGACAATAAATTTCAAAAAAAAAAGTTTAAAAAAAAATAAACACATGCTTCCCTTATTAGCTATATAATCTCAACTTGTGAAATTGTTGGAAGTCACTAAGTTGCATGTTATATAGATTTCAGAGTTAATGATTTTAGGTAATGAAAAGATTGTTTCATTGTCATCATTTTTGTTTAGCTCCTAATTATTTTATTATATTTTATTATTTTAACATTATTTAAATATTACTAAAAGAGTGAATTGTTAAATTCATTATAAATAGTAAATAGTATACCCCATATATTCAAATCCAGCTCCAAAAAACTATCAAATTTCCATACTACTTGTTTCATCTAGCCTTTTTTGGCCATTAATATTTGCACTAACAATGTTTTTTTATTTTTAGTTTTAAAAATTAAAAAAAATTTTAACATTTACTTATTTTCTGAGAGAGAGACAGAGCGCAAGCAAGGGAGGGCAGAGAGAGGGAGACACAGAATCTGAAGCAGGATCCAGGCTCTGAGCTGTCAGCACAGAGCCTGACACAGGGCTCAAACTCATGAACCACGAGATCATGACCTGAGCCAAAGTCGGATGCTTAACTGAGCCACCCAGGTGCCCCTTGTGTTAACAATATTTTACTGAGGCCCAATTTACAGATAGTAAAATACACAAATCTTGGTGTATGTAATTCAGTAAATTTTGACAGATGTAGCCACCACGACAATCAAGATTGAGAACATTTCCGTAAGCCCAGAAAGTTCCTTGGTGCTCTTTTTCAGTTAATTTCTGTCCTGGTGTCACTCCACCTCCACCCCCCAGCCCAAGGCAATCATTTTTCTTATTTCTATTTCAAAGGATTAGTTTTGGTTATTTTAAGACGTCATATCAATAGAATTGCATAATGTGTGCTCGTTTGTGTCTTGCTTTTTTGCTTAGTGTAAGTTTGTTTCTTGAAGATTTGCTGGTTATGTCAATAATATGTGTATGTGCCACAATCTGTTGGTTCATTCCTTAGTTGATGGCTACTTGAGTTGTGTCCAGTAAAGGACTGTTATGAATAAGCTGCTCTGAACATTCTTGCACAGTGTGTTTTGCGGACTTAAGCTTTGCATCTCTTGGGTGTCATCTCCTCTCTTGGCACTATTTTTTTTTTTTTTTCTTATAGGACTTCTTTCAGTTGTGATGAAAGAGATTCTATGGAGTATTTGG
Source organism: Puma concolor (assembly GCF_028749965.1). Taxonomy (NCBI): domain Eukaryota; kingdom Metazoa; phylum Chordata; class Mammalia; order Carnivora; family Felidae; genus Puma; species Puma concolor. Next base: position 108,881,914 of record NC_141669.1, on the reverse strand, counting down.
AGTATAAACTTTTTTGCAGGCAGGCATTTACCAAAACAATTTACTTGAGAGTTACTTTTTAAATCAGAAAACATTTTACATTGAAATGATATGTTACTCTGAAATTATTCTAAGGTCAAAATTTAAGATTTGGGGTTAGCAAATTACTTTTTGAGCTTCATGAAAAAAACTCATCTTTTCAGTTGAGTTACTTTAAGAGAATTATCAAGCAAGCCCAAACATTAAACATGAGCACTGCTTAAAAAAAAATGCAGCCCTATCATAGTAATTTCTTGGTTGTTTTTCTTCTCAGTGGTGTGGAACTTATAATTTTGAAAGTTTGGGGAAAATACTATAATAGGTCAATCATGGGGCCAATACACATTCTTCTCAGGATTTCCTTTGCCAGCATTTGGTCTTGGTTTCATTTAGCTAAAGATCTATCATATCAACATTCTATAAATTTTTGCATTAAAGATAAATGAATCTATTTCAAGGAAATGGGAAGCAATTCAAGTTTAAAAAGGATCTGAGCTTTCTCTTTTGAAGTTTAACAGGAATTGTGTGCACTTCATCTTTTTCCTATTTCTAGACTTTGCTGGATATGGAAACAAGGCCACCACAAGAGGGTCAATAGTGACATTTCTAGTTATGACTAAAATTGCATAGTAATTTTTAATCAATTAGTGGTTAAAGTGTTATTTTTTTAAAAAAGCAGATTCCAAAAATTCATTAAAGGATGAGAAATTCTATTTAAGCACATAGAGCATTTATTTGTGGATCACTATTCCAAGCACCAAAAAAAGGTTGGCATCAGTTTATATACAGAAATCAGTTTTTCTTATCCATGAATTTTTCTTTTAGCTTAGTGAAATTTCAGAAAAAAGATGGTCATTTTAAAGATTAAAAATGGCCTCCTCATTTTATTTTATTTTTAATCAGGAAGCAACTTAGTTGGTTCTTAAAGACATATTATTATCTGTTAGAACACCTGAAAGTTAGAGTTTCAAAATGGTTTATGACTGTGCAAACTTAAAAAGATCTAATCATTTTATAGCCGCCCCTTGGCTTCTTTTCAAGGATCTCTTGGATTTTGCTTTTGTGATTTAAGATCTAAAATTCTTCCTTTGGCATTTATTTGTGTCTTTGATTAGCAACTAATGGGAACCAATTCTTTCAGCCATTTCTTGTCTTTGTTGCCAACAGTAACAGCACCTGTTATGCTTCCATGATATCTACGAATATGAGCACCATCTATCTGTGGACACGTGTAGTCTGTGTGTTCTTCCTAAACTTATATTTTGAGAAATGTGTTAAATAACCACAATTTCAGGGGCCTCAGGAGGTAGGTCTCCTGGAATAATGGATCCACTATAAAAATTGAAAATCACCTTCATTATTGTTTTGTGTTTCTTTTATGTAGCAAAAGCTTTTTGGTAGCCATTGGGAATGTTAAAGCTACTATCCTATGCCAAGAGAGAGAGAAATAGGATGTATTTCATGTTCTTTCATGGACAAGACTTTGCCCAAGAGTTTACAGTTTCTAGTGAAAGTTAGACAGCAGATGTTGAGGAAAGTATTAGTTGAGAACTAATTTCTTCCCAAAGTTGATTAGATTATGAGTAATGAGCTCTGAATCATGGCATCCGAGCATGTGTCATGGGCATGCTTAGTTCTTTGCAGGAACCACAGTGCTATTGGCTTAATCAACATTGTATTACACCGTTTTAAAAGAAATATGTCAATAGAACATAGCAGATTCTGAACAAGTTGTGATTCTAGCAGTTTATCTTTATTTTCTACTTTTATTGTTTTTTGTTCATGAGGGTTTCCTTCTCCATATACTATTCTCAAATATTCCCTCCTTCCATTCTTTGCTAGGATCCTTTGTTAAAATTGGAAGTTTAGGGGTGGCTGGGTGGTTCAGTTGGTTGAGTGGCCGATTACAGCTCAGGTCATGATCTTGCAGTCTGTGAGTTCGAGCCCCGCGTTGGGCTCTGTGCTGACAGCTCTGAGCCTGGAGCCTGCTTCCGATTCTGTCTCCCTCTCTCTCTGCCCCTTCCCTGCTTGCTCTCTGTCTCTCTCTCTCTCTCTCAAAAATAATAAAGATTAAAAAAAAATTTTTAAAAATGGAAGTTTAAAGGTCTATCTCGGTAAGAAATATTTCTATTTCATCAGGAGTCAATATTTTCAGCTAAAGGAAGCCCAGGAATGGAGACTTCAGGATGAAGATGTTCTGTGTAGCAAGTTTCTGGTAGACACTTAGCTGGTTTTAGTTAATGTGTGGGGGTGGCATTGTCTTGTTCTGCTTTTTAAATCACACAAGTAGATAAGAGATTCAGCTCCTTTTATTTTAAAATTTCTCAGCAATGTGGTCTCTTGTGTGTTGGCCATATTTTCAGGCTGAATTCTCTTGTGCTAGCAAAATAGTTTCAGTGGTTTTAAGGCTTATATCTGGAAACCATGCCATTTAGAGGAAGGGAGATTGTCTGTGTCCTAGAATTCCCTGAGAACGTCTTGAAATTCACTCCACTTAGACTAAGTTGGGCCATATGTCAATCTGTCAACTAAGTACTGTAACTGGGAAGATGGAATATTCTGAAAGGCTTAAGTTAGGATGAGCCCTCCACACTTGGCTCTGTGTACAGAATGAACTTTTCCTGAATCCCATGAAACCTTCAAGAAAAGAGAAAGGTAAGGATTTGGCTAGGAAACCAAGAGGTCTTCACTGTAGTTTAGCCCTTTGGTTCATAAAATGAATTCAACCCATTCCTGCAGGAAAATAATACAAAATCTATTCCAGTGACTCTATCAGGATCTTTAATTGATGTGCAGTGTTTTACATTAGGCCCATGTGCAGCTTCTCATGGTTTGGAGACCTATAGTTAATGATGAGACATCCATCCCAATGCAACTAGTATAGAGACAACAATATGGAGAGAACATTATAATTATGGTAAAAGCTCCCACTGAGAAAATGAAAGGATGGGAACCAATGAAGTAGCCTCTGGCATATTGCATATATTGTTACCTGCTTTTCAGGAATGGTATGGATTCCTGCTCTGGCATTGGAGTGACTTCCTTGGTCAGCCAATAAGGCAGGCCATGATTCTTTCTGAAAAAATTCCACTTGTCCCTGTCTTCCAGGCTGTGAAGTTCTGTCCTCTGGGAGCATCCCTCTTAGCTGTTATTATCCTTAACCATATTGCATATGAACTAAGCAGATTTTGGTAGCTTATTTCTGCTTGCTGGCATTGGTGTAGGGGCTAAAAATGTTTCAAGATAGAAGTGGAGGCAGGCACCAAACCTCAGCATGAATCTAGAGGAGTTGTGAGGCTTCTTGAAGTGAATAAAAAAGCTTAAATATAAAATTACAACAGACCACTCCCAGGGTGATTTTTCATGGTAGCCCTAGGAAACTAATATAGGCATCATACTTTTATGTAATGCAATAAATAATAGCACTTTATTGATGTGATATCCTTACTGAACATAACATTTTTCTAAGATTTCTGCAAAGTCACTTAAGACCAAAATTTACTGCTAAAAATTTAATTTTTCATTGATATAATTGAAAGGAACATTGGTTACTCTTAGCAAATTCAAAATTGCAAATGATTTTTGATAACTTTTCATTTCGAGACAGATATTTTGTTGGACCTGTTAAGAGTATTTTAATGCTGTGACAACATTGGGATAACTTATGACAGTATTTTGAAATATAAATTTCTGTACGTCTTTAGCTGATGATTCTTAAAGAACAATTTTTCTTAATAGATCTATTTGTACCAATCGGTTTTAACTTTAAATGAAAATTTATACAATGGCATTTTAGTGTTCCTCTGGTATTTCCTGAGCTTGAGGCTGTACGAGAAAGCAGCTTAGTGATATGTTTATAATTCGGAATGCCTTTTTATGTATCCTATCAGTGCATCTACAATTTCTTTTTTTCCCCAAAGTTCTTAGGTTATTAATCCTCTCATTAAAAAATTTGCACAATCACCACAGATAAAGTCACTGCAGAATCTTTACTCCTTCTGTTGTCCAATCTCCAGCTCACTTTTGCCAGCACCAACACTGGTTTTTACAGTCACTCTGACTTTTTTTTTTTTTTTTTAAAGTAGGATTCACACCCAGCACAGGGCCCAATGCCTGGCTTGAATTCACAACCCTTGAGATAAGACCTGAGCTGATATTAAGAGTCAGATGCTGGGGGCGCCTGGGTGGCTCAGTCGGTTGAGCATCCGACTTTGGCTCAGGTCATGATCTCGCAGTTTGTGATTCGAGCCCCGCTTGCTCTGGGCTCTGTGCTGACAGCCTGGAGCCTGGAGCCTGCTTTGGATTCTGTGTCTCCCTCTTTCTCTGCCCCTAACCCACTCACATTCTGTCTCTGTCTCTCTCAAAAATAAATAAACATTAAAAAAAATTTAAAAGAGTCAGATGCTGAACAGACTGAGCCACTCAGGTGTGCCTCTCTGACTTTCTTTTTTCTGTTCTTGCATTCCTTTTACTATTTTCCTGAGGTCTCTTTCTTCTCATACAGGCCACCATGTCTTGAAGTCTATGTTTGGGTTTATTTTTCTTTGCATAATCCAAGGACTCACAAGTCATGCCAAAGCCAGTTGTCTTGCCACCACCAAAATGGGTTCTGAATCCAAATACAAAGATGACATCTGGTGTGGTCTTGTACATCTTGGCTAGTTTTTTCCAAATCTCTGTCTTATGTACTGTTGCCTTTCTGGAGCAAGGAACATTAGTGACTATTTGTTTCCATTGAAGTAGTTGGTTGGCCATGAAATCCCTGGTCCAGATAGTTACTGTATTGTTCAGGATGGAGATTGAGCTTCAAGCATCCAGGGAGGATGCATCTACAATTTCATGGAAAAATTAGAAAATTGTCTTCCTTGTTTAAAATTTGTTGTCTGAAGCTTCATATGAAAATAGTGTTCCATTAAATGAGGCAATCTTTATATTTGATTTCTATTTCTAAGGCTGTAGATACTTGTTTTGCAGTGTTGGAGCAATTTTCAAAATTAGCGGTATCTATTGAAGTTACAACTTCCTGATGCACTTTATTATATAATGTCCCTGTGTAGTTTTTAATAATTGTTTATTGACCAAATTTACTGTCAGATAACTAGCCATTCTGTCCTAGGCTTCAGGCTGGAGCGGTGGTATTTGCACCAATACCTCAGGGTTGGGCTCTGAGGGTGAACCATGAGCTTGCCTCCACTAAGGGTCCCAGTGCTGCTCCACGTGGAGTGCCTCCTCTCTCTCCGGATCGTACCTCTGCCGCCACTGCTTCTGCTGCTGTTGCCATCACCAATCCAGATCCTGTTTTCAGCCCAGCTGCCCCCTCACAGCTTTGCAGAATCACAGACTGCCCTGGGCATGTACATGTGTGTACCAGGAGGCCAGGCCACTAACACAGCACACTCTGGCCTCCTGTCCCCATGGGCTTGGCCTTGTGTGTGCATGTACTGCTGCCTGGCCTATTTTCTCTTCTCACATGCATGCTCCATTGTATTACCAGATTTCACTTACAAAATACAAGTTCAAAGACAAAGATGAATTTCATGATGGTGGTAGACATTAAATCAAGTGCAGGGCCCTTCTGAATGTGGGACCTTATGTGACTGCACATGTCATGTCTACAAAGCTGGCTCTGAGGGAGGCCTCAGTGATACTCCACTTGCCATCTTGGATCTCTTGAGGATAGCCATCATTGCATTACATGTGCATCTGAATAGGCTGATTTAGTCTGTGTTTTATAACTGGACACAGGCAATGTTCACTGGCTTTAGCTTTGAGGAAATAATCTAGTACAGTGTTGCCTTGATTCTATGGCTGGGACCAAAAGAGATTTTTAAATCTCTTCCTGATATTCAAAAGTCTCCTACCATAGCTGCCTTTCTAACTTGGGATGTAAAGTTTACATTATTCAGGAAATGCTAATGAATGTGCCTAAATAAAACTTTCCCTCTATTTCTAATCATCTGGTCTTTAAAAATATAAACCACCTTCAACTTTCCAATTATACCTCCTGGATCAGTTTTTCCTGTGGTTTATGTCATCTCTTGGTGACTTTTTTCCCCTTATTTTCTGCATCTATGTATCTGTGTTTAGGCATCAGGAAGCCATATCTTATTTGAGTATCTGGATATATTGACAGGCTCATCAAAATGATTGAAATTGTTAAGTTCAGAGATTCAGATCTAGATTCTTATCTGAGAACTTATCCAAACCTATCTAATACTATTTGGCTTAATTTTGGAAGATATAGGAAACAATAAGGACAGCTTGTTGGGGTGGTTTTTTTTTTTTTTAACATTATAGCTTTTTTAATGATAAAAGAATAGAAGTCTGTGCCATCTTTATTATTTATCTTTCAAACTCTCTCTCTCTTTCTTTATTTTTAAAGATTTTAAGTTATCTCTACATTCACTGTGGGACTTGAGCTCACTACCCCCAGATAAAGAGTCGCATGCTCCACTGATTGAGCCAGCCTGGCACCCCCTATCTTCCAAACTCTTTACATTGCATGATGTGGTGTAATATTTACATGTACTAGTTATAAAATGTATATCGCCTAAAATCTGTATTCTAACTGGAGGACTAAATATCAACTAGTTAACAAATTGCCCATATATTCTCATAGACCTTTATTAGATTGCCTAATTATACCTTTTGTAGGATTTGAGATGGTTCTATATAAAAATATTTGGTACACTTGACTTTCTGCCAAACCCAAGAGATTCAAACTTACTTGAGAAATAAAAGCAACTTTCATTTATTAAGTGTCTGTGATTAAGGCAGAACCCCCTGCTTAAATCATAGCTTTGGGATGGGAATATAAACAGAAATATAACTCATGCTTGTGCCCATTGTTTCTCTCAGCTCTGGACATTAGCCAAACTTCAGTTTAGTGTTATCAGAAATACAGAGCACATTGTCATTAAAAACCCACTTAAAATAGGGCTTATGTTAGATTAAGATTTGTTATCCTTTTTAGAAAACTTCTGATTTAGTTGCTATTATTGGTGAACATTTGGGAAAATGGAGTTAACTTTTTTGAGGTAAGAAAGGAGGCAAAATCCATTATGTTGAAAACTCTGATGGGGAAGATCCACTTTTCTACTGGGTTGGTACTTTTGTACTTCTTGTTGAAATGATTGTTTTGGACAAAAAAAGTGCCTCCTTCTTTATGTACATTTCTCACATTGCTCACAATTTAAAATTATTTCCTTTTAAATGTTGCTTTTATGTTAAAAAATGATTAAACATATATTGGTCTTTGAAACTGAACAAGGCATTGAGGCATTAGCCTTTCATCTTTGGGAACTTTGGTTTAAACCTGACTGAGTCTAAGTGAAAACAAGTTTGATCTTGTCACCTGCACCTCTCCAAACTCTTAGGGTGAGCAATAATTATAACGAACTGAAACCATTCCAAAATATTTTAGCATTTCATTCTACTACATGAAGAACAGGAACAAAATACTTCATTGTGCAGCCAGGGAAGATTAGTATTATCACTGAATATCATTACTTTGTAGCCTTAATCAGAAGAAAAATAATGAACTATTGTGGCTTCAGTCACAAGTTATTTTGGAAAATGGAATCAGAGTGTTAAGTACTATGCTTTTCACAACATTGTGAAGGGGAGACTGGTGTCTGGTAATTTTAGAGGCCACTCTCTACTCCTCCTTGAGAGAGAAATTCCCTTTCCCTCAGGTCTTCAACTGGCAGGAAGTCTTTTTTTTTTTTTTTTTTTTTTAATCACTTAAATTCTGCTCTAGGAGGCTGTTGCCCTTCATTTCCGTAGAGTTCCAAATTGAAGATACTAATTTAAAGTTTGAATTCAGCCTTAGGACATTGACATTGTAAGAAGATTCATAGACTTAAAGAACAAATCCTGAGAGTGGGAAGTTTTTGTAGATAGAAGGAGTGAGTTCTATGGTCTTCAGGGGAGCCTTTAAATCTCACTGAGTTCACACTGGAACTTAGTATTTGGAGTGTGGACAAAGAAGGCGTGAGGACAGCAAAGTGGTATTTTCACCAGCTCAACTCATTCTATTGTCTTTCTCCTCAAAGAGCACAGAGTATCCTATGTGGCCTGGGGCAGTGTTGTTGCTTCTTAGCTGTATAAACTTGCAGAATGATTGCTGTCTTTGTCTTAGGTTCAGGTCTCTATATACCCAAGGAGTGTCCTTGACCTATTCCTAACAAGAAGGTCCTCAGCATTGACTTGACACTTAGGGTGATCTAGTTGCTGGGCAGTTTGCTGTGCTCATTTCCTCCATGTAATGGTGGCAAGTCTCCCTGAGGGTCTCCACAGCCAACAGACATCTAGCTTCTTGCGGGAACTGCAGCATGTGGATGGAGCCCTGAGTTGCTCCCAGTGAGTCAGGTATGAACTTTACTTTTGAGTATGGGAGAACCTACTGATACTCTCAGTGCCAGTATATATTGGTAGTTCACAACACTCAAAAACCTAAAATTTATTCATGAATTCAATTTTATTCTTCCACCATGTAACTAGAAGAGAGACTATCTCATATGTGATTTAAAAAATGCTCCAATTTTAATGCTGGAGGTCTCTTAAAATCCCCTGATTCTGGTCCTGTTTGTGTCTTCTCAAGAAGAAGTTCATTTCTTCATTGCCAGTCAGTCTCCATGTGCATTTATATGTGTTGATATTAGATGAGAGAAATTGAAGTGAGGTCAGATGCTTCCAAAGGAAGGCTGCCTAAACCTCTGAATGACCTGGTATCCTATCCCTTCAGAGAACATCAGGCTTCAAGACACTGACTCTTCATTACTAAAATCTTGTGAAGGTAAGAGTGGTAATTTATTTATCCACAGTGAGAAATAGAGCTGTTACATGGACCAAGACAAGGGAGATCTACGACCAGCTCACTTTTTCTCTATCATCAAGCTATGAGTTTCCTGGCTTTGTTAATTTCCTATAGGAAATCACTGCAGTGACCAGAAATGCTCACATTCACAGGGTCAGTTTCCTCTCTTTCTCTGTAAGTGACTGACTTGGGTTGTCTGACTTGGGTTGTCTGAGGAGTAGGTCATCAGAACAAGGGAAACTAGAAGGATAAGTGATTGATAGCAGTGGTCTGAGGTGCTCTGATGCCTCCATTATATAACACAATTAATCTTGTCAAATAGGGCCAGATATAACCAAGTCTGTTGGTTTCATGCTGGGTCCATTTCTACCCCAGGAATAACTTGACCATTGGCATTAGAAACACACCAAACTCCAGTGGTTAGACCTTCTTCTTTCTTGGACTGTGCTTTGCTAGGAGCTGTTAACAAACTTTCCTGTCTAATCAGTCCCTACTTTGATGGACACATTCATTCACTCTTTGAATGTGTTAATGTGTCACCTGGTTGTAGTCAAGCCTATTGACTAGAAAGCCAATCAGGTAACCTGATATATAGATGAACTGTCTTCTAGTAGGCTGTTCTTATATTTGTCTCCAAAGAAGACTGGTTACTTCTAAGTTCTTGGAGACACCTTACTTTAGCCCCTATGTATTAACAGAAAACACATGGAAGCCAAAATAAGGCAGATTTTTGATCATCAGTAAACATTTCTTAACTATCATGTTTGATGCAGATGCAGTACATAAGATGTGATTTTCACCATAATTATTTTATACTAAGTACTTTTAGCTTTTATTTTTCTGAATGAAATAACTCTTATATTAATTCCTTTGGTGAATTAAACTAGAATATTTCCTGGTAGGTTTCCCAAGTCTGGATTTCTTGGTCACCAGAAGATATGTTTTCAAGCATCATCTTAAATAGAAAAGTAAATTTAAAATCTGAAAGTTTGCTTACATGACTTGGCAGTGATTTGAAATGAGGCTATTTATGAGCCATTTACTGGTGTGCAATCTATTAAATTTGTGGTCAATTATGATTATGAAAAAATATCAAAATACTCTTCCATATATATATTTTAATATTTACTTATTTTTGAGAGAGAGAGAGTGTGTGCAAATGCACTACGCAAGCATGAGTGGGGGAGAGGGAGGAAGAGAGAAAGAGGGGGGACAGAGGATCCAAAGTGGGCTCTGTGGTGACAGCAGAGAGTTCCATGCAGGCCTCAAACTCATGAACCATGAGATCATGACCTGAGCCAAAGTCAGAATCTCAACCGACTGAGCCACCCAGGAGCCCCTCTTCCAGATATATTTTTATGGCATTTTAATTTTGCTCTTTAGGTAGCTTGTCAAATTATGCTTACCAGAGAATGATCAAAGGGCATTTGAGATCAGATTTTGTTTTCCATATTCTATTGAATATAAAGTTCCTGGCTTGGTCTTTAAGATCCTTTAAATATATTGAAAATATGCATAATATATTATTATATGAAAAAAGCATCTTTCAAAACAATATGTGATAATGTGGTTTCAATTTTATAATAGATCCATGTATGTGTATATATCTATGAGAAAATTAAATAAAATATGAATCAGTAATTTTATTTATTTTCAGGGTAGTGGGAAATAATGAGTGACTATTTTAGCTCCCTCCGTCCTGAATTTTGTGTCTAAAAATTTATTTAAAAATATAACTAGAGTGTTCTATTTACTCTAGGAAGGCAATAAGTTAAAAAGTACTCTAGGAGATTTGCTCTTTATTTTATTTTATTTTATTTTATTTTTTTTATTTTATTTTTTTATATATGAAATTTATTGTCAAATTGGTTTCCATACAACACCCAGTGCTCATCCCAAAAGGTGCCCTCCTCAATACCCATCACCCACCCTCTCCTCCCTCCCACCCCCCATCAACCCTTAGTTTGTTCTCAGTTCTCAACAGTCTCTTATGCTTTGGCTCTCTCCCACTCTAACCTCTTTTTTTTTTTTTTCCTTCCCCTCCCCCAAGGGTTCCTGTTAAGTTTCTCAGGATCCACATAAGAGTGAAACCATATGGTATCTGTCTTTCTCTGTATGGCTTATTTCACTTAGCATCACACTCTCCAGTTCCATCCACGTTGCTACAAAAGGCCATATTTCATTTTTTCTCATTGCCACGTAGTATTCCATTGTGTATATAAACCACAATTTCTTTATCCATTCATCAGTTGATGGACATTTAGGCTCTTTCCATAATTTGGCTATTGTTGAGAGTGCTGCTATGAACATTGGGGTACAAGTGCCCCTATGCATCAGTACTCCTGTGTCCCTTGGATAAATTCCTAGCAGTGCTATTGCTGGGTCATAGGGTAGGTCTATTTTTAATTTTCTGAGGAACCTCCACACTGCTTTCCAGAGCGGCTGCACCAATTTGCATTCCCACCAACAGTGCAAGAGGGTTCCCGTTTCTCCACATCCTCTCCAGCATCTATAGTCTCCTGATTTGTTCATTTTGGCCACTCTGACTGGCGTGAGGTGATACCTGAGTGTGGTTTTGATTTGTATTTCCCTGAGAAGGAGCGACGTTGAACATCTTTTCATGTGCCTGTTGGCCATCCGGATGTCTTCTTTAGAGAAGTGTCTATTCATGTTTTCTGCCCATTTCTTCACTGGGTTATTTGCTTTTCGGGTGTGGAGTTTGGTGAGCTCTTTATAGATTTTGGATACTAGCCCTTTGTCCGATATGTCATTTGCAAATATCTTTTCCCATTCCGTTGGTTGCCTTTTAGTTTTGTTGGTTGTTTCCTTTGCTGTGCAGAAGCTTTTTATCTTCATAAGGTCCCAGGAATTCACTTTTGCTTTTAATTCCCTTGCCTTTGGGGATGTGTCGAGGAAGAGATTGCTACGGCTGAGGTCAGAGAGGTCTTTTCCTGCTTTCTCCTCTAAGGTTTTGATGGTTTCCTGTCTCACATTCAGGTCCTTTATCCATTTTGAGTTTATTTTTGTGAATGGTGTGAGAAAGTGGTCTAGTTTCAACCTTCTGCATGTTGCTGTCCAGTTCTCCCAGCACCATTTGTTAAAGAGACTGTCTTTTTTCCGTTGGATGTTCTTTCCTGCTTTGTCAAAGATGAGTTGGCCATACGTTTGTGGGTCTAGTTCTGGGGTTTCTATTCTATTCCATTGGTCTATGTGTCTGTTTTTGTGCCAATACCATGCAGTCTTGATGATGACAGCTTTGTAGTAGAGGCTAAAGTCTGGGATTGTGATGCCTCCTGCTTTGGTCTTCTTCTTCAAAATTACTTTGGCTATTCGGGGCCTTTTGTGGTTCCATATGAATTTTAGGATTGCTTGTTCTAGTTTCGAGAAGAATGCTGGTGCAATTTTGATTGGGATTGCATTGAATGTGTAGATAGCTTTGGGTAGTATTGACATTTTGACAATATTTATTCTTCCAATCCATGAGCAGGGAATGTCTTTCCATTTCTTTAAATCTTCTTCAATTACCTTCATAAGCTTTCCATAGTTTTCAGCATACAGATCCTTTACATCTTTGGTTAGATTTATTCCTAGGTATTTTATGCTTCTTGGTGCAACTGTGAATGGGATCAGTTTCTTTATTTGTCTTTCTGTTGCTTCATTGTTAGTGTATAAGAATGCAACTGATTTCTGTACATTGATTTTGTATCCTGCAACTTTGCTGAATTCATGTGTCAGTTCTAGCAGACTTTTGGTGGAGTCTATCGGATTTTCCATGTATAATATCATGTCATCTGCAAAAAGCGAAAGCTTGACTTCATCTTTGCCAATTTTGATGCCTTTGATTTCCTTTTGTTGTCTGATTGCTGATGCTAGAACTTCCAGCACTATGTTAAACAACAGCGGTGAGAGTGGGCATCCCTGTCGTGTTCCTGATCTCAGGGAAAAAGCTCTCAGTTTTTCCCCGTTGAGGATGATGTTAGCTGTGGGCTTTTCATAAATGGCTTTTATGATCTTTAAGTATGTTCCTTCTATCCCGACTTTCTCAAGGGTTTTTATTAAGAAAGGGTGCTGGATTTTGTCAAAGGCCTTTTCTGCATCGATTGACAGGATCATATGGTTTTTCTCTTTTTTTTTGTTAATGTGATGTATCATGTTGATTGATTTGCAAATGTTGAACCAGCCCTGCATCCCAGGAATGAATCCCACTTGATCATGGGGAATAATTCTTTTTATATGCCGTTGAATTCGATTTGCTAGTATCTTATTGAGAATTTTTGCATCCATATTCATCAGGGATATTGGCCTGTAGTTCTCTTTTTTTACTGGGTCTCTGTCTGGTTTAGGAATCAAAGTAATACTGGCTTCATAGAATGAGTCTGGAAGTTTTCCTTCCCTTTCTATTTCTTGGAATAGCTTGAGAAGGATAGGTATTATCTCTGCTTTAAACGTCTGGTAGAACTCCCCTGGGAAGCCATCTGGTCCTGGACTCTTATTTGTTGGGAGATTTTTGATAACCGATTCAATTTCTTCGCTGGTGATGGGTCTGTTCAAGCTTTCTATTTCCTCCTGATTGAGTTTTGGAAGAGTGTGGGTGTTCAGGAATTTGTCCATTTCTTCCAGGTTGTCCAATTTGTTGGCATATAATTTTTCATAGTATTCCCTGATGATTGTTTGTATCTCTGAGGGATTGGTTGTAATAATTCCATTTTCATTCATGATTTTATCTATTTGGGTCATCTCCCTTTTCTTTTTGAGAAGCCTGGCTAGAGGTTTGTCAATTTTGTTTATTTTTTCAAAAAACCAACTCTTGGTTTCGTTGATCTGCTCTACAGTTTTTTTAGATTCTATATTGTTTATTTCTGCTCTGATCTTTATTATTTCTCTTCTTCTGCTGGGTTTAGGCTGCCTTTGCTGTTCTGCTTCTATTTCCTTTAGGTGTGCTGTTAGATTTTGTATTTGGGATTTTTCTTGTTTCTTGAGATAGGCCTGGATTGCAATGTATTTTCCCCTCAGGACTGCCTTTGCTGCGTCCCAAAGCGTTTGGATTGTTGTATTTTCATTTTCGTTTGTTTCCATATATTTTTTAATTTCTTCTCTAATTGCCTCGTTGACCCACTCATTTGTTAGTAGGGTGTTCTTTAACCTCCATGCTTTTGGAGGTTTTCCAGACTTTTTTCTGTGGTTGATTTCAAGCTTCATAGCATTGTGGTCTGAAAGTATGCATGGTATGATTTCAATTCTTGTAAACTTATGAAGGGCTGTTTTGTGACCCAGTATATGATCTATCTTGGAGAATGTTCCATGTGCACTCGAGAAGAAAGTATATTCTGTTGCTTTGGGATGCAGAGTTCTAAATATATCTGTCAAGTCCATCTGATCCAATGTCTCATTCAGGGCCCTTGTTTCTTTATTGACCGTGTGTCTAGATGATCTATCCATTTCTGTAAGTGGGGTGTTAAAGTCCCCTGCAATTACCACATTCTTCTCAATAAGGTTGCTTATGTTTATGAGTAATTGTTTTATATATTTGGGCGCTCCGGTATTCGGCGCATAGACATTTATAATTGTTAGCTCTTCCTGATGGATAGACCCTGTCACTATTATATAATGTCCTTCTTCATCTCTTGTTACAGCCTTTAATTTAAAGTCTAGTTTGTCTGATATAAGTATGGCTACTCCAGCTTTCTTTTGGCTTCCAGTCGCATGATAAATAGTTCTCCATCCCCTCACTCTCAATCTAAAGGTGTCCTCAGGTCTAAAATGAGTCTCTTGTAGACAGCAAATAGATGGGTCTTGTTTTTTTATCCATTCTGATACCTTATGTCTTTTGGTTGGCGCATTTAATCCATTTACATTCAGTGTTATTATAGAAAGATATGGGTTTAGAGTCATTGTGATGTCTGTATGTTTTATGCTTGTAGTGATGTCTCTGGTACTTTGTCTCACAGGGTCCCCCTTAGGATCTCTTGGAGGGCTGGTTTAGTGGTGACAAATTCCTTCAGTTTTTGTTTGTTTGGGAAGACCTTTATCTCTCCTTCTATTCTAAATGACAGACTTGCTGGATAAAGGATTCTCGGCTGCATATTTTTTCTGTCTAGCACACTGAAAATCTCGTGCCAATTCTTTCTGGCCTGCCAAGTTTCAAAAGAGAGATCAGTCACGAGTCTTATAGGTCTCCCTTTATATGTGAGGGCACGTTTACCCCTTGCTGCTTTCAGAATTTTCTCTTTATCCTTGTATTTTGCCAGTTTCACTATGATATGTCGTGCAGAAGATCGATTCAAGTTACGTCTGAAGGGAGTTCTCTGTGCCTCTTGGATTTCAATGCCTTTTTCCTTCCCCACTTCAGGGAAGTTCTCAGCTATCATTTCTTCAAGTACCCCTTCAGCACCTTTCCCTCTCTCTTCCTCCTCTGGGATACCAATTATGCGTATATTATTTCTTTTTAGTGTATCACTTAGTTCTCTAATTTTCCCCTCATACTCCTGGATTTTTTTATCTCTCTTTTTCTCAGCTTCCTCTTTTTCCATAACTTTATCTTCTAGTTCACCTATTCTCTCCTCTGCCTCTTCAATCCGAGCCGTGGTGGTTTCCATTTTGTTATGCATTTCGTTTAAAGCGTTTTTCAGCTCCTCGTGACTGTTCCTTAGTCCCTTGATCTCTGTAGCAAGAGATTCTCTGCTGTCAGCTATACTGTTTTCAAGCCCAGCGATTAATTTTATGACTATTATTCTAAATTCACTTTCTGTTATATTATTTAAATCCTTTTTGATCAGCTCATTAGCTGTTGTTATTTCCTGGAGATTCTTCTGAGGGGAATTCTTCCGCTTGGTCATTTTGGATAGTCCCTGGCGTGGTGAGGACCTGCAGGGCACTTCCCCTGTGCTGTGGTGTATAACTGGAGTTGGTGGGCGGAGCCGCAGTCAGACCTGATGTCTGCCCCCAGCCGACCGCTGTGTCCACAGTCAGACTGGTGTGTGCCTTCTCTTCCCCTCTCCTAGGGGCGGGATTCACTGTGGGGTGGGGTGGCCTGTCTGGGCTACTTGCACACTGCCAGGCTTGTGATGCTAGGGATCTGGCGTCTTAGCTGGGGTGGGTAGGCAAGGTGCACAGGGGCAGGAGGGCAGGCTTAGCTTGCTTCTCCTTAGGTGATCCACTTCAGGAGGGGCCCTGTGGCAGCAGGAGGGAGTCAGATCCGCTGCCGGAGGTTTGGCTCCGCAGAAGCGCAGAGCTGGGTGTTTGCGTGGAGCGAGCAAGTTCCCTGGCAGGAACTGGTTCTCTTTGGGATTTTGGCTGGGGGATGGGCGGGGGAGATGGCGCTGGCGAGCGCCTTTGTTCCCCACCAAACTGAGCTCTGTCCTCAGGGGGCTCAGCAGCTCTCCTTCCCTTTGTCCTCCAGCCTTCCTGCTTTCTGAGCAGAGCTGTTAATTTATGACCTCCCAGATGCTAAGTCGCGCTTGCTGTCGGAACACAGTCCGTCAGGCCCCTCCGCTTTTTGCAAGCCAGACTCGGGGGCTCTGCTTGGCCGGCGAGCTGCCCCTCCGCCCCGGCTCCCTCCCGCCAGTCCTGGAGCGCGCACCGCCTCGCCGCCCTTCCTACCCTCCCTCTTCCGTGGGCCTCTCGTCTGCGCTTGGCTCCAGCGACTCCGTTCTGCTAATCCTCTGGCGGTTTTCTGGGTTATTTAGGCAGGTGTAGGTGGAATCTAAGTGATCAGCAGGACGCGCGGTGAGCCCAGCGTCCTCCTACGCCGCCATCTTCCTGTTCTTTATTTTAAAACAGCAGATGGGGTGCCTGGGTGGCTCAGTCGGTTAAGCCTCCGACTTTGGCTCAGGTCATGGTCTTGCTGTCCGTGAGTTCGAGCCCTGCGTCGGGCTCTGTGCTGACAGCTCAGATCCTGGAGCCTGTTTCAGATTCTGTGTCTCCCTCTCTCTCGGACTCTCCTCTGTTCATACTCTGTCTCTCAAATAATTAAATGTTAAAAAAAAGAGTATTCAGTAATTACCTCACCATAAAGCTGGTATCATTCTTTTTTTTTTTAAATTAATTTAGTGTACTTACTTTTTTCCACTGGCTTTTCATCTTTGTGATTTGACTAATTTAAAACTATTAATTCAAAAGCCACTTTTCTTCTCCAATCTTGATCTAGTCACCAAGATACTTGATTTTTTCCTAATACAGAAGAGAAAGATAGTTCTATTTTTTCTCCCACTTCACTTATCTAGTGACATCACTGAGTAAAATCTCCATTCTTTAAAGGAAAAATTTTGAACTGCTACTAACAAGAATATTCATCTGCTGGAGAAATTGTTGAGGGGCCAATCTCCCTTTTAGATGATAGCTAGCTTGCAAGATAAAGTTGTCATTACACTTAACTTGGTCTTTAATTATAAGCAGATGGATGAATTATTTTAATCACTGCTCTATATCTTAACAGTAGTTCGTACATTGACACAAAGTGAAAAACATCAAACAGAAATTAAATACTAGGGCAGGAAAGCAGCCAGCCTTCAAGGGAAGCGATTGATCACAACTTGTCATCTTTAAAGGCCAGAAGAATGCAAAATAAACACTTGGGATTAGTGTACTAAATATGGTTCATCAATCTTCAGCCCTGCTCTCTGATAATTTATCTATCTCATTTATTTTAATGCTTTATCATGTATATATCCAGCTCTGTAATTAGCCTTTCAGGTATTCCCTTTTTCTTCCTGCCTTTGAAATTGTGTGTGGTGAGATTCTTCTCAGAGAGGATATTATTACCACCCTATACAAAAGAAGCAACTCTTGAAATGATTCTGTGTCATAGCTTACATGCTGGAATTCTTGCTAAAACTCAGAGTGTGTGTTAGATTTGGTTTAAAGAGAAGGTCTTAGCCAATTTACTCTGTTCTTTTAAACAAAGAATTTGCTTTGGCTGCAGGTAAACTGTTCAATTTTATAGGAGGAGTCTGGATTTAGTTTCATTAAACCCAAAATGGTGGTTTGATTTTTTTAAAAATAAAAATGGTAGTTTGATTTTTTTTTTAAATAAAAAGTACCAAAGATAGCTTCTGAATTCAAGTCATTTAGTGCTAGCATGCTGTTGATTTGCTTCTGAGTAAAGAGTTTGTTTTTCCTCGACTCAAAAGAATATCACTAATAGTATGTTTTCTCCCATGGTGATGAATATACTGAGATTATATAGTAAATTACATTTGGGATTTATACTCAACTATAAATTTTCCTGTACAACAAAAAACATTCTCACAGATCTATTACAGGATGTAGTCTTAGAATATTAACATTGGTGAATCATTTTGATTATTTATTATTAAGCATTGAAAACCTGAAACAATGTGCACAGTCCTAATAGGTGCACTGTTTTCACCTTGACGTTGTGAATATGAGATGGCTTCTGGTACTTTGAGTGTGGACACGAAGTCAAAATGTTGAATTATCATATGCTTCTTTACAAACCCAAATGTATGAGATTTTCAATTTTTAGCTTCACTTTAAACTGTACATGTTTCATTCACTTGGTAGGTTATCTAAGCTTTCATCCTCTTTGACTTCCTGTTGTAATGTCTCTACGTTACTTCCCTTTATTGGGTGTTAGAGACTTCCTGTGGGTCTTATCAGACCTTTATTGGAATGAACCGAAGACCAACATGATTTGGAATTTCCAGTGACAAATCCATGTTCCAAAGTTAGAATGGATTTTTGTTTTAAATGTTCTCTGATGTGTTAGTGTATTGGCCAGCATTATATACAGTTGTATTAAAAGAAAACATTGACTTTAACATTTGAGGGGCACACAAGTGTATTATATGGACTGGAAACTCACTTTTTACTGCCATGTCCTGTTTTGTGGGATCATTATTGTCCTCCACTTTTCCTGCTTCTAGATCTTCTTTTAGTTTCCAGCAGACCATACAATTTACGGATTATGAATATGGACTTCAAAATTACAGTTGTTTCCTGGCTTCTCATAGCTATGTAACCTTGTGGACCTTATCCATAAATAGGACTGTTATGGGGACTCAACGAGATTGTGTCTGTAGTATACTTAGCATGGTGTCTGATGCATGTAAATGTACAATATTATTAGCCATTATATATTAAAAATAAGTGGTTGATGCTATCTGCCCCTCCCCCCATTCTCTCTCTCTCTTTCTCTCTGTCTCCCTCTCAAAATAAACAAATAAACATTAAAAAAATAATTGGTTGATTTACTACCACCCTGGGGTCATATTGAGCTGTGTTGTTTAGAAGTTCCTTTGAATTTTTTTGCATTATATATGGCCTCTTAAAATACTCATTCTAAAAGTATCTTTCCAAAGTGCTCAATCTGAGAACAGGTGGTGAAAGAAGAAAGGGGCAGGTGATGGTGATAACCACCATCACCAGAGTATCACCAGAGTAATCCCACCATGCCCCAAGAAACTCCAATCTATGATCAGGGAATGTTCTGGGGAGGGAAGCTTCTCTCTTGCAGGGATTGGGGTTGTCCTAATGGGAAAGGGGCAGAGTTCTCTCTTTATGGAGACATGAGGATGGAGAATCAGTTTCTTATCAACTTACCTGTAATTATTGTCCCTGTGTCCTCTCTTGGTTTCTCATAAATACCATTAAAACCAAGACCCATCTAGCCAAGGACTGCAGGATTTTTGTCTTTGTTGGAACTTTCCCTTCACCTGCTTGGATAGGGAGGAGAAGTTTATTCTGGACTATGACAGTCTTTTTGGTTTAGGTGACACGCCCCTCACCCAAGCCCCCTTGGACTTCAGTGCTGGTCATGGAACCGTGTGCCACCATGTGCTACCAATTATCCTAATTGCCCTCTCCTTTGCTCCCCTGACTGACTCTGAGTCAGATCAAACATGGATTTGAACTCAGCTCTACTCCTTACCTTGGATAAATCACTCAACTTCTCAAAGCTTCTGTTTTTGAATCTGTAAAATGATAAGTTATGACGATCAGATGTTTTTTTATGTATGTAAAAATGATGAGAATGGTTTTACTTCTCAGGGTTGTCACAAAGATCAAATGACATGTAAGGTTGCTTAATAAAACCTGATATTTTCATAGATTAATCACACATTTGTAGGAAGCACTCTTCAACATGGATTTTTCTATTTCAGTTATTCCCTCTTCATTTCACCAATCAAGTTTTCAGTTTCTTTCCACTTCTTCTAACTTATTTCTTTTCTTGAAAATATAGGTTACAAGTAACTCAATCGATTCCACTGTTGCCTGGAATATTCAGCTTAATCCTAGAACCTTGAGCAGTGCCAAAAGCCAGCCGAATGTATTTTTTCAAATTTGTGACTACAGGGGACAGCAGTGTTGTATCTCACATTAGGCTGAAGGAAGAGAGAGACGGAGAGAGACAGAGAGAGAGAGAGAGAGAGAGACAGACAGAGAGAAAGGAAAGCAAGCAAGCAAGCAAGCAAGCACCATTCATGCTCCAGAAGGTAATGAAAGACAGAGGAACATGGTGACACAAAGCTGACCATGGTGGCACACGTCTTCTGATGATGCCAGAACTGACAAAGCTGACTGGACAAGAGAGACACTTACTTACAGGCTACCCCATCAGCTACTTAAATGTCTTGTTTCTTATCTGTCTCCTTGGAGGGGAAACTCAGATAAAGCCTTTGGCAATCTGATGCCTGGACTCAAATTCAACTTTGTCATGTTGGTGCCACATCACAGCACCACTCACGCTTGACTCTCCCTACCTCCTGCCCCCATTTCATCCCAAAGATGCAATTATTTCCACTGAATTTATTACCTCCTTCCCCTACATATACCTTGATGAATCAATCAGTTGATGGCTATAGATATCAATAAGGCTTGCTAACTAATTGGAAACCTTCCAGAGACATATCAGCAATGACGATTTGAAAAGCAATATGCCATAGAGTGTTGTCATAAGGATATATTTTTTTCCATATAGGAGTTTGGTTTCTCTTCCCCTGGATAGCTTTTTCTTTTCTTTTCTTTTCTTTTCTTTTCTTTTCTTTTCTTTTCTTTTCTTTTCTTTTCTTTCTTTTCTTTTCTTTTCTTTTTTTTTTTTTTTTTTACCATCTGAGATATCTCTGTTATTATGAAGGATGTTAAGCCTTATTAATTGTTTACCATGTAACAAGTAATTTTATTGAGCATCTATGTAGTTCTGGGTTAGAACTATCATCAGAGTGGGGATAAGTATAGAGAAGGTACAATCCCTGTTGTCGTGGAGCTCACAAGAGGGCAGACTAGTAAACAGACTGGTTTAATATTGCATGCTGATAAATCTGATAAATCTTTCCATAAGTACTGTGGAGCTACATGGAGCAGGAGAGTAAGACACTGCTTCTGAGAGTGGCTGATTCACATGCCGGGCTTTGAAGAGTTGTGTGTGGTTATTACACATTCCTCCTTCCACTGCTCCCAGCTCCATTCTCTTCCCTTCTTTGCTGAGGAAGCTGACCCCTGCCATGATGGATACTATGATATGCCACCCAGATTCCCGTTTCAAGAGTGAAAGACTCATTCCCTCAGCTGCTGGATGACAAATCTCAGTTATTAGCCCTCTTTGGGAATTATATCTCCTGAAGAAAACTGCCTCCCCTAAGGTCATACCTCCTTCCAGGAGCAGCCTGTGCCCAATCATTCATCATTACCAGGATATAAAGACCTCTCCTCCACCCGACCCTTGCTTCAAATTGAGAGAGGCTTGAAGGGTCATCTTAAATCTAGAACCTCACTGGTGAACCTAACCCATGATACCTGTGGACTGCAGTGCCAAGGCTTCTGAGCTGGGTGGATTCTTCATGGTTCAATTGGTGACATATTGGTGGAGAGGGAGGTGTTTACTCCATGTAACCTCTCTGCTTCCATGCTGTTCTCTGGAAGTAGCTGGTCCCTCCAGGACTATAGCTTCTTTCCAGGCAGACCCTCCTCCCTGGTAATTGCTCTTACTATTCCCTCCCTTTGCTCCTTCAGGCCTAAGTGTGGTAATGTTTCTTTCTACTAGTCTCCAGAGGCCTCAACATCCCTAGTTGGTTTCCTTAACCCAAACAGATCCTTTGGTTCAAACTTCAGTTGAAGCAGTGCTAGCCTGGTAAATGTTTCACAATTGGGTCTCTGGAAAAACATAAAAGCTTAGACTTATAGCATTTTCCAATTTCTGTAGGGTATATATGCCCACCATGGTCTAACATGATGCCATTGAACACAGAATTGGAAAAAGATGTTAAATAGTTCCACCATATTGATGCAATAGATGTAAATAATTTTAAGATTGTACATAATAGTAAAATGTAATAAAATAACAAGGAAGGAATGCCTTTTGAATATTTATTGCCTTTGTTTTTACTATAATTCAAGAAATTATAAATTAATTTAATTTTTAATAATGAATGACTGTGAAATTCCAGAGAATTAACAATTAAATCTTGTGAGCCAGTGTAAGTGGGCTCCAGCATACTATTGAGTTGAACTGTCTGAGTAATTATGCTTTAGGGTGAGACCTCCTTGGGGCACCTGGGTGGCTCAGTTGTTTAAGTGTCCAACTTTAGCTCAGGTCATGATCTCATGGTTCGTGGGTTCAAGCCCTGCACTGGGCTCTGTGCTGACAGGTTGGAGCCTGGAGCCTGCTTCGGATTCTGTGTCTCCCTCTCTCTCTTCCCCTCCCCTGCTCACACTTTTTCTCTCAAAAAATAAAATAAATAAACATTAAGGTGAGACCTCCCTGATACAGGTAAGTAGCAGTTAACTCGGCAAGTTATAGGTGAAGCTGAGAAATTGAGTGGTAGGGGGCAAGGGTAGACCTGAAGTGTGAGTGAGGAAAGGTGGTTAGTAAGTATCCCAGACCAGCATATGTATATGGATCAAGGTGTGGCACTTACCAGATTATAAGTTTCCCAAACATTGGATAACGCAGGTGTCATGTGCCTCCTGCTTTTTTTTTTTAAACAGCTCTGTCACACCATGATTTTGACTACTTAGCTACCTGTTGAATATCAGAAAGGAAAATAAATCTGGAGGTAGTGTCTCAGAGAGGGGATTTGATTTTTCAAATGATAATTGCCAAATTTCCCAGAATATGTGGCCAAACACTCAAGTTTGAGTTCTGTGTCTCAGGAGGGTTGTGTGGTTGTTGGGGAAGGAGGTGGTGGAGGGAGGGAAATTGAGTTGGGAAGAAGAGACGGAATGGTTGGAAACGTCAAAAGACATTGAGAGAAATTGAAAAGACATTGAGTGGACAGGAGTGAGTTTGCAAATAAGGATTTTTTTTCTTCTCCTTTTAAAGCAAGGTTTCTTCTAAATTTTTATTGAAAATTTGGGAAGAATAATCAGTGTTTTGGCAAATCTGTGAACATCAGGACCAGACCAAAGAATGTAGAAGTGGGGAGAGCATTGATTTTTCAAAGTTATTCCTGCCCACATTTTCTAGTAGGGTTGAGATCACATTTTCAACACACTTATATCCTGGCTATGTGTTGTCCCTCAGAAGATATATTAATAGAGTGTCCATAACTGTGTTCTAGATAATGATGAAGAGCCTCTTAAGATTGCATGTTCCAAGTCTGATGTCAACCATACCAATATTCCAACAGAAAACAAAACTTCCATCCCCCTCCTGTGCTGTAGAAGTTTCATAGGTCATTCTTAATCCATGAAATGTGTGCTACATAGTTGAGAAGGAAATGCATTTTTCTTTACTTGATCAGGGAAGCTATAATTTCAGAACTTGTAAATGGACAGAGCATTGGTCCTTTCCCTAGACATTCTGGGAACAAGAATCTTGGGATGAGCGCATTCAGCAGTAGTTCATTCTTAGGAACCAACTAGGAACTTTTCAACTAACTAGGAACTAACTCGTGAGTGGTTGGGTCCTAATTAACGATGGGTATGCCTTCGGATCACATAGAAAACTTGCACAAAAAAACAGAAACACTGCTTCTATAGTGCCCTCTGAATGAAATCTGAATATTATTTTATTACCTGGAAAAAAATGTCTGCACAATTTTAAAAAGTTCTACTTTTTGAATCAGTTAAAATTACCTTTAGGAAAAATTTTCTCATATACATCTGGCTCTGGGGTATTTTTGCACTTTCAAGCCTTCTTCCCACCTAGAGAAGGAAAGATGGGATGACAGTGATTGGAATTTCATGTGCTTTTTCTGATGCATTGTGTTTATAATCAAGAACATTTGATTACATTTTATATTGTGTATGGCACTTCATAGTACGTAGGATCTTCTTTAACTTCCCTCCTCAATTTCCAATCCAAACTCTTATTATTATAAATAGCAGCAACTACTATTATTTGGGTGGATTTTTACAATTTGTGTAGTCTTATACTTACATTATTTCAGTTAATTCTCACCATAAGCCGGCAAGGTGTTTCTGTTGGTCATCATACTTTATGCCAAGGAACCCATGTCAGAGAGTTTCAGCAACTTGCCCAAGGTTGAGCATGTCGGAAGTGACATAAATGAGAGTCAACCTCTGTCTGCCTCCATATTCCTCACATTCCTACTTATATATGCTATCAGATACAGAGGTATAGGCTGTCCCCTCCAACTCTTTCAATGGGATTGGCTGACCACATCTGTTGGCCATTTTAATAAAGAGGAAGCTCTGTATCTTGTTTCTGGCTACATTTTCCTGATGAGGACGTTGGTGCATTGTGACCAATAAAGGCACTCCAGATGCCATAAGGAGAGAGACCCCTCTACCCAAGTGAAATGCCATTTCAGGTCTCTGTCTCTTTCCAAGATACAGCAGGGGAAATCTGAATTTCTGGGAAGGTGTCTCCATAAAGCATATTTGACAATCCTGTGTTCATTTCCTCCCAGTCCCTGCAGTGTTATAGGTAAGAGTTCATCTCAGGTTTAACAATAGTCCTGGCACATGCCCCCATGGCTGCTATGTAGTTACAGGTGCTGGGGAGACATCAGGCTCTCCAGAGTGCTGAGAAGGAAAAGGTTGAGATGGTAAATTACCCACTGAGAAAAGCTTAGGGAGCAGGAGGATATGGAGCAAGCAGCAAGTAGGAGGAAGAAGAGCACTGTCTGTATACCAAGCTAACTGTTTTACTTAATCATTTCATTTAATACTCAAAACTAGTTTATGAGAGAATTGCTATAATTATCTTAATTTTTCAGGTGAGGAAACAAAATGGAAATATTAATAAACTCACCCAGAACCATGTGTCATAAGCAGCTATAGAGTGGTGAAGCAGGGATTTGACCTAATGCTTTCATAACAGTACTACACTCTTATATTCCTTAGATTACAATCCAGTTCTGAATAGTAGTGTAGAGAGATACAATCTGAATCCTTAACAGGCTCTCCAGGGCCTTTACAATGGACTTATCTCAAGCCTGTCCACAACGTTGCCATATTTCCTACTCCCTTCAATGCTTGGCTCCAGCCATAGTGAATGCCATACAGACATCCTCTGTGGTCAGAATCCTGTGTACAGAATCCTCTGTGATCTGTCTTCCTCGGAGCCTGCATCTTGCCAAGTCTTTACTCCATTCTCATGCTTTGTGTCTCAGCTGTATACAGGAAGCCTTCCATGTCCTCCCAAGTCTGGATTAAGAGCTTTCGGCATCCCAGAACATCCATATATTCCCCCAGTGGAGCACACACTATAATTTTTACTTGCCTCTTTCCTCTACTAAACGATAAACTTCATAAAAGCAAGGACCATCTGCCTTATTTGTTGTTATATCTATAACACCATGGGTCAAAGCATGTTCAATAAATGTTTGCTGCAAAGTGAATGAGGACACATTTCCTCCTGGCCTTTGTATTGTGGTGTTCCCTCTGCCTCACCTTTCTCTGTTTTTCTAGTTAATTCTTATTTTGCTTTGTGTCTGTCAGATGCCCCTTCCTCCTGAAGCCCAAGCTGGTTTAGGTCCTCCTCTTAGGTGTTTTATGGCATCTGGATCTTTTCTCAAGCTCCTCAATCATCACACACTATCATCAGTACTTCTCACTAACTCTGGACTGAAAAATCCTTGAGGACAGAATTTCTATTCTAATTATCACAGTGTTCCCATTAAGCAATACAGTGCCTAGTACAGTGTAAGTATAATTTATGGAATGAATGGATACATTATTTTGGACTAATTAAGGGACTGTGATACCAGTAATACTCATTCATCTAACAAATATTAATTATGTGTCAACTCTGTGCCAGGCATATGCCAGGTGAAGGTACAACAATGAGCAAGACAGACATGTTCCCCGTTCTCATAGTTCTTAGAGCCCAATGGTGGGGATAGTAGGGTGGTGGTGGTAGGAGAAAGGAGGTCTGGTTAAAGTTAGTTGCTGACTAGTCTCCTTGTAACAATAGACAGCCTTTATAAAGAATTATGTAGTGTATTATCCTTTACTTCTTGCAGTACTATTGAAGTTATGGAGGTGCCCATATTTTGTATCCTACAGCTTCTGCAGATCTCCTAGTTTTAATGCATCCTTTACTATTGTGGTATAGTCCTCCCTAAATTGCAGATAATCACTGCCTAAGCTGAAGTGCATCATGTAGCTTATTTTCTCTTCTGTATTCCTTACTTTCAAAGCAGCCTCCTTCTGGCATGGTTTGGGTTCATATTGCCTGAGGCAGGGGGATCCATGTCATGACCTCTTGAAGTTCCCATCTACTCAGTACCTTTCTCTGATTACTTTAATTAAATGTAAAGTTTGCCCTGTTTAAAGAACTAAGCAGGATGTGATGATGAAAAGCATGAGCAGACTTATTTTGATTGAAGTTCTCACTAGAAAAGATGGGATTAGTGCATATTTTTAGTGTAGAGGAGGCACCGTTTGAATAATTAGGATTATGTGCAGAGCACAGGTGAGCTTGACACAGGGCAAAGAAAGAATGAGCAAAAGAGACGCATTCAAGAGAACCTGAAAAACTAATGTGGCATTTTTGATGAGTGAGAGCAAGAAAAGTGTTGGGGATGACAAGAGGCAGGGAAACCTTTGTATAAAGAGTAAAACAGACCAGGAGGCTTAGAAGTGGCATGTCGTTGGGGAGAAAGAGTGAAGAGCTGTGGTTATGGGAGCTTGAGTGTGGTCCTGGCTTTAGAACATAAACTCTCTGAGCTTCCTTTGCCTTATCTGTTAAAGGCCCCAGAATTCTAGGAACTTTCTACTGCTGGGTCTGCTTTATGTAGGGAAGAGATGATTCAGGAAAACCATAAAGTAGAACATTTGGGAAGGTCTAGCCCTAGGATGGCAAATAGGTGTACATTCACGTGCTGACCTTTATCACTTGGTGGTTGGCCATGCTGAAAAGGATGCTGATGCCATGCTTAGGCTGGACAGGAAAAAGTTCCATGTTTGATTAGTGAGGTCTGTGATGGGCATAAAAGTAGGGAGTAGTGGCATGTGAGTCCAGTATTTGGAATACCTACTTTAAACAAAATGTCTATGTTTGTTTAAGGTATATCTCTGTGACAAAATGAAAGAATCAAGGGTTTAGGCCTTTGCTTTCTTGGAGCTACGTAGCTTCTCTGCAGAGATTCCTTGTCTCTCAGTGATTTCCAGCATGTACAACAGTGATTGTCATCACAAACAACAAAAATTAAAAATAGAAATCTTGAAATTATAAAGTGTTTTGAATAATCTTCCTATTTGGGATGCTCAAGATACACTTCCATTAATGTATACCATCTGATATTTATTGCAGAATAGCTCTGTGTAGCGCCACATTTCCCAGATTCAAGGAATCTGAATGCAATGAAGCATCATTAAGTGATTTTAAACGTGATTGAAATAGGTCTACATGGAACAAGTTAAACTGGGCAACCATTGCCCAATGGAAATGTCAGCTTGAGTTTCTAAGAATTATCAGTGTCTTGAGTTCTTACACTTTGGAACAATACTACCACCGGTGCCCTTGTATTCAGAAGGGTCTCTTGATCTACCTGTTATTTTGAGAGGATAAGGAAGATGGAAAGAGAACAGACCATGCCTGTATACTGGGCTTCACTTCTCAGGTGACATGTTTTTAGCAAACCCTTAAATGTATACCTACCTGGATTTAATGACTGGTATGGCTTATTTCCCCACTTCCTTCTCATGGCTAACAAATGGTGAAGAAATTTTAAAATTGTGTATTATTGGGGTGCCTGGGTGGCTCAGTCGGATGGGCATCTGACTTCAGCTCAGGTCATGATCTTATGGTTCATGGGTTCATGAGTTTGAGTCCCATATCGGGCTCTGTGCTGGCAGCTCAGAGCCTGGAGCCTGCTTCAGATACTGTTTCTCCCTCTCTCTCTACCCCTCCCCCACTTGTGTTCTTTCTCACTCTCTCTCTCTCCTTTTCCCTCAAAACTAAATAAACATAAAAAATTGTCTATTATTGTGAAAATACTGTATCTGAGCCCCTTCCAAAATTAGAGTGAGAATCCTTAAATCTACCTGTGTCACTTATAGAAATTCTTGTCTATCTGTATAAATACATGTTGAAAAAGTCTGGATGGGGACTTTGGCCAATGTCTGTGTCTACTCTACTTCCTTCTTCCTCCGCTCCCCCTTTCCCCCAAATCTCCTTCTCCCAGCATACATTTATGTCCTCTCCCTTTAGGACTTAATGTCCCCTCTCCCCATTGTTTACATACATTTAATGGAAAGGAAGAAAAGTCTATTCTGTTTTTCATACCCCAGAAGGATTGTTTTGAGTTCCTTTTCATATCAAACTTGAGATCAATCTCTCTTGACATATTTTAGATGGGCAGTGGAAAAACTATATAAAGAGAAGCTGAAACCTACTTCTGCCTATGAATTCAGGATGAAACACAAATAACATACTATCTGAGACACTGACCAGTGGTAGGAGGGAATTTTTGTCAGTGAGCACCATTTTTTTCCTTTAGTTCAGGTTTTGCTGGATATGTGGCCACAAAACGGTCAGAGTATATGAAGCCAAAGAAGAAACCAGAGAAAAAAGCCAAAGTGGACAATCCATTATTATTTTTTTTTTTATTGAGGTAAAATTTACATACAGGGAAACAAAAAGATGGTAAGTGTACAATTTGACAAATTGTGGCAAACATAACATCCATGTAACCAACACCCAATCACAATATAGAAACTTTCCATGATCCAGAAAGTTCCTTGGTGTCCCTTTCTAAATAATTCCCAATCCCCATGGGCAACCACTGTTCTGATTTCTATCATCATGAATTCATTTTTCTTGTTCTTAAATTTCATATTAATGGAATCATACAGAATGTACTCTTGTTTCTGGCTTCTTTCACTCAACATAGTGTTTTTGAGATTCATTCATGTTGTTGCATTTTTCAGTAGTTTTGTTTGTCCATTTTCCTGTTGAGGGACATTTGGACTGCTTCCAGTTTGTGGTGATTATGAATAAAGCTGTTATGGATATGTTTTTTTGAGACATATGTTTTCCTTTACATTGGATAAATATCTAGGAGTGGAATTGTGAGGTTATAGGGCAGATCTATGTTTAACCTTATAAGAAACTACAGTTTTTCAAAGTTCTTGTATTGCTCTACACTCCCATTGGCAAGGTAGGCAGTTATACTATTCTATTCGCCCACCAAACAATGGTATTGTCCTTCTTTTTAAATTTAGCCTTTCTAACATGTGTATCTCATGGTGACTTTATTTTTTATTTATTTATTTATTTATTTATTTTTAATTTTTTTTTTCAACGTTTATTTATTTTTGGGACAGAGAGAGAGACAGAGCATGAACGGGCGAGGGGCAGAGAGAGAGGGAGACACAGAATCGGAAACAGGCTCCAGGCTCTGAGCCATCAGCCCAGAGCCCAACGCGGGGCTCGAACTCACGGACCGCGAGATCGTGACCTGGCTGAAGTCGGACGCTTAACCGACTGCGCCACCCAGGCGCCCCTCATGGTGACTTTAATTAGAATTTCCTAGATATGTTTAGAACTTTCTCATGTGCTCATTGGCCATTCATATATCATCTTTCATGCAGTGTCTATTCAAGCATTTTGCTCATTTTAAAAATCAGATAGTTTGCCAATTTATTATTGTTTTGTAGGAGTTTGTTATATATTCCTGGTGCAAGTTCTTTGCCAGAATATATGTATTGTGATTATTTTCTCTGTGGCTTACCTTTTAATTTTCTTAGTGGTGTCATTAGATAAGTTATTAACTTTGAAATCCAGTTATCACAGTTTTATGATTAATGATTTCTTTGTCCTAAGATATCTTTATCTGCATTCAGTTTAAGATATTCTCTGACATTTTCTGTACAGGAGATATCACCGTTGTAACTTTTACGTTTAGACTGATGGCATATCTTGAATTAATTTTTGTGTATGGTATGAGGTAGGGATTGAGGTTTATAATTTTTCCACCTATTTATCCATTTGTTAAGCACCATTAGTTGAAAGGCAGTTCATTTCCTTTATTGAATTGCTAACCTGGTCATTTATTATTCATACCTTGGACAACCAATTTTGCACTTGTCAGTGGTTTTTTTAAGGAAGAACAACTCAATTTATTATCTCGCATTTTCCAGATATTTGACAATCATCATATGCCACCATTTTTACATTTACATGGTAATCAGGTGTATGAAGTAATGAAGAAGTCAGTTGAGGCCATCTTGTTTTTTGACGTTCAAATGAAATTGGCTTAAGCCTCAATTCCCAAGAGATAATTAGAACTTCCACATCCCACCACATCTGTCTCCCTACATACTAGCTTTTACATTAATTTATTTCTGTACGCTTTTGTACTTACTATCCATGGTCCTATCTGGAGCCAAATTCCACTTGAAACACCAAATCCCACTCCATTGCTCTTGAAAGTTTCCCAGCTCTTTCCTTACATATCATTTTACTGAATCATTTTAATCAACATATAATTACACTATTATTTTTTCCATTCTAAGAAAAACCATTCTCTTTGTTTCCTCTTCCCACACTGAATACTTTCTTTGGTCTTTGAAGAAAATTCTCTTAAGTGTTGTCTACATTTGAAGTCTCCCAATTCCTCCATGTTCTTTCTTAAATATACTCCAATCCAGTTGTCATCTTTACTATTCCCCAGAACCACTCTTGTCAGAGTCATAAATGACAAGCAAAGTCATCAGTCACAACAGTTGCTAAAAAACAATGGTCAAATTTTCAGTCTTCATCTTATTAGACTTATCAGCATCATTTGACACCATTCATCACTTGATTGTCAGGACACTATGCTCTGATGTTTTATCTCCTACTTAGTTGTTGCTCCTTCTCAGTTTCCCTTGCTGGTTCTTCTGCATCTCCTTTACCTCTTAGAGCTGTAGTATCCTGGGCTCAGTCCTCATTTGTCTTCTCTATTTGCATCCACTTTCTTGTAGATTAATAGTTAGTCACATGACTTTATTTATTTATTTTTTTTAATGTTTATTTTTGAGACAGAGACAGAGCATGAACGGGGTAGGAACAGAGAGAGAGAGGGAGACACAGAATCTGAAGCAGGCTCCAGGCTCTGAGCTGTCAGCACAGAGCCCGACGTGGGGCTCGAACTCACGGACCATGAGATCGTGACCTGGGCTGAAGTTGGACGCTTAACCGACTGAGCCACCCAGGAGCCCCTCACATGACTTTAAATACCACTACATGGTGAAGACTTATCAGTGCCTTTTTCAGTGATACCTCTGACCTCTCTCCCCCTAAAATGAAAAACTTCCCTCATATAGCTATGTTTCTTTGTTTTCATGGGATTCATAACCCTCCTTGGAATTTGTCCCCCTCCCCCATTTATATGTTAAAGTCCTAACCTCCAATGTGACTTTATTCAGAGGTGGTGCCTTTGGGAGGTAATAGGTTTAGAAGTCATTAGGGTAGGGTCCTTATGACGGGATTACTTTCCTTACAAGGAAAGGAGGATCCAGAGCTACCTCTTTCCCAGCCACGTGAGGACACAGTGAGAAGGTGTTTCTCTGCAACCCAGGAAGATAGCCTTCACCAAGAACCAAATCTGCCAGTACCTGGAAATTAGACTTCCTAGCTTCCATAAATGTGAGAAATAAATATCTGTTATTTAAGACACCCAGTCTAAGGTATTTTGTTATAGCAGCCTGAGCTGACAAACCAGAATTTCAATTCTGTCTTTATTTGGAAAGAAAATTAGCTTTCTACTTATTGCTCAGCACTGCCCACTCTACATTCAGATGACACATAAAAAGATGCTCAACATCACTCATCATCAGAGAAATACAAATCAAAACCACAATTTGTGAGATACCACCTCACACCTGTCAGAATGGCTAAAATTAACAACACAAGAAACAGCAAGTATTGGTGAGGATGTGGAGAAAGGGAAACTTTCTCTTGCACTGTTGGTGGGAATGCAAACTGGTGCAGCCACTCTGGAGAATAGTATGGAGGTTTCTCAAAAAGTTAAAAACAGAACTATGCTATGATCCAGCAATTGCACTACTAGGTATTTTCCCAAAGGATACAAAAATACGGATTCGAAGGGGTACATACACCCTGATGTTTCAGCAGCATTATCAACAATAGCCAAACCATGGAGAGAGGTCAAATGTTCATTGACTGATGAACTGATAAAAAAGATGTGGTATATATATGTGTGTGTGTATATATATATATATATATATATATATATACACACATATATATTCATATATGTGTACATATATACACATATATGTATTTATATACATATATACATATTCATATATGTACATATATGTATGAATGAATATGGAATTTATGGAATTCATTCAATGGAATATTACTCAGCAATCAAAAAAATGAAATCTTGCTATTTGCAACAACATGAATGGAAGTACATTGTATTACGCTAAGTAAAATAAGACAGAGAAAGACAAATATCATACATATGATTTCACTTATATGTGGAATTTAAGAAACACAACAGATGAACATAGGGAAAGGGAAGGAAAAATAAGATAAAAACAGAGACAGGCAAACCATAAGAATCTCTTAAGTACAGAGAACAAACTGAGGCTTGATGGAGGGAGGTGTGTAGGGGGATGGGTTAGATGGGTGATGGGTACTAATGAGGGCACTTGTTATGATGAACACTGGGTGTTGTAAGGAAGCGATGAATCACTGAATTCGACTCCTGAAACCAATATTTCATTGTATGTTAGCTAACTAGAATTTAAATAAAATTTAAAGCCACCTACTAAATAGTTTTAATAGTTCAAAGCCATGCATGTGCCACTTTTGAGATGTATGATCTTAAACAAATTGCTCAATCACTTTAAACCTCAATTTTCTCCTCTTTAGAATGGGATGAATAATAGTTACTTTGCAGGGTTGATGAAAAAATGAAATGAAGTAGCTGATTAAGCACCTACTAGAGTGCTTAGAACATAATAGAATTTAAGTCAATTGTATCTAATATTATTATTACTATTATCATTATTACCTTTATTCCATATTCATTCATCAATTCAGTAAATGTTGATTTGAAAACCTACTATGCATCAGGCACTATTGTAGGTAATTAGGAAACATCAATGACTCAGACAAGATCTGTGCTGTCATGGAATTTATGTTCAAGTGGGTTTATTGCTACTGAATGGGATTGTGTATAATAAGATACTTTACAGGCTGTTGTGTTGATAACAAACCACTTAAAACCTGTGGACCTGAGTGAGACACATTCAGTCTGCAGATTGGCTGGGTGATTTTTTCGTCTTGGCTTGACTTGCCCACTGGTTGGAAGATTTATGGGGTGTCTGATCTAGGATGGCCCCAGTAGTGATAGCAACTCAGATCCTTTCTGTATCTTACCCTCCATCTTAGCCCAGGAGTATTTTAATAGCAGTGGCAGAGGAGTAAGAGTGGGAGTGGACATACACAAGTACTCTTTCAAGCCTTTGAACATGTCTGCCAACATCCTATTGGCCACATCAAGGAACTTGGCCAGTCAGAGTGGGAGGGCTTTCAAGGTTACAGAGGACATGGACACAGGGAAGAGTGGGATTAAGACCATCACTGCAACAAGTCTTTCCCATCTATAAAACATAATTTGGTACTCACTGCAAGTGTGGGTGTATACATAAGAAATTACTTCCCAAGACTATTACATGAAGTCTTAAAGGGGTAGTATGTGACACTTACTCCTACATTCATGGCCATTCTTCTGTAAGCCCAGTTTTGGAAACAAAATTTAAAAGATATGTTAACCCAATGTTAGTCAATTTCATGCAGCATGGCTGGGTACCAAAAATACTGGATTAATGAAAAATGCTTAATTCAAAGGGCCTAGGAAACTTGATAACAGATAGAGCTTATGGGCTACACAAATATTTGATAACCAGTCTGTGTTGTTGCAAGAACATAGTGTGGCAGATCAAAGGGCATAGGTTAGCTCAGGCAGCAGTAGGTTGGGCAGGCAAGTGGGAGCAGGGTGAGCACTGTTTCCAGAGGTCAGGGCCAAGTGATGGGTCAGGAAGTTCAAGAAAGGCAAGAGGAGCTAATAGGTGACCTGATTGCCAGGAGCCCATGACATCACCTTGATAATGAAGCAAGTCTCTGGCCCAGACAGCAGCGTGGGATGTTCAGAACCTAACCTTAGGGTCAGGAGAAACATTTTGGCTGGAGAGAGGGACCATGCAAAGGCTGCTAAAAGACACAGACATCTTTTAGTTGTGGGAGTGTGGAGGGGGTGTCACTTCATCTCTTTACTCATCCATGTACCTTCTCAGCTCATTCCTTTAATGACTCTCATGTGCACACATTATCTTCTGCCTCCTTGTTTATCTGCTAGTGACTCATTCAAAGTCTGCTGCTCTTGTCCCTAAGGGTTTAGTTGATCTTGTGTCTCTTTAGAATTTCTATCCAGAATGGAACTTTTAATGGTGTACCTCTGTACAGGTGTGCCTCCAGTGACTTCATTTGACCTTTTGATTAGTAGCCAGGAACAATTATGATTCATGTCTGTACTCCTTTTCTCTTGATACTCAACATATTGGAATCAAAACCTTTCAAAATTCAGAATTTCCCTTAATAACCATTATATGTACCTCATAGTGAATGTTAAAAAACATTTTGTCCATTAAGTGTTGCAGATGGCTCATTGCCTCTGCCTCACCTCTTCCAGTAATGTAATCTTCTTTATCTACATGGAGGTGGTTTTTCTGCCTTGTGGTTTGACTAGACAGCAGCCAAACCAAGGCAGAAGCTACAAATGAGAGGAATCAATGCATTGTGTCCATACTGCCATTACACAGAAGAGGGACTGGTTTGGGCCCTCACTCGTAATTGCCATGGCTAAATTAATTATAATTAAAGTAAAATATAGGGTTAGAATAAAATAATGGGTCACACAAGACTGGGTTGTAGTAACAAGACCAGAGGGAGTAAGTAGTAAGATATAGTTGGAGCAGCCCCAGACTAGAAGTCCAAACTCTTAGATGAAAATACTAACCTCCAGTACCTCATACCATGACTTTATTTAGAAATAGAGCTGTTGAGGATATAATTAGTTACAATGAGATCATACTGAAGTAGGGTGGGCCCCTAATACAATTCGACTGCTGTCCTACTAAAAGAGGGAAATTTAGAGACAGACACGTACATAGGGAACATGCCCTATGTGAAGACTGGAGTTACATTGTCTCCAATGGAACATTGGCAAGGAATACCTGGGGCTACCAGGAGCTGGAAGAGGCAAGGAAGGATTCTTCCCCCTATAGGTTTCAGAGGGAACATGACCCTGCTGATACATTAATCTGGGACATCCAGCCTCCAGGAATGTGAGACAATACATTTCTGTTGTTTAAGTTGCTCTAGCAAGCCCCAGGAAACAACTATGTCACCCTAAAGCTGCTAACGTTTGGGTAATGCATGTTCTGGCATTAACCAAACACAAGAATGTTTGTTACTTGGTGGGCAAACACTGTGGATGGTGGATCCATGGCTTTCCCTTAGAAATTCATTGTAGTCAGAGCAGCTGTCCTCTGTTCTTCAGAAGCTCACCAGTCATGCAAAAAAGTGGATACTATTAAGTTCTGCCTAATCATCTTTGCCGAGCTGGAATTTATTTCCCAGCTGCTGCGTGTTGTTTGCTTTTCCAGAGGATTGCCCCCAGCCAAATAGGAGCCCCTTTATCAGGGAAGCTATGCCTTCTTTCTCCCCTTTTAGTTTGCAGCCATAAGGCGGTCTAACTCTGTGATATCATTAGTGCTTCAGAGCTTCCCATGGGATCAGAATGAGGCCAGACTCCCATCTGAGCACACATTCTTTGTCAGCTTCTTCTTCTGACTGTCCTGCTTCCTCCACTCCCCTTATGAGAGCACACCCTCACTGAATTCTGTCTCTAAATTTCCCTGCCCCTTGGGAACTTGAGTTTAGACCTTCTGCCTTACAGCTCTATTTCTTGGATACATTGGAAAGAGCAGGGCCACCCCATTTAATAAAGAGATTAAGGGGTAGGGCCATGTTTGAATGAGGCCAGGTGCTAAGGTGTGGCAACCCGAATCTCAGGCAGTGGAGTTGACATGTGCCCTAGCTCTCAGGTGCTGCCCTTATGGTATCATCAGCCAGCAAGCATGTCTGACTCTGTGGTCATTATGGGTGTATTGACCTTGTTCCCATAGACATCTTCTCACTGATTCCATCCCGAACTTTCCAAACCAAGGCCAGGTATGTGAAGACTTGTGAAAGACACCCTTTCCCAATCAAGTGAGCGATAGGAGCTGGTCTGACCGGGGTTCGCTCCTCAGAGTGTCCTTGTGTGCCCTCCTCTTTTGGCACTGGTGCTCACCAGCAAGACCCACTCAACTTCACAAAGGCGCCCTTGGTGACCACCTTGCCTCAGGTGAACCCTCAGCTGAGAGAGCGGAGGAGGTAGGGTTAGATGACTCAGGCACACTGCAGGCATAGGTTAAAAGAGAGGTGGAACATTCGGATTTACAAAGGCAGTAAGAAGTCCTAAAGACAGGTGATAAAAGAACAATAGAATTCTGAGGAAAAAAAGTTCTGGGCAGGAACAATCTGGAATATGTGTTTCTTGGGCACATTTTCTCTTGAGAGACTCCCTTTCACCTCCTGTCTTGCCTACCCACTGTTAAGTGGGCCTCATTGAGTGAAAACTCATATATTTAACTGTAATTTTTATATAAGTGATATAAGAACATGACTCAACATTCTGAGTTCGAAATATTCATGCTAGGAAAAGTTAGTCTCAGTTTTACCCCATCCCCAGTCATTCACTTCCTCTTCTTAGATGGAGGCTTTCTTATAGTTTCATGAGTATCCTTCCAATGATAAGATAGTGCATGCATTTATAAATGTATATGTGTACATGCCTGCCCCAATGATAGCGTCTTTTGTGTCCTGTCCTGAGTCTTGCTTTCTTCCCCTTAACATTATACCTTGAAATCTATTAGTAAATGGGACTTCCCTATTGTTTTTAGGGAAGTTAACTATTATTCCACAGTATAGATGCCTTTAAATTGTCTCCAGTTCTTGGGGTGCCTGGGTGGCTCAGTCAGTTAAGCGTCCAACTTTGACTCAGGTCATGATCTCACAGCTCAGTGAATTCGAGCCCTGCGTCAGGATCTGTGCTGACAGCCCAGAACCTGGAGCCTGCTTTAGATTTTGTGTCTCCCTCTCTCTCTGCCCCTCCCCTGCTCGTGCTGTCTCTGTCTCTGTCTCTCTCTCAAAAATAAATAAACATAAATAAATAAATAAATAAATAGTCTCCAGTTCTTGGTTGCAATGAATATCCTTGCTGTCATATCCTTTCACATATGTGTGAGTATACCTACAAGATACAGGCCTACAATTAGAATTGCTGGATCAAAATATATGTGCACTTTCACTGGTGACATATAATGCCAGACTGCCCTCCATGAAGGTGGTACACACTTACAGTCCCATCGGTACTGTATGTGAATGCTTGTTGGTCTCCACCAGCAGTGGACAAACTATGGCTACCTGCTTTTGTAAATACAATTTTGTTGGAGCACCACCATGTCCATTGTCTGTGGCTGCTTTCAGAGTCCAGAGTGCTAACCATTCGCGTGTTATGCTGCTTTCAAACAGCAAAGTTAGGTAGATGTGACAGAAAACATATGGTCCACAAAGCTGAAAAGATTTACTATCTGGTTCTTTAGAGAAAAAGTTTGCTGACCCTTGCTCCACACCCTGTCAATACAGAAGGAGATCAAGCTTTTTGATCCTTGCCAAACTGATGCAGGAAAAAAGATGTGTCATTAAGATTTATATTTCTCATTTTATGAGAGAGGTTGGAAAATTTTTTCTATATTCTTTTCTGCAAATGTTTTTTGTTTGCCTATTTTTCTCTTGAGGACATTAGCTCTTTAGTGACATGAGTAGCAACTATAGTCTCCTGTTTGTTGCGTTTCTTCAGATTTTGATTATGGTGTTTATTTTTGGCATACAGAAATGTTTAATTTTTATGTAACTGAATATATCAATATTTTCTTTTGTGGTTTTAGATTTTCTATCCTAGTTATAAAATCATACCCACTGTTCTTTTATTCTTTACCTTTTAGTGTTTATACATTTCATCTATTTTGAATTTTATTGTAAGGTATGATACAGTGATGTACGCTTATTGTTTTGTTTTGTTTTCCCAAAGCCTCGTCAGTTGCCTAAAGTCCATTTATTGAATAATTCATCTCGGGAAAACTGATTCAAAATACCATCTTTATTATGAATGAAATTCCACTTTTTGGGGCTCTATT
The DNA here is from genome assembly GCF_028749965.1 of Puma concolor. Classification (NCBI taxonomy): domain Eukaryota; kingdom Metazoa; phylum Chordata; class Mammalia; order Carnivora; family Felidae; genus Puma; species Puma concolor. The sequence goes on along the minus strand of NC_141669.1, from coordinate 108,843,384 downwards.
TCTTCATGTTTTATTTATTAAATTGATATTCACTATTTTAATGATTCTAGCTTTACAATACATTTATTTTCTTAGAGATCTTGTTTCCCCTTAGGGAATGAATGAAGGAATATTTTTTAGAATGAATTTTGCCAGCTATCCTTGCTTTAAAATTTTTTCCATATGATTGTTATAATTAGCTTATATGGTTTTTTTAAATGAAGTGTTTTTTTTTGTTTTTTTACTTATTTGGGGGGGGTGGGGTGGGGTAGGGCAGAGAGAGAGAGAGGGAGAGAGAGACCTCCAAGCAAGCTTTGCACTGTCAGCACAGAATCCGATGTGGGGCTCGAACTCATGAACTGTGAGACCATGACCTGAGCTGAAACCAAGCGCCAGATGCTCAACTGACTGAGCCACCCAGGTGGCCCAGCTTGTATAGTATTAAAACAGGCTTTGGTGCTTCCTCTTTCTCAAACCCCTGGCTGTGTTGTGACAATACACTTAAGCCTTAGTCTGTTGGAGGACAAGAGACCAAGTATATCAATGCTGAGACCACCCTAGACCAGCTGGCCCCTAGCTAAGCCACAGCACAGGAATAAGTCCATCAGATTTTAGCTAAACCTGTATTGTGTTGGTAGATATTCCCAGACAACATAGAGATTTGTTAGCAAAAGGATATATTTATTGTTGTATGCCATTGAGATTTCATTGTAGTTGTTAAGACTAGTACTGTAGTAATGATAACTGCTAAAAGACTAGATGAGATCACCTAGTTTTAGGGAGACCATACAGACAGAGACAAAAAGATGGCTGAAACTGGAATCCTAGGGCACACCCATATTTAGAAGCTGAGCAGTGGAACTCAGAATATGGTGTTACCTTCTGTTATCCTCTTGCTTCTAAATAACAATACCTACATAACAATGTCTTATTTAGAACAAGTAACAATATTTAAAACACATGGACAATAACTCTGGAGAATGACAAAATGCTTTAATTCATTTATTCTTAAGCATTTGTTAAGTGTTACTTCATGCTAGGTTATATTTTCAAAAATGGAAATAATATAGTACATGTCACTGAAGAGTTCACAGTCAAGTGGGATAGACACATACAGACCAGCGCACGGTGTGAAAAGTATTTTAACAGGTTTTTAACAAGGTCCATGTAATCCTTCATGCTGCAGAAATCTGGAGAAGCTTAATTCCAGTCTCAAAGAGTTGCATTCAGATTAAGCAAAGCCAAGCACACAAAGAAAATATATACCGAAATCTGGCAAAAAGTCAGAAAACTGCTTTCTAATACTGGTTGTGGCTGAGAATGACCACAACCCATTCTTAAGCAAACCCATATTTTCTACATTTCTTAGCCTTCTTTGTAGTTTGGTGTGGCTATGTGACTGAATTCTAGGTCCATAAATACCTCCTTCATGTGACCTTCTTGGATTCTTTTGCCTTCAACCTGCTTGATATGGAGGAGCCCAGTGACCTTGGAAATCACATGTTAAAGATGACAAAGCAACACAGTAGAAGTAACCTGGTTCCCCGATTGGTTAGAACTGAGCATGCCTTGGAATTATACTACCTGCGAATCAGGGACACCCATTTGTCCTTAATATGAGCAAGAAATGAACTTTTGTCATGTTTGAGCCATTATATGTGTTGGCATTTGTTTGTTATACACGAATAAACTAGTGTGAGGAAATTGTACTGAAATCTGCTATGTTGGCTAACATTGCTGTAATAAGCTTTTATCACAGGTAGTTGTTTTAGAGGACGTATTTGGCCTCCCTAAATTCAAACCAAGTAATAACAACTCATGTTATTTAAATAAACTATGACATATAGACAGCAGATGCAGAGATGATAAAGGAGAGTGGTTGTTCTGGGTGAACTTAGGTTGAAAAGGCTCCTTGTAAAATGTGGATCATGAACAGCATATTGAAGGAGGAAGGAGACTGCTAGGGAGGTAGAGGGGCATTTGCAGAGAGAGGATTCGTTTTTGCTTTTATTTTGACATCAAGGATCCAGTGACCTTTGATTGTTATCCATGGAATAGCTACGTTGTTGATAAAGTTTTATAGTAAAGGTATCACAGGACACCACCTGTGGTGCCTTCATCACATCCTTTCAGGTTACTTTGAAATTTTAGCTGCAGCTGTGGGTGACACAGTTCCTCCAGCAATCAGCATCTCCCTTCCAGCGTCTCCCTGTGTGTTACTGATTTCTATCCCAGGACTTCCTCCCACACTTAATAATTTACAAGTGAAGCCCAAGCCTGTAGAATTGCTGAGTTTAGGGTCAAATCTTAGCCAGTGGGGAAGGTAGCAGAAGGATTAAAGCCCCAGGTGTTTATCTTTTAGATGGACAATCCTAGGAAGCATTCTGAGTGCTTCTCAGGAGGGCCTAGTGGAATCATTTACACTCACTGTGGCGGCATTGATAATGCCTCCTTCTGTGGGCCGTTGCTGGCTCCTCCTTGTCTCATTCTCCCCACCTCCTCACTCCCACTTCCTGGGGGCACCTCCCAAAACTGAATCCAAGTCTTTGTCTCCGGGTGTACTTTCAGGCAAAGCCAAACTAAGGTAGTATGAGTAAGAATTTCTGCAAGTCTTTTCTACCTCTGGAGCAAATAAATCCAAGCGTCAATTTTTGTCTTTGGAATGTTCTTTTTATTTTATTTTGTTGGAAGACTAGATACCATTCCTAAGGCCAGCCATTATCTCCCTTTGAAGCCCGAGATTTTACCACAACGTATCTAATCGTTGTAAGCTAAATCTTACTTAACATTTAACACACAAACACACATGTAAATTATTTATACCAGGTTTGAGCAAAGATTTTTTTTGAGTAACTATTGGATTCCAGGTACTGTACTTGGCACTGGAATTTCCTTTTTGCTCCTTTTTGCAGCATTGTGACAATATTGCATTACTTGTGCTGTTTGAGAACTGGACATATTCTTTGCAAGAAAGCATATCATGCTCTAGAAAATATACACTATTTGTGTGTGTGTGTGTGCACGTGTGTTTTTAACCCTTGCAAACTTATTTTATTTCTTCACCACTTAGCTATTTCTCTTACTCTTTGTTATCATTAACACTTTCTTTTTAAATTTCTGAGTCCATCTCTTTACCCTTTGACCTCACTCATGATCTGCTTATTACTGACCCAGGATATATCTTGTGTCTTTTAAAGATAAACTAGAAAACTATCTTGTACATGTTTGTTAGGTGCTCAAATTTTTGTTGAGAGGAGCTGTATCATAAAAGTGTTCACATGGTTACTTAAGAATCAAATATCTTTGGATGTGGTGCATGACTTATCTAAATTCTGACCTGAAACAAATAAGCTGAAATAAAGTTGAGAGCCCTTGGGTTCATAGTGAGAGCCCACTTTTCCTTTATTTTCTGACAACGAATTATAAAAGCTTCAACAGTTCTGCTGTTCTTTGATTATGTTTTCATTCCTCCTGGTGACTTCCCCAGGAGCCACATGACCCCTTCTCCTGGCTTTCATTGTCTTAGGATGCTGCCCTGGCTGAGCCCCTCACCAAGCCCCATTATACAGATGGGTAGATAAAGTACAGAGAGGTTGGTGGTTTGCTCAGTGTCACAGACCTAGTCAGTGGTGGAGCTGGGCTTTGAATTCAATGTCTGCCTCCAGAACCCACGGTCTCTAGCAATATACTGTATCTCATGCTGACTCCTTCCACATCTTGGAAACCTTTCTTGTTGTCAATCCCATTCTGTTCTTTCAGAGCCAGGTCCTAGTGAAATTCTGGCTAATCTATCTGTAACCTATGTGGATGCAAGGATGTTATTTTAACCTAGTCCAGTGTCCTCAGTGGTGGGAATTTCAGGCACCATGGTGGTCCAGTGGATTATATATTTTAGGGGGAAAAACAGTTCTTTCAGTGTTTTTAAGTCTCAACTGGTCCTGGGCCAACTGCTCATGAAGTGTTTGGACTAGTGGGAGGGATTGCTTGAGATGTCTAAGATTTTATGAATGGCAAAGATGCTTGAATCTTCCAATTGGTCTGACATAGCATCTATTAGTCATTAACAGATCTATGACTTATTTAGAAATCCAATGGATAAAGAGAGAGCATAAATCTAATCCATAAAAAATTGAAAATTCTCTTGGCTCTCACAGTGGACTTCTATCTGCCTTTTCATGTCCAAAAATACCTAGAGTTGTGCCTTTGTCCATGACATTTTTGGGTCAGTCAGAAACAGATATTCGTAGCTTTGGCAGATGTGATGAGGTATGGGCATTAATCAGAAATGATAATTTCTTGCTACTTATTCATTGGCTGAATAAATATTTATTGGACACCATCTGATGGAAGGCACCAGGACATACACTGTAGGGCATAGAGAGATATAAAGTCTCTGCTTGCATATTTTTGGGTATCTGTTTTGCAGATTCCAGTTCTACAAATTCCTCCTTGGGATTCTGAACTAATTGAGAAATAGATACAGAATCAGTTTAGGATAAAATATATCATGATGTCTTATTGCCAGGCACTGGGGAACATGGCTCCAGCTAGCTGCAGTCTGGCTTCCTAATTTGCTCACTTTCTTACCCAGTAGACACATGCCCTTCATACAGCTGCAGCCACATGCCCCATTTTAGTGAACTTACTCTCCACCAGGGAACATATTTACTGCAATTAGTTGCTTCCAGAAGGAATATCTCAGAAAGGTTCAAAAGTGGTTTAATCTCATTGACAAGTTGGGTCACTCCATTTCCTCTGGGAGAGGAATAGAGGTGGGGGTTTAAGAGGAAAGGAAAAACACCTAATTTCCCAACACCTTCCCAAACCAGAAGTTCCCATTTTATTAGTCAATGTAAAAATGCAGAGATGGGGAGAAAATGTTTTCTTCTAACCTATCCATGAAAACATAATTACCAGTATCTTTTACAACATAAGTTAGTATGCAATTATGTGATTATCCTTTGAGAGGCTGCCCTTACATAACAACATCACCCAGAATTCTCAGTATTTTCACAGTTAGAAGAATTTAAATTTTTCTTTAGATTTCACTTTGTTCTAACACCCTCTTTATCCTGCTAGATTTTTCAGTAAATCAAAGGCCATTTTTCAAATTTCTGGTAAATGTGTTTGTTAGTGTAGATTTTTTTAGAGGGATGAATTGCAAATGGATTGCTGTGAAAAAGCATTCTCCAAAGATGGTTTTATAGAGTAACTCCCATGACAGTAATGAGTAATGTGTATGTTAGTGTGTGAAAAAGAAACAGAGTAGGGAAAAGCAGAAAAGATTGCCTTGCTGCAGGACTTCTCAGAGCCTTTAATGGCCAACTGAATTGTGACTTTCTAAAGGATGGATATAACAAGGAGCATTTCTCAAACTGATTTGTTCATAGAATGCTTCTGGAGAATTAAACTAAAAAATTAAACTGGAGAATTAATGTGCTGTGGAACATACTTTGGGAAATGTGGTGGTAAGAATTCAGAGATGGACCATAACACTCCAGGCTGAACAGTCAGCAAAAGCTTCATGTTGAGTGTGGAACTTCATTGGGCATTGACAGATGGGAGAATCTAACAACAGAGAAGGAAGTGGGCATTCCACATGGGGAAACAATACTGGCCCAGAGTTATTGGAGAGAAAATGAAAAAACAAATCTAAAACAAAGGGGATAAATATCACTGATTATAAGATTGGTGTTTTAAAAAATAATGTTTTCATTCATTATAAAAGTAATATGTAGAAATTTGAAAAATGTAGAAAAGGAGAAGGAAGGAAATGCATTCAGTATGGAGTTCCTCAAAAAATTAAAAATAGAAATGTCATATGATCCAGTGATTTCACTACTGGGGATTTGCCCTGAGAAAGCAAAAACACTATTTTGAAAAGATCTGTGCACCCCTGTGTTTATTGTGGCATTATATACAATAGCCAAGATATGGAAGCAGCCAGTGTCCATTAATAGATTGAATGGATAAGGGAGATGTGAGCTATAAATACATGTGTACATGTATATGTATGATAGAATATTAGTCATTAAAAAGATGATATCTTGCCATTTGTTACAACATGGATATAACTAGAAGGTATTATGTGAAGGGAAATAAGTCAGAGAAAGGCTAACATCATATGATTTCACCTACATATGAAATCTAATAAAACAAATGAACAAACAACAAAAAAAGCGGAAAACAGACCCATAAATACAGAGAACAAGCTGATGGTTACGAGGGGCTGTAGGGGGTGGGGATATGGGGGATAGGCAAAATGGATGAAGGGGAGTGAGAGGTACAGGCTTCCAGTTATGGAATGAATAAGTCACAGGGAAGAAAGGTACAGCATAGGGAATATAGTCAGTGGAATTGTAATAGTGTTGTATGGTGTCAGTAGCTTGTCGTGAGCCCAGCACAACATACAGAGTTGTCAGTCACTCTGGTGACCTGAAGCTAATGTCACATTGTGTGTCAACTATACTTTCAAAAGAGGGAAATATACAAAAGTTATCTCAGCACCTAAAAAAGTAATTTTTTGATATTTTTAGCAATTTTAAGGTCTTTGATATTTTGGCCATTTAAATAAAAGAAAGGAGCAGATACAGTAAAAGTACCTGCAGAGAAGACAGACTTCAATGAGCCAAGTAGCATTTGCTGGGACTTCTGCAGCCATGCCAGCCTCTGGCTCTGAGGAATGATGTTTGCATTCTTTAAATATTCCCCAAACACTGGCTGCCTCTTGTATTTTCCTACTATTGCGTTTCGGTTCTCATTAGGCTGCCTTCAGCCCCATTTCTATTAGATTTAGTGGGTGTTTGCATCTCTCCTGGCCATGACTTGGGTCAATGTGGCTTTGGATGCTTGGAGAGGATTTGGAGAGGACCTTGGAGAGGACTGCTCAGTTTTGTTCGCATTCCAGAAAATATTTTCAGGAAAATACTAGGAACTCATGACCAAAGCCATGATTTGTTGACTTTGTCTGTAGAATGGAGCTCTCTCATCAGTTTTGGATTTTAATTACTTAGGGGGTGATGGGTGCATTCAAATTACCTGCCTCTTCCATGAGCTCATCCTGGCAATACAAAGTGATCCATCCCAAAGAGATAATCACAGATAATTGCCATGGGAACCTGATGGCAGCAAATGTGCTCTCGTGTTATTGGGCTTTGTATTGACTTGGCACTGGACTGTGTTCACTCGTTGTGGATGCCCCCGGCTCAGGTAGGTGCAAAGTCACCGCTGCTCTGGTTTTGACATTGTTCTTTTGGGTTTGGAAGAAAATGTCTGTAAAATAATACTTGGAGTACTGACTAGGCTCCCCCTTAAAAAAATTTTTTTTTCAACATTTATTCATTTTTTGAGAGACAGAGTATGAGTGGGGTAGGGGCAGAGAGAGAGGGAAACACAGAATCTGAAGTGGGCTCCAGGCTCTGAGCTGTCAGCACAGAGCCTGATGCGGGGCTTGAACCCACGGACTGGGGGATCATGACCTGAGCCGAAGTTGGTGCTTAACTGACTGAGCCACCCAGGTGCCACTCTCCCCCTCACCCCCCATTTTTTTTTTCAGTATCTATGGTTGAGGGTGATAAACTATTCATGTTGTAATGTGAGTTTAGGTAATGGGTGCTGATTGTTTTTTCTCTTTTCAGGATTTTGAAAATTTCAGAAATGATATATCTAGTATTTTGCTTCCAGATTTTCATACTTGGATTCAGATAACATTTATTATGCCCCCACTACATATCAAGCTCCGCCCTAAATGTGTTGTGTTTGCTTTCTCATTTAAACTTCACAAAATCTTTGTATTAAGATGTTGCTCCCATTTCGCTGATGAGGAGACAGAGAAGTTCAGTAACTTGCTCACGGCCAAACAGTCTGAGCTAGGTGGAGGAGGGACTAAAAACCAGGTCTTCTCAAGATTTTCCCTACCCTTCCCACTATGCAGCAGGCAATGCTCAGAGGCTAATCAAAGCTCATCCAAAGTTTCCTAATTTCCTTTTTGGATTTTTACAAAGAAAATTAATGCTCTTTTGGTGGTTTGTATTAACTTGAGGCCATGATGGAGTTACTCACGTAAGTATTGAATGAATTTTTAGGGGAATACTCAGGGTTCAGGATTCCCAAGCAAAACGTCCTGCAATCTCTTGGTGAGATTTCTTCAGCATCATGGCATCCTCCCAACTCCTCAGGGATTATTAAATGATGAGACCTGCCTGCCATTTCACCTGTCCACTCAGACATTTGTCCTGGATCCTCCGATGGAATCAAATCTGGACCCTTCCATCTAGAGTTGAAGATCCTCCAAAACGTGGTCTCACTATTTCTTCAACTTTGGGTCACTTTCCAGTGGTTGTTTTCCATTCAGAACAGGTGTAACCCGTAGTTCGCCTGCAGATCTTCCTCCTTGCAGCTTCCCTTATTCAGTGCCCAATGCTCCTCTCTGCCTATCTGTATCCTTCCCATCTTTCCAGCCTCCCCCCAGAGATGTTCCTTTTTCTGATACTTGGTTTTCCAACAGTGCCCCTGGGGTTGAGACCTCCCAGAAGCTGTGAATGGGAGACACAGAGGGTGCTTGCTCTTCACACTAGCTACCACTAGAGCAGTCCTACTTTTTTCTGTTTGATATACAGGAATTCTGCTTCAAAAGAGCTTTCTGTTCTCTATTTTGGCAGTGCTTGAGCATCAGGCGGTGGTGTCGTCAATGGGGCTTAGCATCGGGTATTAGACTGGGGTGCTGGCTCAGGTCAAAAACACCATACAGGTGACTGATTTATACAAATCAGAATGGTAGCATGTTAATTTAGCTTGGGAAGTACAGCACCAAGAGGACTGGAATGTCTTAGTCAGCTGGCTACGCACGTGCTCTCTGAGAGCAAGATAGCTACCTGGGAAGCCAAATTATCCACTGGGTGTTTAGAGACCATGGAACAGAACCAAAAATCATTTTATGCTAGCAGTGCTTCTGAGCCAAGGTAAATCCACACACTAAACCAGTGTGGTTCAAACTTTACTCTGTATCAGAATTGCCCTGATCTGGGTTTCATCTTCCCTAGAATTTCCTTTGTGTGTGTGTGTGTGTGTGTGTGTGTGTGTGTGTGTGTGTGTGTAAGAATTTGCATTTCTTTTTTAAAAATTTTATTTTAATTCCAGTATAGTTAACATACAATGTTATATTAGTTTCAAGTGTACTATATAGTGACTCAACAATTCCATACATCACCCAGTGCTCATCACAAGCGCACTCCTTGATCCTCATTACCTGTTTCCCCCATCCCCCCACCCAGCCCTATTTCTAATAAGTGCCCAGATGATGCTGACGCCACTGATCTGGGGTCACACTTTGAGAACTACTGTTTTCAATCATTATAGGAAACAACAGTGCTGTATGTACAAAGCCAATGTCATCTCCACGCCCTGTGGGTCTTCCTTGTGGATCCTGCCAGTTTTGCCCTACCTTTTTCAGGTGATCTAAGACTTACTAACTTGTAATTCCATTGCCTTTCTCCAAACTTGCATGAAAGAGTCAATGTAATTGCTAGTCTCTCCTGACTTTGTTACATTGGCACCTCAGACCTGCATTGCTGAAATTACTCTCAGTCCACCCGTTTTCCTAAGAGTTTTGGACATTCTCAAACCCTTTTGTCACACACGTTTAGACCCTGTCTTGTTCTCTGACACTCTCTCTACATGGTTACATATACCCAGGGGGCTAAATCACACACGGTGTGCAGAGTTTCCTAGTTTTTGAGGGAAGCCATATTTCTCTGGGAGGAGAGAACTCCATGTGTATTTCCCTTCACATTTCTTTGATTCCATTTTTCCACCATACCCAGTAAATGTGAACAACAGTGCTCTTCTTCTGCCTACTTTTGTCATGAGGTAATAAAGTGAAAGACACTTGGTTGTAATTTACCACCAATAGAGATTTCCTGCCTGAAAGCTCAATGAGAGCATGAGTCACAGTGTCACGGACACATGAAAATAAGCTGTGACCCATGTCCTGAGAGTAATTGGACCCAGGCTAATGAGGACCAAGTGGTTGGTGTCCACAGCCTAAATATAATCATTGATGCTTTCTGCTTTCTCTCCATTCTCTTTTGGGCTTCCTGGGGGACTGGCTCAGATGCCCCAGGGAATCTAGGAGGCCTTGAACTATGGAATCCACTAAGGGGGTGATATACTTAGGTGACTGGAATAGATACAGCTGGTAACTATACTTGAAAATGAGGTCAAATACTCAGAACATTAGAGAAGGTTTTTGTTTTTTAGTTTAATGATTTTAGAAGTCTTCATTAAGCCCAGGATAAAATATTTATCATATGCTCACCTGGTATGTGGTTTTGGATGGCATTACTAGAACTTCAGTCTCAGTAGATACGCCAAGTCAGGTAATGAGGACCTCCAGACCCTCTCTTTTCCACGGGATAACCTTAGTTTAATAGGCATTGCTGTAGATTAGAGGGTGAAGGTCAGTAGGTATCACAGCAGCCTTTTATTTAAGATGTTCCAGTGTACTGAAGTTTGTTCCAAGCCTGGATAGTTAATTAGCTATATTATCTATCACTTCTTTGTGTCACAAGAAGCCAAGAGGCTCTTCCTCTTTCTTCTAATTTTGTTCATTCTGGATAGTGCACCTTGCCTTCTCTTTGTTGATTCTCTCTCTCCTTCCTTCCCCTGCTCTCTTACTCTCTCCCTTACCTGTCATATAGTAGAAAAGACAGTCAAGTGAAGCCAGCTTGGTGGGTGACAGGGAGGTGCTAGAAAACCAATCAAGTTGGGGTGGGTTTGTATTGTTAAGCTAACTTGGCTGGAATTACACTTTCCACAGTTCCCTTCCTTGCATAGTTATGGGTTAAAATAGCCACAAGAGACATTTTATGAAAGATGTAGGAGGCAGAAATGAAGCAACAGCCATCTTATTTTTATGCTTGAAAGGTCTGTACATGGCATATGCTGCTCACATATGCCAGTAGTTATCCTTAGGCTCGCCCAGATAGCTGGTCTGCTGTTCCTGCTGGATCCTTCTTCAGCTGTTCTACCTTCTGGGAGGCGGTGGGACTCTAGTTCTGTGATGAATGATCATCTTGTCCTGCAGAACACTCTGTCACTGAAGGTGGAAACTTTGAGGAAGTGAGAGAATACGGGTTCTAATATGTTCTTGAGGATTCCGGCCCATCCTTGCAAGGTTCCAGTTTGTCTTTGTTTTCCCCACTTGATATCTACATTTCCTTTCCGACAGCCCTGCTGACCTTAGGCTTCGGCAACAAACACAGAAGGTAGAGCTTGATGTAGGCTGTTTAACCAACTCCCACCATTGTGTTATGTCAAATCCCTGTAATAAACCCCTTATTAGCTTTCTCCTGGTGGTTCTGCTTCTTTGATCTAATCCTGGCTGATATATACTTCAAGTCATGATTCTTAGGGAGAGTGATCGCTTGTAGGATCTCTGGTTGGAATCAATTCACAGGGAATTTGGTCAATGGATTTTGAGATTGTTAAGTACCCAGTGGCTATTAGTGGCACCTCATTTAGGACACCCAAGTGTTTGGCTCTGAATTAGCAGCTAGACGGGAGTAGATATTTCCACTGGGAAGCACTGTACAAACCAACCCTGGAAGGAAGATTCTGAGGTCCTGAGGAGCCAATCTACAAACTGGCCTTAAAAGTCAGGAATTTTAAAGCAATGTAAGACTACAGCCTCTTCACTGGATTGTTTCTTGTGTCTGGAAACCTACAAAAGTAGATGCTGTCTGTAAAGTTGTTTTGTGTTTTTCTTTCTGTGCCTTCCCCTCTCCTTTTTTTGTTTTGTTGATATAAAGGAAGGTACATAGGAAGAGAAAAGGAGGAAATTTTCTTGTTAACTTTCTTCCTCTTCCCTTTTACATTCCCATCAATTCACGGTCCCAAACCATAGACATGTGACCATCAGATGGTGATATTGTTTCAGTGTTAAGAAACTTGACAGCCTTGGAAAAAAGAATGTAACTCAATGTTTATGGAATTCTGTCTTGCACTTGGGCAGTGGCTTAGGACAGCAATATCTCTGACCTCCCCTTGGCCCTCCTCTTTCTGCCTGGTCTCATGCTTCTAGCTCTTTCTAAAGAAGCAACTAGGAAAAGAAAGTCTTATTTTAAAGCCAGTTTTCCCCCTAAATTCCATCTTTGGGGAGAAAAGTGTTTTTTGAGCCATGGTTTAGGATTAAATTATATGTCTTTAACTCACCTTTCATTATTCAGAAAAGCCCAATACAGAAAAGCTCTTCAGATTATTCTATTCTAAGAGGGAAATTTGACTCTTCATAGAAGCTTCTTTTTAAATTTAGGTTATGACAAGCCACTGTAAATCATTGGAAATGGCATGAAGCAACAAGGTTGAAACCTATGGTGATATCGTCCTTCTTCATTGCCTTATTTATTTCCACAGAACTACCATTTCTGGTTATCACCGTTTCTTGACCCCACTTTAGGCAAGGGACCCTGTTGCCTTGGCCTTTTTTCACACCTTTTTTGTATGGCTCAGTTAACTCTTAATTCACACTAAAGAAAGTTTGACCACTACCTCTCTTGGCAAGGAGGTGAGGGGGAGGGGGGACTTCAATTTAAGAGTTTAAACTAAGAAGAGCCCTGCAGCCTTCACCTGAATGTTTGGGGAAGTATCTTTTTGGAGTTTCAGGTTCTTTTTCCTACCACGAAAATTACTTGCATTAAATAAATAACAGTGCCACTGATTACAAGATCTCTTCTGCCCTTTTCCCTTAATTTTTCATCTGCAAAGACAAAGAGTCTTAATGGCAGAAGTAGGAGAATCACCAACCTGATAATCTTAGACTGTGGGACTAGGATATAGGATAGCTTATCTGAGTGAACCATACATCCCAAATATGGTCCACAAGACACTTTTTCTTCCCTCCATGCAACAGTGTTGTTTGCAAGGTCTTTGGCATTTTTCACATCAAGAAGTGCAATCTGTTTCCCTTCCCCTTGAATCTGGGTAGGCGTGTGACTTCTTTGATCAAAACAGTACAGCAGAAGTAATGATATGTTTCTTCTAAGGCAAGATCACAAAAGGCTATAAAACTTCAATTTTGGTTGTTGGGAACAGTCTCTAGGAGCCCTGATATCCTGAGGCCACAATACTGTGGGAAGCCCAAGCCACATGGATGTGTATATGGTGTTTTTTCCACCTCATCTGGGATGATGGAGGTGGGCCCATGTCTCCTTCTAGAGTATTGGCTAAAAACCCCATTGAGTGAATTTCTTCTCTTGGGTTGCTCAGAAATTGAAGGCCAAAATAAAAAAACATTTTTTTTTTCTGTTAAAGAGAAACATTTTTTTCTCCGTTAAAGAGAAGCATTTTGGAATTACTAGAGCAGAATGGAATTAATTAGATGCAAGAGAATATCTGGACAGTATGGTGATAATGGGTTTGGGCTGCTTCTAATTTGAATATGGGGAAAGAGGATCAGAAGCAGATTTGGGAGCATTGGCTGCATATCTTTTGGCCTTACAATATTACTTAGGCAACAAAAGCATCAGCTCAGTTTTGGCTGACTTATTGAAACTAAAGATTTACAATAGAATTTCCTTGGTTGTTGCAATTAAAGACAAATCCATGGACTAAATCACTTTCCAAAAGTCACTTTTTCATTATACAATTGGAAAGATAAGGGTAGGTTCTACACTGTTTGCCTGAATACCCTCAACCAAGTACCTGACCTGCGGATGTGTTACGATTCTTGTGAGAAGGAAGTTGAGGTATAGCTTTAACTCAGAGAAATAAAATAACTCAGACTTATCATATCTGAGGGTGGCCCTACCCTGTAATCTGAGAAGGTTCTCATTCAAATGCCTATTGGTATGTAATAGAGTTTGGGAACTCTATATGAGTTCTATGTACTACCCTTGCTTGCAGTGCATTTTGGTCGTCTTGATTACTGTCATATTGCACAGTATAGATGTTTTACATCTACTTAAATAGGCTGAAAGGGAGAAAGAAATATGCATCATGTTCACTAATACCTTTGTTTCCAACAGTAACCAAAACTCTGACTTCTTTCACCAAAGATTAGTTTTGCCTAGTTATGAACTTAATATAAACAGAATCTTTTAGTATGTGCTTTTGTTTCTGGCATTTTCTGTGCAACATAATATCTCTGAGATGTATGTATGGCATTATGTATTTTAGTAGTCTATCATTCAGTATATAACTGAATTTGAAATTGAATATGAGTTCTGAAATCAAATAAGAGTTCCTTGAAAGCAGGGATCTTGTACCATATTTTGTGGTTTACCCTCAGAGTTTAAAATAAATATTGGTTGGGGTCGCCTGGGTGGCTCAGTTGGTTGAGCGTCCGACTTCAGCTCAGATCATCTCATGGCTTGTGAGTTCAAGCCCCATGTCAGGCTCTGTGCTGATAGCTCAAAGCCTGGAGCCTGCTTCCGATTCTTCTCCGTCTCTGTCTATGCCCTCGCCTGCTGGTGCACTGTCTCTCTTTAAAATATAAATAAACATTAAAAAATTAAAAAAATAAATATTGGATGAATTAACTAATGTAGTATTTCCCTTCTAGTCTTTCTTCTTAACCTATCTCCATACCAGTCACACAAAATAGAGCACCATTCTGCCTTCCTGTACCTCCCAAGGTAGTAACTTATTGAGCTGGTTGCTAAAAGACAATGTAAATAGGTTCTAGCAGCTAAATACTTTTTAGTAGCTAAGTAAGAAGCTTGCTGACTTTAGACTTGTTTATCTTTTTTTTCTTTTAGCAACAGTAAAATCATCTGAATCATCTGGTATCTAAATAGATCAAGGCACCATACTTTGATCTAAGTACAAGTTATGTTAACAGTAAAATAATATTTGAATTCTGAAAGTCTGATTTAGAAAAATATCAGGTCTACATTTACTTCTAGACCTAGTTCACAGAGAAAGCCTTTTTCTACTCTTTTATACTATTTTGTTTGCTATTTAATGCTGTTTGTTTATTTTTTGTTTTATTGAAATGTAATTGGCATATAACATTGTATTAGTTTAAGACACGCAATATAATGATTTTGTATATGCGTATACTGTGAAATGAGTACCACAATAAGTTTAGTTAACATCCATCACCTCACATGGTTACATTTTGTGTGTGTGATGAGATCTTTTAAGATTTACTCTCTTAGCAACTTTTAAATATATAGTATAGTGTTGTTAACTATAGTCATCATGCTGTGCATTAGATCCCCAGAACTTACTTATCTTTTAACTGGAAATTGTACTTTTGACCATGTTCACTCATTTTCACCATCCCCATCCCCCACTTTTGGCAACTATCAATCTGTTCTCTGCTTCTGTGAATTGGTTTTCTTTTAGATTACCTATATACGTGAAATCATATAGTAATTGTCTTTCTCTGACTTATTTCACTTAGCATAATGACCTCAAGATCCATCTTTGTTATTGCAAATGGCAGGATTTCCTTCCTGTTAATAGTTAATAGTCCTGTGTGTGTGTGTGTGTGTGTGTGTGTGTGCATCTATAAATCTATATCACAACTTCTTTATCCATTCATCGGTTGATGGACATTGTTTCCATGTCTTGGCTATTGTAAATAATGCTGCAATGAACATGAAGGTACAGATATCTCTTTGAAATAGTGACTTCTTTTCCTTTGATTGTATATCCAAATGTGGAATTGCTGGATCATATGGTGGCTCTATTTTTATTTTTTTGAGGAATCTTCAGAGTGGCTGCAGCAATCTACATTCCTACCAACAGTGCAAAAGTTTTCCTTTTCTCCATATTTTCACAAGCATTTATTATCCCTTGTCTTTTCGGTTGTAGCCATTCTAACAGGTGTGAGGTGATATCTCACTGCAGTTTTGATTTGCATTTCTCTGATGATTAGTGATGTGGAGCACCTTTTCATATACCTTTTGGCCACTTGTATGTCTTTGGAAAAATGTCTATTCAGTTCTTCTTCCCATTTTTAATCTTTTCTTTTTTTATATATATATACTATTAATGATACTAAACCCTTATTAGACATATGATTTGCAAATATTTTCTCCCACTCTGTAGTTTGCCTTTTCATTTTGTTGATGGTTTCTAATGCTGTATTTTAATATTACATAGTCATACTGCTAATTCTGAATCTTTTAATTTTAAGCTGTTTCTATTAACTGCTTGTTTCAGAGGCTCAGGATTTTTCTTTTCAACCCCATCATCTCTATTATACTGGCCAAGATACTTCTAGTATAGTAGTATAACAATTGTTATTAAATCTGTTGAAGCAATATTTAATGTGTTAATATTATTTACTGCTGAAGTAATAAATGTAAGGTGTTTATATTTCCTGTCTTTTTTTTATGGACAGTAATGTTCACCAAAGTGTTAAGTATATATTTTTTCTTTTTTTTTTTTCCTCTATCTTTACTGAGATATGATTGACGTATTGTGTAAGTTTAAGGTATAGAATATGATGATTTGACAGTCATATATACTGTGAAATGATTACCACAAAAACATTAGTTAACACCTCCAGTTATCATTTTGTGTTTGTGTATGCTGGGAGAATCTTTAAGATCTATTGTCTTAGCAACATTCAAGCAGACAGTACAGTGTTGTTAAGTATAGTTGCCATGCTATACTTACACTTATGTAAAACTTTTCTCCATGGAATTAACAATGGTCTCTCTTCCTCCTTTTTCATTTGTTTAGTAGTGATAGCTACTCTTGTCAAATGCCTCAACAGCAGTTACTGCTGTGGTGATTTTCTCTCTTTCTTGATTTATTTTTTCATTTTCATGAAGAACACCTGTTATTTTCCTCAAAAAGGTGTTTGGGGAGATAATATTATGAATTCTTGAATGTTTGAAAGTGGCTTTATCTGATTCTTGATTGGTAGTTTGGCTGGATATAGAATAATAGGATAACAATTACCCTGTGATTAAACCCAAGGACTACTTCAAGTGTGTTAATCATATCCTTTGAATAAATCATGTTATTTGACTGTGATTTTTCCTTTGAATTCTGAAGGCATCCCCCCACTCTCTTCTAAAAGGTATTGAACTGTTGAGAAATCCAATGCTGTTCTGACTCCCATTCCTGTGAATGAGATCTACATTTTTTTTTCTCTGAAGCTTTTAGGATATTCTCATTATTTTTGGTTTTCTGAAAATCCATGAGAGTTCTTTGAATGGGCTTTGATTATTTATTTTGCTGGCTACCCAATAGTCCCTTTTTTGCTTGTAGGTATATGCTGTTAAGTTCTAGGAAATTTTCGTGTAGTATTTATTTGATCAAATCTCTCTTTTTTTTCTCTGTTCTTTCCTTCTGGAACTTCTGTTGGTCTGAAATTGAATGTAGTGGATATTGAAATTCATTCACAACATGTATTTCACCCCATAAATTCAGTCTTAACTGATCACAGTCAGCTTACCCTTTGTCTAAGTTAAGTTTCAGGAATGAGCAGCCAAAGCTAGTTTGGGATAATAATAAATGAAGAGAAGCTTCCACAGTATTCTGGGAGAGATAAGACAGGCTCTCCCTGTGGCTTGCTATGAACAAAGAAAGCCTTTGTTTCAGTTGCTGCTTGTAGCAAACTTACAGCACCAGAGGAACCAGAATGAGATCGTGGTAGAGCTGTGGATAAAAGAATCAGGCCCTAATAATAGGGGAAAAACTGGAGCCTACCCTGTCTCTCTCTTAAATAAAACTTATCCTTGTTTTTTAAAGTTTATTTATTTATTTCTGAGAGAGAGAGAGAGAGAGAGAGAGAGAGCTCACATGCATGCAAGTGGGGGAGGGGCAGAGAGAGAGGAGAGAGAGAGAATCCCAAGCAGGCTCCACACTGTTAGCACAGAACCCAACATGGGGCTCAATCTCATGAACTGTGAGATCATGGCCTGAGCTGAAATCAAGAGACCAACACTTAACTGACTGAGCTACTCAGGTGCCCCTACAATTGTCCTTATTTTTAACTGATTTGAGGTGGGTTTTTCTTACTTGAAACCCAAAGCATCCTAACTAGTATATTGATCTCCTCTATAAGTTTCTCAAACTTTAGCGGATTTTATAAGAATATGGATTCTGACTTAATAGATCTGGGATGGGGCCTGAAAATTGTATTTTTGACAATTTCCCAAGAAATGCCAATACAGACCAAAGTATGGTTCTAAAGACCATACTTTGAGTATCAAGGTTCTAGACTGATCTTATTTCCTTATATATTCTCTCTTTTCTCATCTTTGATTTTTAAAAATTGTTTTCTGGGAGATTTCCTAGTTATAATATTTTTATTTTATTTATTCAATTATCATTAAAAATTAAGATATGTTTTTTTATTTTCTGATTATTCCTTATTTTTATAACATCCACATTGTTTCATAGATACAATATTTTCCCTATCCCTCTGAAAATAGTAGTGTGATGTTTTTTGGAGAGCTTTCTTTTATATCCTGTACTGTTTCTGGTTTTTGTTTTGTTTTGTTTTTTTTCAGTTTATTTTTTAGAATTCTTCTTTCACATTAGATTTTCTCCATTTCTGGTGACCCTTGAATGCTTAGTCATATTTAAATGAAACTCTAATAAGCTGATTGGTAGCTTTGTAAGTGAAGGGTGGAGGCAGCTTTGTTGGATAGTGAAATTCTCATTAAGGTGAGCTAGATTTTCCACCAGGGTGTATCCAAGTATCTCTATGTGAAATATTTTTCAAGGGGGCAGTTTCTCTAGATAAGAATTTCAGTCTTCTGCACTATCGTATTGACACAAAAACAGACACATAAACCAATGGAATAGAACAGAGAACCCAGAATTGGGCCCACAAATGTATGGGCAACTAATCTTTGACAAAGCAGGAAAGAGTATCCAATGGAAAAAAGACAGTCTCCTTAGCAAATGGTGCTGGGAGAACTGGAGAGCGACATGCAGAAGAATGAAACTGGACCACTTTCTTACACCATTCACAAAAATAAACTGAGAATGGATGAAAGACCTAAATGTGAGACAAGAAACCATCAAAACCCTAGAGGAGAAGACCAGCAGCAACCTCTTTGACTTCAGCCACAGCAATTTCTTGCTCAACACATCTCTCAAGGCAAGGGAAATAAAAGCAAAAATGAACTATTGGGACCTCATCAAATAAAAAGCTTCTGTACAGCAAAGGAAACAATCAGCAAAACTAAAAGGCAACCGATGGAATGGGAAGATATTTGCAAATGACATATTGGATAAAGGGTTAGTATCCAAAATCTATAAAGAACTTACCAAACTCAACACCCGAAAAACCATCCAGTGAAGAAATGGGAAGAAGACATGAATAGACCCTTTCCCAAAGGAGACATCCAGATGGCCAAGAGACACATAAAAAGATGCTCCACATCACTCATCATCAGGGAAATACAAATCAAAATCACATGGAGATACCACCTCACACCTGTCAGAGTGGCTAAAATTAACAACTCAGGCAACAACAGATGTTGGCGAGGGTGTGGAGAAATGGGAATCCTCTTGCACTGTTGGTGGGAATGAAACTGGTACAGCTACTCTGGAAAAGAGTATGGAGGTTCCTCAAAAAATTAAAAATACAACTACCCTATGATCCAGCAATAGCACTACTAGGAATTTATCCAAAGGATACAGGAGTGCTGATTCATAGGGGCACATGTACTCTAATGTTTATAGCAGTGCTTTCAACAATAGCCAAATTATGGAAAGAACCCAAATGTCCATCAACTGATGAATGGATAAAGAAGATATGGTTTATATATACAATGGAATACTACTTGGCAATGAGAAAGAATGAAATCTTGCTGTTTGCAACAACCATGGATGGAACAGGAAGGTATTATGGTAAGTGAGATAGTCAGAGAAAGACAGATATCTATGTTTTCACTCATATGTGGAATTTGAAAACCTTAACAGAAAACCATGGGGGAAGGAAGGGGAAAAATAGTTTCAAACAGAGAGGGAGGCAAACCACAAGAGACTCTTAAATACAGAGAAGAAACTGAGGGTTGAGGGGGGATGGGCAGGGGAGAAGGGAAGATGGGTGATGGGCATTGAGAGGGGCACTCAATGGGATGAGCACTGGGTGTTATATGTAAGAGATGAATAATGGGAATCTACTCCCGAAGCCAAGAGCACACTGTATACACTGTATGTTAGCTAACTTGACAATAAATTATCTTAAAAAAAAAAAAAAAAAAAAAAGAAGAAAAGCCCTCCCGCTGCCCCCAAAATAAAATATATGGAAATGGTCAAAAAAAAAAAAAAAAAAAAAAAAAAAAGAATTTCAGTCTTCTGTACTGAGGCTGGGAGTCGTGTTGTTGGTGTAAGCATGTGGCTCCTGGTTTTCTGTGAACAGAGTGGAGGAATGAGGCTAAGGGGTACACAGCTCAGCATGTAAATATTTGCTTTCTATGCCTTTATATTAAAGCCCAACTCCTCTCAGGCTTCTATTTATCCAGAACATTGCACTTTGTTCCTCTATGGGATATAGGAGGAAGGTAGATCCCTGCTGTGTTGAATGAAGGAGTTGATCAGGTATGTGGGAAATGTCCCACTTTCTGTAAACAACCCATACCTTTTGTGTTTGGACCTACATCTAAGTCCAGACTTCCATGTCACCAAGTGCTATGCCTCTTAGGGTTCAGCAGGGGCAAATTACCTCACTTGTCTCTGGTATCCCTTACTGAAGACATTTAGGTTGTGATTTACTTAGCTTTGTGATGTCAGTTACTACCTTTCATCTGTTTGTGTATTTCTCTTCCTCAGTTACTTAGTCAAACTTTGTAACCTTTGGAAACAAACGCCTAAGGCCAAGTAGGGAAATGCTTATTTATCTAGTATATGAGGGTAATAATGGGTTCCACCAAGATCACTTAAAAATCATTGAGCTCTAGGAAACAAGTTAAGCTGTGTTCCATTCAATATGAAAATAGATGTCAGCATTTTCAAATTTATGGCATTTGAACTTGAAGCATTTCATAAAGCACAGTACTTTCTAAGCATTATGAAATAGAATACTCAAATTATGAAGCCTGACACATTGAGAATAGGAAGTTAATATAGTAGGGGTCATCTTGAATTTCTAAATGAGGAATCAATATGATCAGAAATGTTTTTAGATAGATTTGGCAGCACTGTGGAGGAGGGAGTCAAGGTAAAGATAGCAGTCAGATGGTTGTAATTGCATTGATAACGAGAGTCTGAATGAAGTGGTGATGGAGAAAAAGAGACAAACCGAATAATATTTAAGAGGCTGAAGTATTAGGAGTTGGAAACTGGATGTGGGGACAAAGGAGGGTGGCAGAGGTGTACATGCCTCTTATAATATTTCTTTGCTTCAGTTCTGATTTCACCTGTAGCGGCGTTAGATGTTTCCTATGCAACTCTGGAAGCACAGGGAACACCCAACCCGTGTTCTCTCCTCACAGCCCTTAACTACAGGGAAATGGGGATTTGTGAAAATGCCGTAGCCTCTCATCCTTCAGTGGGAAAATCTGGAAACTTATTCTGAGGAACATCCCATATCGAAATGCACTGCCATTGTCCATAGCAAGAACCTGCTCAGTAACACTATCTTTACTGGCTCTTTCGCCTTCCTTCCCTCATGTTTCCTGATTTCTCACTCCTGCTTCCTAGGTTTACCTTCCAAATAAACTCTGTACTCATGTCATGGTCTCAGGTTCTGCTTTTGGAGGGATCTAGTGGAAGACAGGGAGGATTAAAGGACAACTGTAATGCATGGCTGGATGGATAGGAAGGCAAGGACCTACCTAGGAAATGCTGGAAGAACATAGTGGCAACTGAATTTGGTTTAGGATGCATTGAACTGGAAGTGCCTTTGGAATATTCAGCTGAAGAGGTATGGTGGGAAGAAGCAGGGTCTTTGTGAATCATCAGTATAAGGGTTGAGGAAGAGAATGAAACCACACAAGTAAAGAGATGGTTCAGGGAGAGGATGAAAAATAAGGGAGGTGACAAAACCTTGGAGAACACCAACATTTTAGGGGTAGACAGGGGTGGTAAAAATTTGTGTTCACTGTAATTTTGCTGGGCTCTAGGGAGTGCCTGGCACATAGTAATACTCAGTAAATATTTGTCCAGTGACTGAATGAGACTGGTATGGAGCAGACAGAAGCCTGGAGAACCTGGAAAACCAGGGATGTATGCAGGAGAGAGAGTGTAAAGGAGAAAATGTCAAATGTCACAGTAGGTTTACCTAGAGTATTGGCTGAGGTCAGTCACTGGGGGACTTCGCTCTCTTCGGGGAGAGAAGGAAGAGGGGCAAGTTCAAAGAACAGATGTCAAGGGCTGTGGAATCAATATGCTCTCATAGTAGAGATGGTGATTCTGACCAGTTTTTTTTTTTAATTACGATTTTGAAACTAACATAAGTTAGTTGAAGAAATTTGGAAAGTATATATGAGCACAAAGTAGAAACTAATGACCAATCCATATCCCCCCATTCTTCCATTATTCCCTCCATAATAAACATTGTTAACATATTGAGGGTATTAGGTTGAATCACATGGGAGATTTTGTAGGTCAAAAACAGTGGAGTATGGACAATTTTCTAAGGTTTGAAGTCTATTTCTTTGCAGAGAGGACCACTCTTTTAAGAGGTGGAGAAGGAAGGAAGAACATTTTGGAATAACTTATGGGGTCTGCAGAATTTAGGCTAAGGTTTAAAATTTTAAATTTTAATAAAATGTCTTAGGGTGGGAGCATCTTGAAGTATTTTTGTAAGGTAAGAGGTAGAAGAAAGGTCACGGGGAGTTGTTCATTGGGGTTGGAAACATGAGAATTGCCTTCCACTTCTTGATGTGGTGTGTGCTTTTCTTTAGCAGTTCTGGGCAATTGGGGGCTACTGGATGGGGATTGCAAGGTGGCAGCTCCTGGAAAAACAGGCCCAACTTCTTCACTGTGGTTGCAGAAGCCCAGTGAGCTTCCCCATTCTGGGCCTTGCCCTGTACTTGAACCCAAACAGCTTGGGACAGAACATGCGGAGGTTCTTATCAGGGAAGGGATCACAGTTCAGGCCACACTCTGGGCTGTTATGTAAACAGGCTGTTTGAAATGATTGGAGTTTCAACCTCAAGGTAGGAAGCAAGATGCTCTTGTTTATTTTTGGAGTGGAATTTTGTGGCACAATCTGCAGAGAGTTTGCTTCATCATCCGGAATACCACTGGAGCACTGAGAAGCCAGAAGTGGGTTCTGCTTCAAGATGTCTCTAGGGAGCCAACCAGGTTTCAGACATTTAAGCTCAGCCACCATAGAATTCCTGCAGTACAAAGGTAAGCAGCAGAAGGACATATAACATGCTTATAACATGTGGACCCTTCAGTCACCAACTTCAGCCTTTCTTCTCAGAAGCTGGAAGCTAACAAGCAACTGAGCTTCCTCTTTGCTCTGGATCCACCAGCTGAACCCTGGGAGGAATCCTCTCCCACAGCAGATAAGAAAATCATTATCCCAGGGGATCAATGACGCTGGAATCTTGCCTTGTATCTACCCTGGGGGTGCACCTTATAATGGAATCTTCTTAAGGAGGTCCTTTTGATACTGTATTTAATTAAGACTTTGATAGAAACCTTTTCATGCATTTGTTTGAAAGTAACTAGGGTTAGAGAGGCTCGAGTTGTTTCTGTACTTTTAATCAAGGTTAAGCCAAACTACTGTAGAATGCCTTCTCAATTTTAGGCATTGGTTCCCTCTCCCTCAGTTTGTGCCTCAAATCGGTACTGACGACAACATGAACTAATGTGGACCTAGCTTTACTGCATTCCAGGCATGGGTTAATTATTTTACACACCCGATTGCCTTTTATCTTCAGCAACACTGTAAGCCAATGTGGTTATTATTCCCACTTCACTGATGAGGACACCACATTTTGGAAAGGGCAAATGACTTGCTTACAGCCACACAATTTCAGAACCACTTTAAACACAGGCAATATGGTAGCATTGCTGAGCTGCTCTTGCTACCATGACCAGTTTCTGTATGAACAGAGGGAGAAGGGAACACCCAGGACAGGTGTCTGACAGATCTCCTAGAAGGGCATTTCCATGAGAACTAGCAGGTTGTTACTTCATTGTGGTATATCAATGACAGACATTTCCAACAGTTTGGGGAGTGAGCATCTCCAAAATCTTGTTAGAAATAGAAAGATAATGATGCTTAAGATTGCAAGGAATGCATAGTGAGTAGTCTGACTGCCTGAGATAATCAAATAAATAAAATAGGCTCTTACTCTCTGTTTATATTAGACTTTGGAATAAATAATTGCGACTCTCTTCTCCCATGTATCACTGGATACACTGGAAGGAAAACACTAACGGAACGCCTATTCCTTGGAATTTGTTTCCAGTCACCTGATCACCTAGTTTTAAAGCTAGTCCAGAAAAGAAAAAAAAAAAAGACAACTAGGTTACATGATCCCAAAGAAATTAGGAGCTTTTGACTTCAGTGATCTCAACATGTCCTTCCATGGCCAAAATTTTTTCTAATAGTAGCTTTTTAGTGAATTATGTTTATAAAGTATGCATTTTGATTCTTTAGAGATTGCCACAGTCCCTTTAAGAATTGATTTTGTAAACCATAGAAACCAGTGTGAACCACTGTGGGGTTCACTTTTTGTACTGTCCTGGGTCCAGATGGATGAATCTTTTGAGTGGGACATCCAGAGGCTCAGCCTAGGGAGCTGGTTTTGAGAGGTGTTGCTTATTTGTTTAGTGTTAGATGCACATCCCTGATCTATAAGAAGGTACTTTTGGAAGTGAGACATAAGTCAGTCTTCTATAATGACCAAACATCCAAAAGTCAAAGAGAATAACAAACATAAAAACTAACTAGCCAGATTAAAACAAAACAAATAAACAAACAAGAATAATAGTCATCCTATATCTTAGCTTCTTACACTATTGTTTGCTGTTTTGTTTCTTCTATTCCTTTACTGGCATTCCAGTCAGTTCTTCCCACAGTTTTTATACCCACAAAGATATGTAGATATAATGTATATACTTGGTGACTTGGTGTGAAGAAACACTCAGAAATTGGAGGTGGGACTCATGTATGTAATGCCTGTAATAACTCTAACAGGGAATCCTGGATTAAGAGGTGGTGAAGATGAAAACTAGCTCAGTGGCTATGAAAATACCTTGTACCAAAGAATCCCTGCCAGGAGCTCCAGAGTAATTTATGTGCACCAAGGATAAGAGAGGAGGCCTGGTGCTAAAATGTGCCTGAGTTTTATCTACCTGATCTGTTAGGTCTGTCAGCTGGCTGCAGCTATTACAACTGATAAGATGGGACTTCAACCTGGGCTTATCTGTAGTCATGGAATCTCCAGGGAGAAGTTATGATCCATGACAATCCAGAAATTAGACATCAGAGACCCAGCAATACACTTGTAGAGCTTATGTTTTATCTGTTGCCAAGTTTATACTGGGGTTTTGTAAGGTGCTGAAGTATAAGTTTGCATTCTTCATTCTTGTAAGGTGCTGAAGTATAAGTTTGCATTCTTCATTCAAGTAGACTCCACTCTTTATGCCATATTTACAAAGAACTCTTGTACCATATTTGTTTCCCAGTCCATCCAGGATGGGTGGCATGTGCTTAGGAAACATTTGGTGGAGGAAGAGTCCCTCACATCAGAGATGGTTGGTAGATGAGCCTTAATTGTTTCATGTTCTTGTGATGGCATTATTTTCATTCAATACATAAAGTATTCCAAGATATTGCTAAATGAATCTCTTCTTGGCTCTCTCAATTCTCAATGTCTCTTTATGATCAACCCAATAACATCTATGTATTTTTATTTTTCCTAGTTGAAACACTTCAAGAAATGTCAGGCAATGATGTGTTATGTGTATTATCCCACTTACCACAAGTTACATATATATGTATACATATACACACACATTTATATGTATGCATATGTATATATGTATACATATATGTGTGTATATGTGTATATATATATGCATGTGTGTGTGTGTGTGTGTTTGCAAATGTATGATTCTGGTAAATGTGAGAAACAGGAAGAAGAAGCCTGTGGTTTCTCCTTAAAACTTTTTTAATATTTATTTATTTTTGAGAGAGAGAGAGACAGAGCATGAGCAGGGGAGGGGCAGAGAGAGAGGGAGACAGAATCTGAAGCAGGATCCAGGCTCTGCGCTGTCAGCACAGAACCTGATGCGGGGCTCGAACTCACAGACTGTGAGATCATGACCTGAGCCAAAGTCGGATGCTTAACCGACTGATCCACCCAGGCGCCCCTGTGGTTTTTCTTTTAGTAAATTAAAAAGGAGGTAGAATTTCTGTCTAGTTGGAAATAATGGTAAACTCTAGAAATCATGAAACTTAGATCTCCCATTGGCTTCGGAATGATCTGTATTGTAAACAAGGATCTTTGATCAGTGAATTTGTTTGCTGGTCAAAATATTCTGGGATGAATTTCTTGGCTGCAGAATGATGGAATCCAACAGACGGAGGAAAGCAGTCAGTGTTGTGAGACTTCTGCTATCTCAAAATGACAACCCTTTAGCCTTTTCAATAGTGTCATGTGATGGAAGGTCATGTAGACACACATCAAAGGAAAATTGTAGGTGATTTAATATATGAACACAAACTTTGCAATTCCTGGAGTTTGTGTAATCTCTAAGAAACAGGTTGAGAGCAGAAGGAAGGACTAGCTATGAAGATCCTGTATTATACAAGTGGGGACTGTCTCTTCACTTGCACGTCTCTCCTGCTTAGGAATTCTGGTAAACTGGGCGGGAACATTGTGTAGACAGAAAAAGAAGCAAGTTTGAAAAATCTGTGAAGTAGACTTCAGGAACTACCAGCAAATTATTATTCTACTGGTGGGGATTTCTCTGATAAAATAAACATCTCTTCAAAAGTTTTAATCCCTTTGTGAAATAACACTGTGTAAAGTAATATTAATTAAAGTACTTCACCATGTGAGCAGACAGTCTCTGAGGTTGACACACACAAATACGTATGTAGGGAAAAGGATTTCCCTTACCAAAAAAAATGTTGCTCTGATAAGTATCATTTTTGGAACCTCAACTGTGTCCCTTTAGTAGGAAACTGTTTTGGCCAGTGGTCATTCCTCATAGACTTTAGTTTATCTTTAGGAAACCCATAGTATTTGCTTTCCAGGTAAACTTTTGTTATATTGAAATATAAGATACATACAGAAAAGATTACAGATCATAAGCATACATGTTCATAAATTTCCACAAAGTGAGCACTCCTCTGAAAACACACCCATTATCAAGATAAAAAGCATTGCTATATACCTGTTAGCCTTCCTGTGCACCACCCCACTATTCTGACATCCATCCACATGGATTAATTTTGCCTCATTTTGAACTTTGCATAAGTGAAACCACACAGTAATTTTGTTTGGATTCCTATCATGTTCATGAAATTCATCCATGATGTTACATGTATCAATAGTTCATACTTTTCATTGCTGTATACTGTTCCACTGTATCAATACAACACAATTGGTCCATTTTACTGCTGGTAAATGGCTGAGTTGTTTCCAGTTTTGGGCTATTAACATTCTTATATATATCTTTTGTTAGACATAGTACTCTTTTCTGCTGAGGAATGGAATTTTTGGATCACAAAGCATGTACATTTCACCTTTAGTAAATTAACAAAAGAGTTTTCCAAAGTGATCATTCCAATTTACAATTTATCTTACAGTGTGTTCCTGTTGTTCCACATTCTCACCAACACTAGGTAATTTTAGTTATGCTGGTGGTTGTTCAATAATATCTTGCTGTGGCTTTAATTTGCACTTCTCTGGTCGGTGATGCCTGCAAATCTTTATATGAATATTGGTCGTTTGGATATTCACTTTTATAAAATGTCTGTTCAAGTATATTACCCATTTTAGAAATGGTATTGTCTCTATTTTCTTTGTTAATTGGTAGGAGTTCTTTATATGTTATCAGGGAGTCCTTTCTCATGTATGTGTATTAAAAATATCTTTCACTCAGTGTCTTTCCTTTTCCTGTTTTAATGTTACCTTTTGGTGATGCAAGTTTTTACTTTAAATGAAGTCCTATTTATCAGTATTTAACCTTATTCCTCGATCTGCTTGGGCCCATGCCAAGGGAATAAAGATATTCTCAACACCACCTGTTGAGACACCCACCTACTAGCTTCCAGAAACTTTATTGTTTTATCTTTCATGTTTAGGTCGATGATCTACATGATATCTGGTGTAAGTCCTCCAACTTTGTTTTTCTTTCGGATTTCTTTTCCAAAGAAGAAATTCTGAAGAATTTCCAAGAAAATCTTGATCTTTTGCATTTGCATCTCCAGTGTAGAATCAGCACATCAATTTCCATAAAAAAAAACCTGCTGAGAATTATGATTGGAATTGTACTGACTATAGATCATTTGGAGAGAATTTATATCTTATGATATTGAGTCTTCCTATCTGTGAACAAGGTCTGTCCTTTCCTTTATTTGGGCATTTAATTTCTTTCACTAATATATTATAGTTATCTGAGAGTTTGCAATATATATCCATGATTTATCACTGTTTAATATAAACTTTATATAAGTTATATGTAATATGAATTCATAGTTTTACTACTTCCCAGAGCATTTATCACTCCCATGTTTTATATCATGGTTTTCTTTTTAATGCCACATTTACTGGAATATACTTCACATGCAGTAAAATTCACCCTTTTTATGTATACAGTTCTATGAGTTTGACAAAGACAGGCATTTAATACCCACAATCAAGATACAGAATATTGCCATCACCACAAATACCCTAAATATTTCCTTATGTGTCTTTATGATCAATATTCTCACCCCAGCCCTTGGCAACCAAGTGGTATGGTTTCTGCTTTTAATAGTTTTATGTGTTTCAGAACGTCATCTAGATGGAATCATACAGTTAAACAAGTAGAGCATTTTGTGAGTGGCTTCTTTCACATGGCGTAATGCCTTGGAGGTTTATGCATGTTGTTGCATGTATCAATAGTTCATTCTTTTTTATGACTGAGGAGTATTCCATTGTGTGGATCCATCACAATTTATTTACCTATTCATGGGTTGATGGACGTTATTTAAAGTTTTTGGTGATTATGAGTAAAGCTGCTATGAACATTGTGTAGAGGCTTTTGTATAGACATATGTTTTTATTTCTCTTGCAAAATACATATCTGATAAAGATCTTGTGCCCAGAATAAATAAAGCACTCTCACCACTCAACAATAAAAAAATAACAGCTCAATTTAAAAATGGAAAAATGTTTTGAACAGACATTTCTCAGAAAATACATGGATGGAAATAAGCACATGAAAAGATTACTCTATTATTAGTCATTAGAAAAATATGAATTAAAACCTGAATGAAATATTGCCTCACACTATTTGAAAGGCTAAAAATAAAAAATATAAATGACAAAACCAAATTCTTATGAGGACTCTGAAGGAATTATAACTCTGTTACATTGCTGGTGGGAATACAACATAACCAGTTTGGTTTTATTCATTCCAACGAAATGATGCCACAAAATATTATTGTTTTGCATATAATATTAACAATATTAACAAAATTAGTATTAATTATATTTACTCACCATTTATAATTTCCATTGTTCCTCATTTTCTCCTTTTTTTTCCTCCTTATTTCTGTCTAGAATTATTTTTCTTCTACTTAAACAACTGTAGTACTTCTCTTAGTGGAAGGCTGCTGGTGACAAATACTCTGTTTTTAGTTATCTGGAAATATATTTATTTCGCCTTCACTTTTATAAGGTATTTTCTCTGCATATATAAATTGAGGCTTGTAGTTTTCTTTTAGCGCTTCAAATAATTTACTCAACTGTTTCCTGGCTCCCATCGTTTCTGTTAGGAAGTCAGTCATAAATCTCATTGTTTTTGTGGCTTTTTGAATCCAGATTTCTGGGCTTTATGGAAAAAAAATATTTTATTTAAACCTTAAATGATCCTCATATTTTTTCTATAAAAAGGAGGCATATGCTCAGTATGTGTTTCAAATTTATAAGAGAATATTTGGTGGATTCATTCATCCATGAATATGTGCCTAGCTTCCTAAACACTGTAATCTTGCTTAGTTTCACAAAATCCCTTGGAGATAGGGAGCAGCTGATTTTCTAAATGAAGAAGATGTGGAGTATAAGGCTTGCCTGAACTCCTCCCCAACCCCCCCCCCCCCCCCGCCACAATCCAGGGAGAAGGGCTAAATAGCTGAAAGTAGAACCCTGCAATGGAACGTTAGTTTTCAGATGCTAGAGCTTTGGCTCTTCTAAAATACGATCATGACCAGGCCTCTCTTACTGGAATAGGGTTACAGAAATTACTCCTTCACTTTTACGTATTTTGAGGCTCACAATGAGAACCTAACGGATTGTGGACAGGCTCCCTTTGTGAACACACAAGAACCAGGAGAAAGAGGATACAAAGCCATTGACTAAATGATGCAGCTGCTGATAACCTCTGTCTAGTTTGTACTCTGGGGTCCTGGCATTAATTATATAAACTAAATAAAATGAACTGGTGTTTCTTGTTCTATATTTTTTTAAAGGAAAAATATGAAAAGATGATATAGAAATAGGACGAGAGAAAATAAATCAAACTTAGCTTGGTTTGCTTAAGAAAGCATGTTATTTGTGGTGATGGCCCAGAATGTCCTATATGCAAAGCTGGGGACCCCTTACTCTGAATGCTCTCTGTCTTATATACCACCACAAAAGTTGGATCATTTATGAAGTGAAATTAAATTTTTATAAGTGAAAAGGCCCTTATTTCCTTGTCTTGTCATGTTGGTGTGTTTAATGGAATGGCAGGGAGAGGTGAATTAACAGGATATTCTATGTAAGTTTTGTTTCATTGGTTTCAGCCAACGTTGTATTGTCATCTCCACTTCTATTTCAGTTCTTTTTTTAATTGCCAGTGATCGGTAAGCAGTTGTCACTCTTTTTTTTTCTTTTGTAATATTTATTATTTTTGAGAGAGAGTGAGAGCAGGGAAGAGGCAGGGGGCGGGGGGGCACAGGATCCAAAGCAGGCCTTGCACTGACAGCACAGAGCCCGATGCAGGGCTGGAACTCACGAACTGTAAGATCATGACCTGAGCCGAAGTCAGACGCTTAACTGACTGAGCCACCCAGGCGCCCCTCTATGTCTGTTCTTTCTGTTGGCATATTCATGGGTTACCATTCTTTTTTTTTAGTAGTACTTTCTTTAGATGGGGATCAGAACTCAATGTCACCCAAAAACCCCCTTTGAGAAAGAACCAACGAAATCTTTTGCCAAGTGCATGTACTCCTGGCATTCCTTCCTGGATCCAACTTGTTTAGTGCAGTTGAGCATCATTATTTCAAACAGGTTCTTCTTCTTCTCCTTTTTTTTTTTTTTTTTTCTTAAAAGAAACTTCTTTTTTTCCTCTTTCCCCTGTTTGCTTTTGTTGTTGATTGAAATTCTTGCTATCAGTTGCTTCAAAGAATGTGACTATGGTGCTTGGGCTGGATCCACTTATAGGGAAGTTGAGTCATGTCTGTGTCTTAAATACTTTCTGATCTTTCTTACACCTTCTCAGAGCTCACAGTTATTGCACAGGCAGGCTGGAGGGCACGATGCTTGTATATCAGAGAGAGATTTTGTTTCTAAGAAGTAGATTTAATAGGGGCTCAAAAAAGTACTTAGTTTGAAGGAACATCCTGTTAAATTATGAATTTCTCACAGAGAAACATAAAATTCCATATCCAAAATAGAGAAAGTTTTTCAACAAAAAGTAAGATATATTTTATAGTTTTATGGTCATTAGGTTTAAGAGATACAGAGATATATTTTGAGATATACTGGTGAAGAATTTCAACTAATTTAAGGATTGCTTTAGTTAGCTATTAGTCCTTGTGGTTGATCATAGTGAATGTTACACCCAACACTTTATCCAGGGTTTCTGTAAATAGATGTTGCTATGTATACCTTTGGGATCAAGTTTAGGCTCAGTATTTTATTTTTGTAGAGGATCTCTCCGATTAGTTCAACTTGGACAATTAAAATATCCTAAAGAGAGTTGGGAATATTCCAAGCAAACCAGTCAAAGGGGGGAGAGTTGTGGGTATGCGTGTGTTAGGAAGAGAAGTGTATTGCATGAATGCCTAAAGTAAGCTAAGCCAAGTTAGAAAGGTGAAGAGAACAAAGTGAGGTGCTTGTTCCTTTAAAAGCATTCTTTTTTAAAAATTTTTTAAAATGTTTATTTATTTTTGAGACAGAGAGAGACAGAGCATGAACGGGGGAGGGTCAGAGAGAGAGGGAGACACAGAATCAGAAGCAGGCTCCAGGCTCTGAGCTGTCAGCATGGAGCCTGACGCGGGGCTTGAACTCGGGGACCATGAGATAATGACCTGAGCCGAAGTCGGATGCTTAACCGACCGAGCCACCCAGGCGCCCCCCCTTTAAAAGCATTCTTATATAAAAGATTATAGATTTCAGAATCAGAGATACCTGGGTTGGAAGGGACCCTCCCCCCTTTAAGATGCAGGATTCTAGACAAGTTGTTTCACTTCTCTGAGTACCAAAGCCTTGGTTTTGATATCAGGAAACTATTGATCATAATAACTACAGGAAAAAGTTGAGGGCAAAAGAGAAGTACGGTAAATCTAGGGAAAAGGAGGAAGGAGGAGTAAGAAAGATAAAAACTGGAAGGTGGAGAAGATGAGGAGAAGAAAAGGTTATGACAATTAGGGATACTGTCTGAAAAGCATGATGCCTGACACGGAGCATATACTTAATAAATTGACATTGCTGTTACTGTAATTGTAATTGTCCTGATATTGTAATTATGTTTCTATATGTAGTCATAGATTAAAACACATAATTTGAGCTGACACATGACTGCAACTATGGGATATTTTGGTACTAAACTAACTGTTTTCAAATTATTCTTGCAAGGGCAGGAGTATTTAAACATTGGCTTTTAAAGAAAAATTGCTTAGATTTCTTACCTACATTTAAAATAATTCCAAGGTTAACACCTAAATAAGTAAATAAAACAAAAGCTATCTATAAGGACAAGAGGGGTGTCACAGAAAATCAAAGTCAAGGTCCTCCTTTATCTTTACTTTATGTGTTTTCTAAAAAAATGTTTTCTGGGTAGCTCAGTCGGTTAAGCATCTGACTTTGGCTCAGGTCATGATCTCAACCACTTGTGAGTTTGAGCCCGGTTTCGGGCTCTTGGCTGACAGCTCAGGGCCTGGAGCCTGCTTCGGATTCTGTGTCTCTCTCCCTCTCTCTCTCTCTCTGTCCCTCCCACTCCCTCAAAAATAAACAATTAAAAAAACTTTTTTATATATTTTCTGAATTTTTTGACAAGATGGGAATCTTCTAGAGGTTATTTCATCCTCTGATTTTTAAACAGTATTCTTTAAATAGAAGATCCTTTCCTCGTTAAGATTTCTGTGATTCTAAATTGTGAGGGCATGGTATAATTAAGTTTGTAAGAGTACGTCAACAATTAGGAGGGAATTTGGCTTGTGTTTAAGAAAAAAATCAGTCTATTATTGAGTAAAAGACATTCGTGAGGAAGAAAACAATTAAATAAGTGACTGAAGTGCCCTGGGGAAATATTAGCTTACAATGACTTCTTGTGCAGCCAGTCAAAACAGGCGATTGATGCAGTGACAGGCTTTACAGGAAACATTAAAAAGCCCAGATGGCTCAAGTTTACGTTTACAGAGTAGCTGGGAAAGGCAGTTAAATCCTACAAGTGCCAGTCAGTTAACCAGAGGATTTTTAGTACTGAGGACAAGAACAAAGCTGAAAAGAGGTGGGACAGGAAGGAAAAGAAGAGCAAGAAAAGGGCAAATAAGATGAAAAGATGATGAGGTTGGAAAGGATAATGGGGAAGATGAAGAAGTGAAATGAACGTAGGAAAGAGAAGAAGGAAGATGAAAATGGGATATAGAGGGGCACCTGGGTGGCTCAGTCGGTTAAGCATATGACTTGAGGTCAGGTCATGATCTCGTGGTTCGTGGGGTCGAGCCCCGCGTGGGGTTCTGTGCTGACAGCTCAGAGCCTGGAGCCTGCTCCGGATTCTGCGTCTCCTTCCCTCTCTGCCCCTCCCCCACTTGCACTCTGTCTTTCTCTCTCTGTCTCTCGAAAATAAACAAATGTTAAAAAAAAAAAGAAAAAAAAAAAGAAAATGGGATATGGAAAGAACAAGGAAAACCGAGACCTGTAAACACACTCTTGTGTTCTGGTAACTAATGTCTCAGTTTTAATTTTTGTTGTATTATATTAGAATTAAGTGGTTTGGGGACAAAAGGAAAGGACATATTTTAAGCAGGTTCAGCTCTGCGCTGTTCTACTGGGTAAGGCAGAAACTGGTTTTGATGGTGAATTGGTCTCTGTTTACAATACAACAGTGGCTTTTATGATATTCAAGATTCACCTGCAATGGGGTTTATTTGGTTCTTTGACAAAAACATTAACAAATTCCACCAAAACAATGTGTCTATGAAGAGTGACATTAGATTGTTTGCATAATGGCTTCTCCAGCCAATGGTTGGAGTAAAATTAATTCCCAGAGAATGAAGTGAGTATTCATGAACTTCGAGGAGGTAGAAAAATAATTGTGCTGTTTGCAAACCAAATAATGACATAAATTCATTTAATCTTCTGACTTAAGAGCAAGGTTTTCCAACAGTGGCACTATTGACATTTAGCCTGAATAATTCCCGTGAGAGGACGTCCTCTGCATTCTAGGATGTGTAGCATCCTTGACTCTACCTAGTAAATGCCAGTAGCACCCTTGTCCACAGACTTGTGACAATCAAAAATGTCTTCAGACATTTCCAAATGTCCTCAATGGGCAAAGTTGCCTCCAGTGGAGAACTACTGATCTAGAGGCATTGACTATAAAGTTTACCAATTCACTATATCAAGAAAAGAAACTGGCTAGATTTAAATGAAGATATCATACATCTGTGTGCCCTTGTTTAAGATTTTTTCAAAATATTTTCACAAGTGTTATTTCTTTCTTATTCACATATGTTCCTTGGGAGAAAATTAGGGGAGATGATATTAAACCTCTTTTCCCAAGGAAACTGAGATGCAGAGGAAAAGTAGAGTCCAAAGTACATAATGCCTTAGTTTGGGTTCTTCCAGAAGAAGACTCTGGGACAGGATCTTAATGCAAGCAGTTTATTTGGGAGATGGTCCCAGGAAAT
The DNA here is from genome assembly GCF_028749965.1 of Puma concolor. Taxonomy (NCBI): domain Eukaryota; kingdom Metazoa; phylum Chordata; class Mammalia; order Carnivora; family Felidae; genus Puma; species Puma concolor. The sequence continues at coordinate 108,808,190 of NC_141669.1, read as the reverse complement.
GTCAGTTGGGGAACCAAAAAAAGAAAAGAGACAACCAATATGTTAAACAATTCACCACACTGAAGTTTAATCTGGCTGGGGAATTCTGAGAGCCAGGGCAAGATATGCACCTCAAAATTATCCCACTGGGGGGCAAGGAAATGGAGTATTTATGTACCGATTCAAGCCAGTAATTGATTAGGAGCTGATCCCAGGATGAGGATGTGTTAGAATAATGGCCTCCTTCCCCAAAGATGTCCACATCTTAATCTCTGAAACCTGTGAAGATTTGCCTTCCATGGAAAAATTGGCTTTGCAGAGGTGATTAAGTTGTGGACCTTGACGTGGGAAGACAATCCTGGATTATCCAGGTGGGCCCAATGTAATCACAAGGTTCTTTATAAGTGAAAGAAGGAGGCCGAGACTTAGAGAAAGGGAAGTGACAATGGTGTCAGGATCAGAGATGTGATGTGAGAAGGACTCATCGAGGGCCATGCGCCAAGGAATGTGGGAAACCTCTAGAAGGTAGGAAGAGCAAGAAAATGAGTTCTTGGTTAGACCCTCCAGAAAGCAGTGCAGCCCTGCTAACACCTTGTTTTTAGCCCAATGAGACCCATTTCAGACTTCTGTCCTGCAGAATTATATGATTAAGCATGCATTTGCTTAAGCCACTACATTTGTGGTAGTTTATTATAGAAAAATAGGAAACTAATAACGATTTTGGCACCAGAAGCTGCTGTAACAAATAAGTAGACATGGCTTTGAAACTGAACAGGGGGCAGAGGCTGGGGGAATTTTGAGTAGCATAACAGAATTTATAGTTTTTGACTCTGAGTTCAGTGTCTAAACTATTATATCATCAATGTTAAAGGAAGTCACAGAATCACTAATCTATGAAAAAAAGCTTAGTTTTTAAAATTACATTTCAGTCATTGTCCAGTGAAAACATTCTATACCTGCTTGTTCAATGGAGAAATTGAATATGGAAACTAACTACAAAGGTGTTAGAAGAACGAAAAATGCTGATAGAGGAAGTTGAAACAGTTCACAGGTTAGCAATGTTTGGAAGCGGCTGCCACCCATCGGTGTGCAGCCACAAAAGGTAGGAGGTGGTATTCTCAGAACCCAAGGGTCGTACAACAGGACCTAGGACATTACCTGAACACCTCTACTCATTTCCGAATTGTGTCAAATAATTTACCCTTAATGACCCATTCTGATGGAGGATAACAACATAATTCATCTAAATATATTAAAAATAGGTTGACATGTGATTAATATTTTTTGTAGTCATTTTACCTTCTTAATTAGGTTGAAGAGCATTGGAAACATGGAAAGAAACACCCATCATGGTGAAAATTTTTCATCGTTCAACACACAACGGACATGATTCTCCTTCACTCACTGATTCAATTCATTTATTGGTAAATTAATGAATAGAGCACCTCCTTTTGCTAGTTTTTGATGAAGCAGTAAATGAAAACGATGAGGTCCTTGAACTTTATGAGGAAAGTGCAAAAGCCCTGAGTCAGGAACATGCATGGCAGATTCCAGGAAAAGTGAAAGATGTGTTGCATTCTGGGATGGGCCATGGGGAAGGAGAGGGCACTGGAGATGCTGTAGGGTCCTGTTACTCCTCTGCTTAAAGCCTCCAGAATGATTTTGTAGAAAAATAACATCTCTAGAGATCAATAGAAGAGGGACAGGAAGTAAAATCACTGGTGCCTGGTTTCTCTTGATTCTTGACTGTCTGAGAGTAAGGCACAGAGCTTCTTTGCATTCTTGGAAATCTGTTGGGCACCTTGGGTAGTTACTGTCTATTTAACTTGAACTTGTGAGCTTCTTTAAGGAATCTGACACCTGAGGTTGGCTTGCTTCCCATTCAAGACTAGTTGCTCACTTTAGTTACACTCCCAGGGGTCAGATGGATCTTGGAGAAAGACATCATTAGTAAGGCTTGTTTCCATCAGCATCTCAACAGGAAGCAGATGGCACCCTTAAATGGGGAATTGAGGAGAGTTTAATGATAAGACTATTTATAAAGTTACAGGAGGTTGAGGAAAACCAATAGGGAATGTTGAAGCACTTGGGGCTATTAACATCAGGGAGTTGCTACCACTCCTAAGCAAGGGAAGGAGAAGTTACCAGAAGAGGAAGGGTCCATAGCTGTAGCTGTGTTGTGGGAGAAGGGTCACCCAATCAAAGGCATGACCTTTCTTAGAGGAATGCAGCCACTGCCCGCATGGGACATTTTTACTATTAGCATCTTTGCTGTAAGCATTTTCACTACAGACATTTTCGCTGCATAATTAATTAACCATAAAGCAATTTTGCTGTAAGAGATAAAATCACCAAAATCAAAGACAGACATTCATTAAAAAAACATAATGAAATATAAAATTTCAATAACAAAATTAAAAAGACTATTAGGAAATACAAAATATATTTGGATACATTTAAAATATGTGTAGATTCATGGCAATACTGTGCAAATAACTGGTTTGATGGTGTGGATTGTACCTAAGCACTTGTTTTGAAAGTCTGCCATTCATTGTATTCCACATTTTTTTTTTTGCTTGTTGACTTGTCTCCTTATTCAGCATGACACTTTTTCTTTATTTGCTAAAATTTCTCCCTTCATTAAGAGAGGTATCAGTTTCCAGATACTAAGATGTGTATTTGTAACTGAGCTTTGTACTGTTGTGAAAGCCTACTATACTGTTGTTTGCTCTTGGCATATTGTCACATGTCTATTGATAGACATTCCAAAGTTGTGTGTGAAATGTGGGTTCAAAATGTACACCAGTGGGACACCTGCATGGCTCAGACGGTTAAGTGTCTGACTCTTGATCTCAGCTCAGGTCTTAATCTCAGGGTCGTGAGTTTGGCCCCATATTGGGCCCCATATTGGGCTCCACACTGGGCATGAAGTCTACTTAAACCAAAACAGAACAAAGCAAAACAAAAATTGCACCACTACATTGGCCACTCTGAGGGTTAAGATTTGCATAATATAAAAATGGGAGTATTGTGTCAATGGAGAAATGAAACGAAACTGTCAACCAGTTGATGACATCAACACATTGTCAAACCAAACTGTCATCCAGCTTTTTTTTTCTTTATAGTTTATGGCAAATTGCCTTGTAGCCAGTTAGTTATACAGCAAAAATGAGAGTCATGCAGTGAAAAAATGCTTATGGCACAGATGCTAACAGTGAAATTACCTAGAACCACCACTGCCAACCTAATTCTGAAGAGTGAGAGCTGGGGGAAAGTCCCCTAATTCCACTCTGTCTTTTCCCTTCCTTCCTCTCTCCCTCCTTCCTCCCCCCAGGCATCTCCTGTGTGTTCAGTGCTCTCTTTGACCAAACCCAACTGGAAACCAGAGGGCAAAGGAGCCCATTCTTGCAGTTCACAGAAGTCAGCATCAGGGGCACTGAGCAAGGAGGAAAAGGATGCACAATGGATCTGAAGGGGCAAAAGGAGAAAATCCAGGTCATAATTACCTTGAACAATACTAACTTTATATTAACAATAATTTTTACAACAGTCAAAATAATTTTGAGTTTGTGATTCTTTAGAAACAAAGCAGAATTACACTAAACTTTGTGGGAGAAGAAGGAAAGATTGGCTATGTAATTGACTAGTATAAATAAAATTGCTATGAGGTGGGATGTCACTGAATTTTCCTGATATAAAAGTATGAAAACACTTTGAAGACTTTTATATGTAAATAATTGATTTGGTAGTTTAAATAACTATTATTGATTTTTTTAATTGCTTTTGAAAATTTACTCTTTAAGTGTTTATTTATTTTGAGAGAGAGAAGGCACATGCGTAAGTGGGGGGAGGGGCAGAGAGAGGGGAGACAGAAGATCCCAAGTGGGCTCTATGCTGTCAGCAGAGATCTTGATGCGGGACTCAAACTCAAGAACCATGAATCAAGACCTGAGCAAAAATCAAGAGTCAGACACTTAACTAACTGAGCCACCTAGGTGCCCCTACTTTAAAAAAAAAATTTAAACATGCCTCAAAAAGCCAGTCAATCCTTCTTTGCCCAGAGATGACTATAATTCACTTTGCTTCAAAAAATATTCTTGGAGAGCCATCTGGATGGCTCAGTCGGTTGAGCGTCTGACTTCGGCTCAGGTCATGATCTCACAGTTTATGAGTTCGAGCCTCACATCGGGCTCTGTGATGACAGCTCAGAGCCCAGAGCCTGTTTCAGGTTCTGTGTCTCCCTCTCTCTCTGCCCCTCCCCACCTCACGCTCTGTCTCTCTCTCTCAAAAATAAACATTAAAAAATTAAAAAAATATATTTTTGAATGCACTTTTTACTATCCATTTGGCTTCCCCAAACCCAATCTGACTGGCAGGGATTTTCTGTAGTCACATGTTTGTCTTCAGTATGTCCATTATGGACATGACAACAGCCATTACATAAGTAAACCATAGAGGGTCTGATTTCTCATTTGATCTTGTATATTATTTCTTTTCCATTGTGTTAGCTCTTCTGCACCTGTGTTTGAGTTAACTCTTGGCTCTGAGGACATTTAGGGGATGATTAGAATATTTAAAAAGCAGCAAGTAAACAGATCTTATAATTAGTTGATTGCCTGTGTAGCCAGACAGAAGAGATTGTTGTATTGTTATAGGAGCTCAGAGAAGCACCCCTTTGAGAACCTAATAAACTTCCACTTTTTTTCAGGCCTGACCTGATCATTTGACATCAGAGACCATGGGGTCATGCACAGGACAAAAAGCTTCCTCTAGAACCTTTGTTGGAAGTAATTTGTTTTGAATGAGCAAATGTTAAGCTGGTGGATTTAGTCATTGAGAAGACTTGAGAAATGGATTGGACAGGATTGAGGAGGTGGCATTTTATTTTGTCTGTTGGGATTGAACTTCATGCTTCCGCCACCAGACTAACAAGGAGGAAGAAGGATGAGAAGAGGCAGAATAAAGGGAGAAGGCTGTAGAGACAGCCAGAAGTTCTAATATAGATGCAGTTAATGAATAAACATTTCTGCTTATTCCTTGACACAGCCCTATCACTGTCTTTAACTCTTTTTTGGTGCACCTGTTGTTGCTTAAACTTCCCCATCACAGTACTAATACCATGAACTGTGATCATGTAATTTCCTATCTCCTCCTCCTAGTTCAGCTTTTCTAACATAACTTTTAGCAATGATGGAAATGTTCTATATCTTCACTATGGCTATTGAGTATTAGAAGTGTGGCTAGTGTGACCGAGGGACTGAACATTTAATTTTACTTAATTTTCATTAATTTAAATTACAAAGCCACGTGAGGCTAGTTGCTAGCATATTGGACCCAAGAGTTTAAGACTACATGCTCTGTGAAGATAGGGACTATACAGGGCATCATTGTGTACCTGAATAATAGTAGAGCAATCAAGAAATATTTGTTGGGGGCGCCTGGGTGGCTCAGTTGGTTAAGCGTCCGACTTCAGCCCGGGTCACGATCTCGCAGTCCGTGAGTTCAAGCCCCGCGTCGGGCTCTGGGCTGATGGCTTAGAGCCTGGAGCCTGCTTCCAATTCTGTGTCTCCCTCTCTCTCTGCCCCTCCCCCGTTCATGCTCTGTCTCTCTCTGTCTCAAAAATAAATAAACGTTAAAAAAAAATTAAAAAAAAAAAAAGAAATATTTGTTGTATGTAGCATGGAAGGAGGGAAGAGAGGGAGGAAGGATAGTGCAATCTCACAAGTGGGTGAATGTATGGCTGGGAATATGGAAAGATGGTGAAGGCTGGGATTGAGTACCTCTTGGGCTGGAGAAGTTACTTTCTGCTCTATAACAATAACTTAAAAATGCTAACTAAGATCAGAGATTTGAAGGACAGAATCTCAGTTTAAAAATTTGTCAACCTTCTTTCTCCAGGATCTGCGTTTTATATTCCCCGAGCTTTTGCACATGATACAGTTGAGTGCTTTTTTGGGAAACATTATCATCTAGAATTCTGGGGGGATACGAAAAGTCTCTCCCAGCAGTTTGGTGGCTTAGACAGGTGTCCCATGAGAAGATCACACACCCAGGATGTATGTGATAAATTTAATCTATTTGCATGTCCGTTCTACCTTAAGACTATAGGGTTAAATGAGATAATTCCCAAGCTGCCTTCTAGTGTTGACATAAATATGTACCGGGATACTTGTTAGCCTCTAAAAAAACAGAGCCATTTAATATTTATTTATAAAGTGCATGTTCTCAGTTGTTCATTGGTCAGTATGAAGGCTTTTCCAGTCTGATACAGCCTCAACTTGGGTATTACTTACAAACTGACAAGCTAAGGAGCGATGCATGACTTGAAAAAAAAAAAAAAAAAAAAAAGAATGTGTGATGACCAAAACTTGCAGTAACATTTCTTTTTTAAATGGCAGCTAAAACTATTTTAGAAGTGGTGGCTTGACTGTGTAAATAAACACTGACTCATTTAAGTTAATTGTAACTACTGAATTCAATATTTACAATGCTAAATTTAAAGGCATTCGTTACTAATGTGTAGTCTTAAAAGCGGTATGAGTCATTTATCTGTTTGAAAAGACAAAATTTCATCTTTAAAAGATAAGCAAGTCTACTACTTGAATTTTATAGTAAATTGGTACGTGTTTAAAACTTAGAAGTAATATATGCACAATAAAAAAATAGGGGCAAGCGAGACAAGAGGAGAAAAGTTAATCATTTCACCTCACTGATAGCACTATGGTATACACCATTTTGGTATATATTTTCTGTGCGTGTTCCTTTTTATACATTATAATTTTAATTATGCAGTATATACAATATGTATGTATTGCTCAGATTTTTAATGATAAAGTATTGAATGTTTTAGACCTCCTGAAAAATACAGAAAATAACACAACACACATCATATATTTGCCACCCGAATTTCAGAGGTAAGTTTTGACACATTTGGTTTAGATTTCTTTCTTGCTTCAGGTCTTTTTGTTTTTAAATAACAAAACAATATGGATACAGTACCAAATTCATCCTATAGCTTCCTTCTCTTTCCTTCCTGAAGTTCTCTGCTGTCATCCATGCTTTCCTATTTTTTCATGCAAATGTGTGGTCCACAATGTATCGTATTGCCTCATGTGTTTAAAATGTGCAAAATGCTATCATCTACAACTTGCACTGTTCATTCATTACAAAGTTTTTGAAATACAGCCATGTATTTCAATGTACATCTACATGAACATGTACATCTAGTTCATCCATTTTCATTGTTATAGAGCATTCCATTTCTAAATAGTCCACAGTTACTTAACCTATTTGCCTGTGATATGTTAGTCACTTCCATAATTTTTATGATTATGACAACTCTGTAACAAACACCCTTTATATATCTATCTATCTATCTATCTATCTATCTATGTATATTTTATGAATACATCTGAGGATTTTTTTAGGTAGGTATCTAGAGTGCTATATTGTATGGTAGGCATGTCGTCAAATGTACTAGGTAATGCCAAATTAGTCTTCCAAGTAACTGAAGTCATTTACATCCCAGTCTAAATCTACCTTATTTTTGCCAAACAATGGTTACTTTCAGACTTTTTAAGTCGGTTGATTGGATGGGTACAATGTGGTATCACATCACTATTTTAATTTCTGTGTCACTATTTCACTGATTTCTGGTGAGGTTGATAAATTTTTGTATTGATCATTTGGATCTCTCCTTCTTTTCCAAATTCTTCCCCAATTCCTTTGTGCTTGGTTATTTTTATTTTCCTTATTGATCTGAAGAGTTCTTTGGACCATTTTATTGAACTTTTACAAATATATGTACTTAAATAATCTTATTTAACCAAATGGGCTATATTCATGTTTAAAAAAAAAATTTTTTTTTAATGGTTATTTTTGAGAGAGACAGAGACAGAATGCGAGTGAGTTAGGGGCAGAGAGAGAGAGAGAGGGAGACACAGAATCCGGAGCAGGCTCCAGGCTCCAAGCTGTCAGCACAGAGCCTGACATGGGGCTTGAACTCACGAACCGTGAGATCCTGACCTGAGCCGAAGTCGGATGCTCAACCGACTGAGCCATCCAGGTGCCCCGGCTATATTCATGTTTAGTGACAGTTTATTAACATGAGTATGATGAAAATTTTATAAAATACTTAAGATTCTAAGGTGACTTGAGTATCCTCTTTCATTGGTATGAAATCTAAACTGTGAACAGCACCTTTTTTGTTTTGTTTTGTTTTTAAGAATTCAGAGAAGAACCCACATAGCTTTTAGAGTCTTAGGAAGAGTTCTGTAGGTGATTGTCAAAAGCCACTATGTCACCATTTTACCTGCCTAGAATATCTTTTTTCCCACCTGGAAATAAGACAGACAATTAACAAAAAAAATTTCCACTAATATTTTTACTTTAGCTTGTGGTTCTCCTTGGGCCCACAGACTACAAAATCTAACTTATAGAGATGTACAGAAGGTGATGGAAAATTCTTACATGAAAAACAAAATCATCTAAACAAAATCAAAATTAGACAGTTTTATAGTGTATAGAATTATTGAATCAGTATGTTGTGTACCTGAAACAAATATAACATTGTATGTCAATTATATTTCAGTTAAAACTTTAGGCAGTTTACAAAGGTATGAGTGTTTGTGATTCAGGTCCTTCTATATCTTCCAGATGTTTGAAAATCAAAGCTTATGTACCTATGGTGATAACTGTCAGTCTTTTCTGCTCTTCTCCCACTCTGTTCATGCTTGCTTTTCCTCTCAGCAGCCCAAAGTAAACACTCTTTTGGTTACCTCCAGGAAGGCAGAGCTGGGTGACGGACACAAGCAATGCTATGTTGAGACAAAGATGCGTGGAATTCTTAGAATCATTTAGACTTGGAATAAATTCTCATCCTGTCACTTCTATCTAAGTGGACTTGTTACTGACCTCCCAGGTGCTGTCTCCACCCATGAAATGATGGCATGAGAATTCTCATAATAATCCTCTAGCTCATGTTCAGGATCTATCATAAGCCGGCCACCATAGGGTGTCTCGTTTAATTAGGGCTTCCAGAGCAATCAGTGAGGAACAGAAAAAAGATTGGACAGGAGTTAAGTGGTAGTAGCCAGGAGGCAAGAGACATGAAAATCAACAAGGTTGCTGAGCTGAGATGGGCAAACAACCCAGAAGAAGTTTCATGACGGAAAGTGAAACCAAACACTTTTGCAGAGGCAAAAACTTCCATTTTTGTAATCTTAAGGCACAGTCATGGTTCTGAGAGGTGTAGGAGGGCCAAAAGTTACATAGAGCTCAAATACCACCAAGGGTAGAGTTGTAGTTTGCTTGAAGGAGTTAAACTCTTATTAATGGGAAGAAAATGCTTTTCTGGAACTGGTCATTCCTAATAATGGTGGGCAACAGATTTCATGCAGAATGATTTCAACTGTTTTCAACTTTCAAGGAGGGTATTGTTCATAGCAGCTGAGTGTTCCAAACAGTTTAGGATTTAATACCTTCAAACATAAACACCTCTTTAAAAAATTTACCCATTGTATATGGCAGACATTATAAAATATACATTTTGTTACTTTGTCTTTTTAGGCAAAACATACTTATGTAATTTGATCTTTTCTTTCTGAATCAAGAGAATCATTACACATTTTGGTTTTTATATCATGTCATAATATAGTGATGCTCTTGGGATCTATTAATATATAAACGTCTGTTTGTGCTAGGCTGCTTGAATCCCAGGTCCGCCTTTAAAGTTTTACTCTGTTTTCTCTCTTGCTTTTATTTACCTTGTGATGTGCTGCCAAACATGTTACAAATATTTATAAAGCAAAAGTAATTAGGCTTCAAGTAAAGACCTAAGAAGCTCTCCTTTTGGTTCAAACAACTTCACTCAAAACGTGTTGAGTGCCTAATATGTGACAGGCACCGTGCTAAGTGCTCAGGGTATAAAGAAGAATAAAACCTCTACTCCCGAGCATCCTACATGTGGGTGCATTGTAAACTTTGCTGTGACTAACAGGCTTGTAATTTCTTCTGTAAGCTTTGAGACACCTGTCTTCATTACTTGCCAAACATTCTTTCTAAATTTCGGGTGCATTTGTGCTACTAGAATGTGGTGAATATCTAAGCTTTCAAGAGTTAATAAATTCCTCTTACATATGAATGAATGGTCATTGCATATTAGGAGGAACAGAGAAAATGCTAAGAGGAGTTGCAGGGTATGGAAGACCCTACAAGGCTTTCTACTAGCATGGTGTTTAAATGTTTCACATTTATGATAGAGGGGCGCCTGGGTGACTCAGTTGGTTGAGCGTCCAACTCTTGATTTCAGCTCAGGTCACGATCCCAGGGTTGTGGGATCAAGGTCAATATCAGGCTCGGTGCTGAGCATGGAGCCTACTTGAGATTCTCTCTCTCTCTCTGTCTGTCTCTCTCTCTGTCTCTCTCCCCCTCTCTCACTCTCCCCCCCACACACTGCCTCTCTTCCCAACTTCTGGGAATATGTTGTGTGCTATGCCCCACTCTTTAGAATACTTTTTAAAAATTAAAAAAAATATATATGTTCCACATTTATGATAGAGATTTTTGGACAAAATAGTTTCATGCAATTGGATTTTAAACTCTATCCTGTATTCCAGAAAAATATATAATAGACAATATTATTTATGATTTAAAAAGATGCAGGCACACTCTGAAACACAGGGGAACTGGCAAGATCAGACTGAAGGGGTGGGATCATTGTGTACCTGGTCTAGGGCAGGAGTGGCCAGGAGTTTGACTTCTGAGAGTAGGTGGTTGTAGTACCAACTTATGTTTGGGAGCCAAGTTTGTCTCCTTATATGAAATTGGAGGGGACATTGGAATGTTCCTCTGTCATAAAAAAGGGGAAAAAAAGGCCCAAAAGAGCCAGGATCAGTGCTTATGTCTCAGGTTTTTTTGCAAAGCTGCTGGAAAGAGACATCTCTGCAAACAGGGCTGGGTTAAGTCTTTTGTTGGTTCAGAAAGTGTATTATTTTGTAGGATAATAGTCCTCAGCTGCCAAAGAAAGCCGTAGCTCTGGATGTATTGGTCCTGGGGGATTAGAGAGAGGCAAAGTCAAAACCATTAACCAGAGAGAGAGAAGCAAATCTACCCTAAGATCACCAACTCCTCTAAGTTTTCCCAGAGGTTTTGCAGTTTTAGTACTAAAATTCCTATGGCCCAGACACATTATCAGTCCTGGTCAAATCAGGATGACTAGTAACCCTGCCCACCCCCAACCTTAAAATAAACCTGAAAGCTAAAATGCTAAAGCACATGAGAAAACCAGCACCAAGAAAGATAGCCGGCAAGATCAATAATAAGAACAGAAATTAACTCCTGATAAAATACAGAATGACTTTATAATAAATACGTTTAAGGAAAGTAACAAATACTATGAAAAAACAGTCATATATCAAGGCAGGTGTATATGGAGAAAAATATGTTAGAAACCCTGTATATGAAAGAAATATATAGTCATCGTATATTAAAAACACTACCTGGTTATTCACAGTAAAAGTAGAATTTGTGAATTGGATTGTTGCTGAATTCACTCATCATGCTGCACAGACTGACACAGTGAGTAAAATCTTGGAAGAGAAATTAAGGTAATTGACAATAGATTGAGATACCCTTAATATGTATAGTTTTTGTAAGGAGAGAAGAGTGGATGGTTGAAAGGATATATTGAAATGGATTGTGGCTAATGCTTTTAATACTTCCTGAGGGACATGAGTCTTTGGATTGAAAATGCACTTTGGATTGAAAGTGCTAATCAGATTAAATGAAATAAATTCAGAAATGTTAATGGAAATGAAGTTGCAGAACAACAAGAATAAATTGGAAATTTTTAATTTTTTTTTTTTAAGTTTATTTTGAGAGAGAGAAAGCACAAATGGGGGAGGGGCAGAGAGAGAAGAGAGAGCAAGAATCCCAAACAGGCTCCATGCTGACAGTGCAGAACCCATGCAGGGCTTGAATTTATGAACCATGAGATCATGACCTGAGCCAAAGTCAGTTGCTTAACCAACTGAGCCACCCAGGCACCCCATAAATTGAAAAGTGTTAATTGAAAAATGTTAATATTACAAGATAGAAAAAAGATTACATGCAATAGAACGGCAATTAGACTGATAGCAGTTATCTCAGCTTCAAAAATAGACGCTTAATGAGTGCCTGGGTGGCTTAGTAAGTTAATCACCCGACTCTTGATTTCGACTCAGGTCATGATTTTGTGGTTCATGAGATTGAGCCCTGCATCAGACTTTGCACTGTCAGTGTAGAGCCTGCTTGAGATTCTCTCTTTCCTTCTCTCTGCCTCTCTCCCATTGGCACATGGTCTCTCTCTCTCTCAAAATAAATAAATAAACTTTAAAATAGATGCTTAAAAACAGCGGAGTAATATTATCAAAATACAAAGTGAAGGAAGCTAGAATTCTATATCAAACTAAACTGTCATTTGAAAGTGGGTATTAAATAGGCGCATTTCCACATGTGGAAAAACCAAAGGTATACCCATCACATTCCTTCATTGAAGTTACTACTTAGGAATTCTATACTTTCAAGCTAACCTATCACTTGAAAGTGAGTGTTAAATGAGTACATTTCTAGATATGCAAAAACTAAGAGAGTTTATAAATCACAACCCTTCAATTAAAAAAAAAAACTATCTAAAAAGAAGTATTTAAAAAAAAACAGCTGTGAATAAGGAACTTTGTAAACTGTATTGGTAAATATTATTGTCTTAAGAAAACTAGTCACTAATTTTTTTTTAAGTGAAACTAAAATTCTGGATAAAGAAAGGGGAAGGAGAGTCACAGAAGAGAGCTACTCGGGTGATAGAACATGATATGCTCAAATATAGTATTATTGACATCTCAAATATCTGTTTACTTTTACTCCCTGGAACTTAAATGTTTGGCCATTTCCACTTTCTCCTAAGCAAGGGACATTTGGGAGATGGCAGATATTTTATCAGTTTATTTCCAGTCAGGGTGGGTTGCTGGGAGCAATGGTGGAGAGAGGAGAGTGGGTAGTAGGTTGGGGGAAAGGATGGGAAAATGGAAAGTATGGAACATTCTGGATAACATTTAAATTCACTGAGGTCTTCACAATGTGATGTCAGAGCTTTTTAGCATAGAGTTCTTAGAAAGCTTGGCAAAATATATAGTAAAATGTTAGAACATATTTTGGTATCAAATTAAAATAATTTTATCTTATGCATAATTTGAAGTTATCCAGACTTCTTATTTTTTTTATTAATATGAATACTTGAGAATTGACTGTGGTGTTTTTCTCTAAAGAACTTAAGAATGGAAAGTTTAGTAGAGGGGTGTCAACACTGTGACTGAAGGGATTCATTTATGCTCAAGGGCGGCCCCAATGTGACTTCATGTATTTAGATGTCAATTCCATTTTTAAACTGTCTAAAAGCTTGTGTTTGAATTTGGTGAATGTAGGGCTTAAATTTTTCTTTTTCCACCATACAGTTGAATATAGCTATATATATATAATATAATATAATATAATATAATATAATATAATATAATATAATATTAATATTATATTACACACACACACACACACACACACACACACACACACACATATATATATATATATATATATATATATATATATATATATATATAATACATTTCAGGCCATAGACAATGGGTTTTAAGATTTTGATGAGGAGAAAGCAGTAAGTCTGAAAAACTACTCAGGAAAAAGGAAGAGACCAAACAAGACAACATTTTAAAGGAAGTAATTGCCTCTGCATGGCAGTTTTGAACTCCATTGTTAAGTGGTTTCTGCTATTCCTATATATCCTGAATATTTACCAGAATATTCTGATTTTCCTATATATCCTGAATATTTACCAGAAAAATTAAAGATGTGCTAAAAAGTCAAGGCGAATCTATTTGTATGCAGTAGAGCTTATTATTTTTTCATTCATTCACATATACATGTATCTATACATATATTCATCAAATATATGTAATATACATATACTCCTCCCCCTGAATAGTACTTTGTTGGCCTTGGTGTGCTTGGGAGAAGGTGAGTAGATGAATCTGGCTGCAGTAGTTGGGCATGGTAGAGAATATTATTAGAAAGATAGGTTGAGCACAGAATGCCAAAGATATTAAATGCTGGCTAACAAGTATCTTTGAAAGTTACTTGAGCAGGAACATGACACAATGTTATATTAAATTGGCAACCGATCATTGAATGAAATAGTAGGGGAGTGCCTAGAAGCATGATCAAATGCAAATCATCTAAACAAGTTGCAAATGTTAGTGGAGAATAGTGTTTTGAAACTTAAGGTTATCCAGTTCAATTATAAATACCTCTTAAGGAGTTGTATGCCAAACAAGTGTGCTTTGGGTATGTTGCATCAGAATATCAGGGTTTTTAACCTGGTCTTTAGAAACCAGACAATTTGGGAAGCTTCACACTGTTTTATTAGAGTATCTTAACAGATAAAAATTTGGTTATGATTTGAATGTTTCTTCCAAAGCATCTCTATCCCATAGAACTTTTTGCAATAATGGAGATGTTCCTTATCTGTGTTGTTTAATATGGCCTCCACTAATCCTATATGGTTTAAAAAATATTTATTTTATTGTGGTAACATGTGTTTATTGTGTTTAACAGGAGATCTACTCTCTTAGCAAATTTTTAAGTGTACAATACAGTATGGTTACCTATAGGTACGATGTTGTACAGCAGATCTTTAGAATTTACTAATTTTGCATAACTTTGAGCCTGTTGATTAGCAACATTTTGTTGTACTCTTCCCTCAACTCCTGGAAACCACCATTCCACTCTCGGATTTTTTGAGTTTGACTATTTTAGTTGCCGCACCTAAGTGGAATCATGCAATATTTGTCCTCTGTAACTGACTTATTCCACTTGGCATAATGTCCTCAAGGTTCATCCATGTTGTCACATATTGTAGAATTTCCTTTTCTTAAAGGCTAGATAATATTCCATTGTATGTATACATTTTTTAATCCATTTATCTGCTGATCGACATTTAGGTCGTTTCCATGTTTTTGGAATTGTGAGTGGTGCTGTGGTGAGTGAACATACTAGTGATAATATTGTCAATGATTTAATGGATATGACATCAAAAATACAGCCAACAAAGGCAAAAATAGACAACTGAAACTACATCAAACTAAAAAGCTTCTGACAGCAAAGGAAATAATTTGCAGAATGAAAAGGCAGCCTATTGGACAGGAGAAAATAGTGCAAGCCATGTATCAGATAAGGGTCATTTCCAAAATATATAAGAAACTCCTATAAGTCAATTGCAAAAAAAAAAAAAAATTAACCCTGTTTAAAAATAGGCAAAGGATGGGGCGCCTGGGTGGCTTAGTCGGTTAAGTGTCCGACTTCAGCTTAGGTCATGATGTCACGGTCAGTGAGTTTGAGCCCCACGTTGGGCTCTGTGCTGACTGCTCAGAGCCTGGAGCCTGCTTCGGATTCTGTGTCTCCCTCTCTCTCTGCCTCTCCCCTGCTCATGCTCTGTCTCTCTCTGTCTCAAAAATAAATAAAAACATTAAGAATTTAAAAAAAATAGGCAAAGGACTTGAATAATGACATTTCTCCAAAGAAGAGATACAAATGGCCAAGAGGTATATGAAAAGATACACAACATCAGGGAAATGTGATCCCAAACCACAGTGAGATATCAACACATATCTGCTAGGGTGGCTATTGTATAAAAAACAAAACAAAACAAAAGCCAACAAGTATTGGTGAGGATGTAAATAAGTTGGAACTCTTGTGCACTGTTAGCAGGAATAGTGTACCTGTTATGGGAAATAGTACAGGGGTTCCTCAAAAAAATTAAAAATAGAATTACCAAATGAGCCAGCAGTACTTCTGGACAATTTCTCATGGCTTTAGTCCAACTAAGAAGTTGGATTTTAATTTTAATTAATATAAATTAACTTAAACTTAAATTTAAATAGTCTCACATAACTGGTGGCTACCATATTGAATTATGCAATGCCAAAAGATCTCTAAGTCAGCGTACTTGACAATATGTGGCCAATTAGTTTAGGGAAAACATTCACTTTAGCATATGTGATTGGAATCTGAACTGTCTTTGTTAACAAAAATTGTCCTTTGGGGGAAAATTTTCCATTAATTGAGCCAACAAATATTTATTTATTGCCTATTCTCTTCTAGGGCAAGTGTTAGCCACCAAGGTGGAGACAGTCATGGTCCTTCTGTCCTGTGACTCATGGCTCACAGTGAGGGATGTAATTGAAACAAAGTCACACAATTGCAAATTGAGATGAGCACACAACCAAATAGGGTGAAGCTTCTACAAAAGATTTTAATGTTGTTCTGACTCAGGTTGGGATCCTGGGGAGGTGGTGGAAAAAGACCTCCTGAAAAGGCAGTACTTCAGCTGAAACCTGAACCATGAATAGGAATGAGCTAAGGAGGGGCGCCTGGGTGGCGCAGTCGGTTAAGCGTCCGACTTCAGCCAGGTCACGATCTCTCGGTCCGTGAGTTCGAGCCCCGTGTCGGGCCCTGGGCTGATGGCTCGGAGCCTGGAGCCTGTTTCCGATTCTGTGTCTCCCTCTCTCTCTGCCCCTCCCCCATTCATGCTCTGTCTCTCTCTGTCCCAAAAATAAATAAAAAAACGTTGAAAAAAATTTAAAAAAAAAAAAAAAAAGGAATGAGCTAAGGAAGGAGTAAAGGTGGGAGGGTTTTAGCAGGATTCAGTCTTATGTCCAAAACCTTCCTTTGCTAAGGAACTGGAAGGAGGGCTCTCAGACATATACAACTTGCATTTGTATTTTTTTCTTTTTAGCTTACACTAAGCTGTGGTGTGTGTGAGCTATGTCTTCGAAATTTGCAGCTTCACACTGGTTGAAGGTAACCACCTGTAGTCATAGAGCTCCCTCTTGTTCTCTTCTTTCTCTTCTTGCTATTAAAACATGGAAGTTTTGAGTGATACATTGGATAACTGCACCCAATGCTTCACTGCCTCTCTGTTATGGAATTATATATCCAAATCCTTTGCCATAGAACCTTGTAGTATTTCTCCCTGACGTAGATGGAGTACTGTTCCACCCCTTTGGTATGGGACATGACTCTGTGGGTTGTTTTTGCTAAAGGAATGGGACTCAGTGTGATGTGAGCAGACAGTATAAATGTGCTTTCATTATTTGGCTTTATCGCTTACACCTCTGCCATCCTCCTTGAAGATAGCCTGTCCCATATAGCTGCTGGTTTACCATGAGGTGGAGACTTAAACCCAAGTGGCAACCAATGATGGAATTAGACCAGCACCAGCCATACTACAGAAATTAGAGTGAAACAAAAGAAATATCTTTTTTATAAGCCACTGAGCTTATTGAGTTCTTGTCATGCAGCATAGTTGCAGTGGAAGCCTGACTAATATAGAAGGATGTTCTTTATTCTTACGGATCAATTGGCTAATTACATACCAAAATATTCTCAACCAGTCCTTGAATTACATATTTCTTTTTCTTTGTTAAAAGAATTTCAGGCATGGTGAACACATGCAGAACTTGAGGCTGGGTGTGTTTGGGAGGGTTGTATGAAGCAATGAAGGTGTCACACCAGGTTTGTTTAGGTGGCTTTAATGGTTCTTCTGATTTAATTATTTTAGAAGGACCTGAGTATAATCACAAGGGGGCAGAACATTGGTGACACATCTTTCCTACCCATGTCTGTGCACACACAAAATAACAAAGCCAGGGAAACACGGGGGGACATGTGAAGAATACAGCTCTTCTCACAACCTAGCAGGTGCATGGGCAATTAAAAACAAATTATTAAGATAAAGAATGACAGATATTATAATAGTGTAGGGGACTCTGGGCTTCACTCAGAAGTCATTTATTCCACATATTTTCTTCCCTTAAATAAGTTCATATAATCGAACAGTAGTACATCATAAATGTTTGCTATTATTTTTTGCTAATTCTTATCTTCTTGAACATAATTTGGCCTCTTCCTTCAGTTCTCAGAAGCTTTAGTCTTGGTTCCCATTTCCCTACTTTTGCATGCATGTGCACACATGCGCGCGCGCACACACACACACATTTTTAAGTTGGATGAAATATTTGATGTAAGTTTAGTTTGAGCTTAATAATTTAATACTATAATTAATACCATAATTGTCTTTAACTCAAGTCCCATTGTGAGGTTTTGAGTTTTCTACCTCTAGTTATCATTTCTGAGAAGGAAATGTGGAACATATCTTCCTCATTTAAAAAGGCATTAGTATGATTATATTCTAAGAATGGATAATTCTTTGTCTGTGACATAATGGATCAAGAGTTTGCCTCTCTGTCTTTCACATGAAGCTTGTGAATCTTTGTTGACTTCCTTCTCTTGTATCAGCTATTTATTATAGATTATTCTTAAGGTTTAGTGTTTCAGCAGAGTTGTTTTTTAAGTCTTCTCTTCATAAATTTTGACTTAAATTCTGCTGAAAGGAAATGAAATAAATACCTAGTAATATCCTACCAGATTTTAAACTAATTATGGAAGAGAGGAATTATGTGAATCAAAATATTTTCTTAACTATTTTTAGTTTTTTGACAAGATCCCCTTAGGGAATCTTTGTTGTCTTGTTACCTTCTGAATTGGGCAAAACATGGAGGTGTGTAGAAGTCAGGAAGAAATACCAAAGGTTTAGATCAACTTCTTATGCAAAATCATCTGCTTTCTCTGTCTTCTTTAATCATTATGGTGGTGGCTCTTATAAAGGATTGGCGTAGGGAGTCTAGAACGCATGAGTCCCTTTATTCCTGTAAGTAGTATATAGTTGCATCTTGCTTTTGTACTTATTTTGACAATCTTAGTCTTTTAAGTGATTATCAATGTAATTAAATTAAAATCTACTATCTTGTTTTTTAATTTCTCATTTTTCCCTTTATTTTGTGTTAATTGAGCATTTTTAATGATTCCACTTTGTTTCCTATGTTAACTTATGCATAACTCCTTTTACATGTTTTAGTGGTTGTCATGGGTTTAAAAAGTACATTTTAAATTAATCTGAGTCTATTTTCGAAGAATGTTATGCCACTTTGCATGTACTATGAAGACCTGAAAACAGAATACTCCCAATTTCTTCCTCTCATTCTTCATGCTATCACTGCCATATATTTTCCTTTTATATATGTGAGAAACATACTACGTTGTTACCAATTCTTCATTAAGAAGTTTTCTTTTATAGTAATTACAAATAGGAAGAAATTATTTTACTTTTATTTATTCCATGTCCATTTTCCTTTCTTTGTTTAGATTCTGGCTTTTGATTGATATCATATTCCTTCTGCCTGAAGAACTTCCTGCAATATTGCAATATTTCTTATAGAGTAGGTCTGATACAGTGAATTCTCTTAGTTTTTGTTTGTCTGAAAAAGTTTTTCTCCGTTAGTTTTTGAAAGATGGTGTGGAATTCTGACTTGATAGATTTTTTTCTTTTAGAACTTTAAAGGTGTTAAAGCTTCTTTCTTGCATGGTTTCTGATGAGAAATCTTATCCTTATTCCTCTGTA
The DNA here is from genome assembly GCF_028749965.1 of Puma concolor. Taxonomy (NCBI): domain Eukaryota; kingdom Metazoa; phylum Chordata; class Mammalia; order Carnivora; family Felidae; genus Puma; species Puma concolor. The sequence goes on along the minus strand of NC_141669.1, from coordinate 108,788,650 downwards.
GGTAATGTGTCTTATTTCTCTGGATGGCTTCAAGATTTTCTATTTATATTTGTGTTTTAAAAGTTTGAATATGATTTTCCTAGCTCTGTATGTATGTATCAGTGTGTTGGTATTAACTTGCTGGATGTACTTTGAGCTCCTTGGATTTGTTGTTTGGTGTCTTATGTTAGTTTTGGAAAATCTCAGGCATTGATTACTCAAATATTTGTTTTAAAAAAACCTTAAAGTTTATAGTGGGCTCAGATTGATATTGCTCTCAAATAACTGGTGAAAGAAAAATCAAATATTTTCTGGAAAAAGCCATTTTACAAGATGTACCAGCTAAATATTTCCTAATATGAAATTCCAAGGGGCATGAATTTTGCATCAAAAATAACCAAACACATGAAAGAAAAAGGCACCACAAGGGAGGTCAGAAGAGCAACTATAGAATCAGATGTATAAATACTATAAACATGACAATAATCAGATGTGGCATATAACACAGATACTTAATATATTTGCTGAACTCTGAATGTCTGTGTCCCCTTTTCATTCTGTGCAAATTCATATGTTAGATCTAATCCCCAAGGTGATGGTACTAGGAGATGGGGACATTGGGAGGTGATTAAGTCATGAGGGAGGAGCCCTTGTGAATGAGATTAGTACCTTTATAGAAGAGACCCCAGAACGATAGCTTGTCTCTTGTGCTATGTAAAGTTTTTAGTGAAAAGCCAGCTGTCTAATAAGCAGATCTTTACCAGACACTGAATCTGTTGATGCCATGATCATGGACTTCACGGCATCTAGAAATGTGAGTAATAAATGTTTTAAGCCACCAAGTTTATGGTGTTTTTGTTATAGCAGCCTGAACAGATTAAGGCAATGCTTAAAAAAATAAGAGAGCGTTGTTAAATATATAATTATAGAATAAGAACAAGAGTAAAAGACTATCAAAATGACCAGGCAAATATTCCTACTGAATTCAACTGAAAAATATAATAATTAAAAATGGAAAAGGAATGGATTGTTAAACAAGTCATGCATTGTTGTAAATAAAAAATTAACAAACTATAATGTAAAAGTGAATAAATTACACACACAGAAAAAATATATATCACATATAATATATATAAAATATATATGTATTTACATCTTTTATATATGTATTTATATATTTATATATGTAAAAGATTAGAAAAAAGGAGAAAAGGAAGAAAATATCTTACATACTTACATATGGAGTTCTGGAGGGAAAAAACACAAAGAATGAAGGAAAGGCAATATTTTTTTTTTTTTTTTGCTACCTTATTTTTTTTATTTATTTTTTTTTGCGTCCTTATTTATTTTTATTTTTATTTATTTTTTTATTTATATATGAAATTTATTGTCAAATTGGTTTCCATACAACACCCAGTGCTCATCCCAAAAGGTGCCCTCCTCAATACCCATCACCCACCCTCTCCTCCCTCCCACCCCCCATCAACCCTCAGTTTGCTCTCAGTTCTCAACAGTCTCTTATGCTTTGGCTCTCTCCCACTCTAACCTCTTTTTTTTTTTTTTTCCTTCCCCTCCCCCATGGGTTCCTGTTAAGTTTCTCAGGATCCACATAAGAGTGAAACCATATGGTATCTGTCTTTCTCTGTATGGCTTATTTCACTTAGCATCACACTCTCCAGTTCCATCCACGTTGCTACAAAAGGCCATATTTCATTTTTTCTCATTGCCACGTAGTATTCCATAGTGTATATAAACCACAATTTCTTTATCCATTCATCAGTTGATGGACATTTAGGCTCTTTCCATAATTTGGCTATTGTTGAGAGTGCTGCTATAAACATTGGGCTACAAGTGCCCCTATGCATCAGTACTCCTGTATCCCTTGGGTAAATTCCTAGCAGTGCTATTGCTGGGTCATAGGGTAGGTCTATTTTTAATTTTCTGAGGAACCTCCACACTGCTTTCCAGAGCGGCTGCACCAATTTGCATTCCCACCAACAGTGCAAGAGGGTTCCCATTTCTCCACATCCTCTCCAGCATCTATAGTCTCCTGATTTGTTCATTTTGGCCACTCTGACTGGCGTGAGGTGATACCTGAGTGTGGTTTTGATTTGTATTTCCCTGAGAAGGAGCGACGCTGAACATCTTTTCATGTGCCTGTTGGCCATCCGGATGTCTTCTTTAGAGAAGTGTCTATTCATGTTTTCTGCCCATCTCTTCACTGGGTTATTTGCTTTTCGGGTGTGGAGTTTGGTGAGCTCTTTATAGATTTTGGATACTAGCCCTTTGTCCGATATGTCATTTGCAAATATCTTTTCCCATTCCGTTGGTTGCCTCTTAGTTTTGTTGGTTGTTTCCTTTGCTGTGCAGAAGCTTTTTATCTTCATAAGGTCCCAGGAATTCACTTTTGCTTTTAATTCCCTTGCCTTTGGGGATGTGTCGAGGAAGAGATTGCTACGGCTGAGGTCAGAGAGGTCTTTTCCTGCTTTCTCCTCTAAGGTTTTGATGGTTTCCTGTCTCACATTCAGGTCCTTTATCCAGGAAAGGCAATATTTAAAGAAATAATGGGTAAGTACTTTCCAAAATTCATGATGTAAAGCATGAATCTTCAATTTCAGAAAGCCTAGTGAATCTCAATCAGGATAAATAAAAAGTAAGATATGTTTAGACAAGTCATTGTGAAATTGTAGGACCAAAGAGAAACCCTTTATTTTAAAAGCAGCTGAAGAAAAAGAGAAATTGCTTATAAATAGCAAAAATAAGATAAAAAACTGACTTTTTTTTGAGAAAAAAATTTTTTTTTAAATTTTTCTTTATTTTTTAAAATTTACATCCAAATTAGTTACTATATAGTGCAACAATGATTTCAAGAGTAGATTCCTTAATGCCCCTTACCCATTTAGCCCATCTCCCCTCCCACAGCCCTTCCAGTAACCCTAAGTCTGTTCTCCATATTTATGAGTCTCTTCTGTTTTGCCCCACTCCCTGTTTTTATATTATTTTTGTTTCCCTTCCCTTATGTTCATCTGTTTTGTCTCTTAAAGTCCTCATATGAGTGAAGTCATATGATTTGTGTCTTTCTCTGACTGACTAATTTCACTTAGCATAATACCCTCCAGTTCCATCCACGTAGTTGCAAATGGCAAGATTTCATTCTTTTTGATTGCCGAGTAATACTCTATTGTATATATATACCACATTTTCTTTATCCATTCATCCATCGAGGGACATTTGGGCTCTTTCCATACTTTGGCTATTGTTGATAGTGCTGCTATAAACATGGGGGTGCATGTGTCCCTTCGAAACAGCACACCTGTATCCAGTGGATAAATGCCTAGTAGTGCAATTGCTGGGTCTTAGGGTAGTTCTATTTTTAGTTTTTTGAGGAACCTCCATACTGAAAAACTGACTTCTTGATAGAGCAATATAAAATAGAAAACAATTGGACAATAGCTTCAACTTTGTCAGAGAAAATCACTGTCAACTTAAAATTCATTATCTTATAAATCTACCTCTCAAAGACAAAGGAAAAATAAACATAAAAAATATGTTAACTTACTATTGGGACTATATAAAAATAAAAGGCTTCTACATAGCAAACAAAATCATCAAAAAACTAAAAAGCAACCTATGGAATGGGAGAAGATATTTTAAAATGACATACCTTATAAAAGGTTAGTATTCAAAATACATAAAGAATTTACCCAACTCAATACCAAAAAAACAAATAATCCAGTTATAAATGGGTAGAAGACATAAACAGGCATTTCTCCAAAGAAGACATCCAGATGACTAACAGACACATGAAAAGATGCTCAATGTCACTCATCATCAGGGAAATGCAAATCAAAACCACAATGAGATATGACCTCACACCTATCAGAATGGCTAAAATAAAACACACAAGAAACAAATGTTGACAAGGATGTGGAGAAAAAGGAACCCTCTTGCACTGTTGGTGGGAATGCAAACTGGTGCAGCCACTGTGAAAAAGGGTAAGCAGGTTCCTCAAAAATTTAAAAATAAAATTACCATATGATCAAGTAATTCTACTGTATTTACTGCCCAAAATATGGAAAGACTAATTTGAAAAGATACATGCACCTATATTTATTGCAGCATTGTTTACAATAACCAAATTATGGAAGCACCCCAACTGTCCATTGATAAAGAAGATGTATACACACACACACACACACACACACACACACACGTATATATACATACACAATACATACACAATGGAGTATTACTCAACAATTAAAAATAATGAGATCTTGCCACTTACAATAACATGGATGGAGCTAGAAAGTATAATGCTGGGCAAAATAAGTCAGTCTGGGGAAGACAATTACCATATGATTTCACTCATGTGGAAATGAAGAAACAAAACAAGGGCACTTGGTTGGCTCAGTTGGTTAAGTGTCCAACTCTTGAATTCAGCTCAGGTCATGATCTCACAGTTTGTGAGATCAAGTCCCATGTCTGGCTCTGAGCTGAGAGTGTGGAGCCTGCTTGGGATTCTCTCTCTCCCTCTCTCTCTGCCCCTCCCCTGCTATCCCTCTCTCTCTGTCTCTCCCTCTCTCAAAATAAATAAATAAACTTAAAAAAAAGAAACAAAACAAAGAAAAAAAGAGACAAACCGAGAAACAGACTCTTAACTATAGAGAAAAAATGTGTTTACCAGAGAGGAGGTGGGTGGGGGATGGGTGAAATAGGTGAAAGTGATTAAGAGTACACTTATCATGATGAGCACTAAGTAATGTATAGAATTGTTGAGTCACTGTATTGTACACCTGAACCTAATATAACACTGTATGTTAAATATACTGGAATTTTAAAAATATAGATTAACTTATAAATTCTCACTTAAAGAGTTTCTAGGATATGTTTTCAGGAAAAAGAAAAAATAATCTTAAATGGAAGCTCCTGAAATATAAGGAGTTATAAGCCAAAAATATACTATGTGTGTTTATCTAACATTTACTATAAAAACAAAAATAATATCTAATTTATATGTTAGAAAAATAAGACAAAAGTAAAATATTGAATAAGAAACATAATCAAGGGGCATCCAGGTGGCTCAGTCAGTTGAATGTCCGACTCTTGATTTTGGGTCAGTCATGATCTCATGGTTAGTGAGTTCGAGCCCCAGGTTGGGCTCTGAGCTGTCAGTATGGAACCTGCTTGGGATTCTCTGTCTCTCTCCCTCTCTCTGCCCTCTCCCACTTGCACTATCTCTCTCTCTCTCAAAATAAATAAACTTAAAAAAAGGAAACATAATCAAGAGAGGAATGTTCAGTTGTAGAGTTTTGTTTTTATATTGATTTAACTTTACTCTGTATTGCATTAAATTCCCTTATCCAAGCTTTTTAGGGCAACCACTAAAAAAAGAGAAAAAGTAAGGGGAAAAATATAATGAGGAAAAATTAATAATGAAGGTAAGAAAACAGAGAGGTCTAAAAAAAACCATGAAGCACAAAATAAGATAGTAGTAATAAATCTCAAATTAATCAATAACCATTTCAAAAATAATAGACTGTATATGGGGTGCCTGGATGGCTCAGTTGGTTAAGTGTCCAACTTCAGCTCAGGTCATGATCTCACGGCTCATGGGCTTGAGCCCCGTGTTGGGCTCTGTGCTAACACCTCAGAGCCTGGAGCCTGCTTCAGATTCTGTGTCTCCCTTTCTCTCTGACCCTCCCCCGATCTTTCTCTGTCTCTCTTTGTCTCAAAAATCAATAAAACATTAAAAATTTTTAAAAATAATAGGCTGTATAAAAAAACAGAATTTAGGAATATATTGCTCACATATGACATAATTAAACTGTAAGGGCATTTGGGTGGGAAAAAAATCCATATTTAGGCAAATACTAAGCAAAATCAGCTGGGCAAACATAGTTACAGAAGATTGGTATAAGTATAGAGATTGGAAAGGTAGAACTAAATCTATCATTATCCATAGATGAATGTCTATAAAAAATACAAAATAAACAGTTGGGGAATGGTTAGAATTGATAAGAGCTTAACACGGATGTTGGATATCAAATTAATATATAAAAGTGATTTGCATTTCTACATATTTGCAGAAAATAAAAAATGAAATTTAAAAGGTGATTTTTAAAATCTAAATTATTCTGTTTATCTTTTTTCTAGTCTATTATCTCTCTACTTAACTCTATCATCTATCTGTAATATCTAGAATTAAATCTAAATTTAATGTTCGAAGACAATTATAAAATTTTGTTGAGAGTCATTAAAAAGGAATGAAATAAGTGGAAAAATATTGTGTTTTTGGGAGGGAATATTTAATATTTTTAAGATGTCAAGTCTCCCCCAAATTATCTTCAGATCCTGTACACTTCCAGTAAAAACACAGAAAGATATTTTATAGAAATTTACAAGATGTTTCTAAACTTTGTATGGAAGAGCAAAGGAGTCTTTGGAAGACCAATAGCCAAGGGACTCCTGAAGAATATAAGTAAGGTAGTGTGTGTGGAGTGGGATTGGGGGAATAGCCCTTTAATATATCAGGATTTATGATAGAACTACATAGTTTAGATAGAGTGGCATGGTACAAGGATAAACATGAGGAAAAAAAGTGAAGACAATGGAGGAAAATTTATATAAAGTCCTAATTATAACATAGATGGGGATGGAGATCAGTGGGAAAAGGATGAATTATTCCCTGAATGATGCTGGCGTAATTGGTTAACCATAAGGAAATGAAAATGGAATTGTATCCTTACCTCACACCATTTACAACTTGCTTGTCTTATAGCCCAAGTTGTTTCTGAGGGGCTTTGTCCTGTCACAATGAGCACTGGGACAGTGGCAAATATCATTAGTTTTATTATACAGGACAAGAAGTTTCTCTAAATATTCATGGTGGAAAGCCCTAAATAGAGGAACTTCTAGGTGCTACCAATGTGTGGTAAGCTGATTCAGCTCTTCAGCAATCCAGCAGTTGGTTGTCACATAAACAACATATACAAATAAATACTGGATTTATTTCTCTGGTGATTCTAAGCAACACTTTAGAGCCCTAACACTTCTAAGTACATTTCATTTCCTTTAAGGAAAAGTTAATTGCTAATGTTGTTACCAGTTTGCCAAGTGAAATCTGGCAGATCTTCCAAGTATATATGTAAACTGTAATTAAATTCTTAATGTAAAGCTATACAATTCACTGCTTTGAGAATAATACTTAGCTACAAAGCCAACCTACATTCTCTTACTAATAAGTATTGACTGGAGCAGTGTTTTCTGACTTGGTTGATGAATTCAAGTGACAAGTTTTATGTTTTACTGGAGACTGACATTTGCTCAGAGGAGGTAAGAAATATTAACCTAAGTTATGAGGCAGAACTCAGAAGCTACTCTTGAATATAGAGCAAGCCATTTATGGTGTGGGGAGGAGATAATTTCACAGATAGTGAAAACACTCACAGAGGAAAGCCATATCCCTGACCTTGGCAAATATTGAACAAACCCTGTCCTTTTGTGTTCCATCTAGCTAAGGTTAGGGGATTTTAATAAGTGAGCTAGACAAGAGTTAAGTAATGTGCAGATTGTGCCTTGTCTTTCCAAGAAGTAAAAAGCATTTGTACAAATAAAATATACCATGGATATCATAAAAATTCTATGGAATTTTTCATATAAGCCTAGTAGACATGAGAGACAAATATATTTTCTCAGCCACATGTATGCATGATGTCTTTCTGTATCACATCTGAGGACAACCTGTAAAAGAATCATCCGGGTGTTTTTATTGCATATAGATTTTAGTGATAATCGGAAAACATTTTCCTATAGGTAGGTTATAGAGGAATTCACCAACGCAAATTTCCAGAACTTGGACGGTTTCATTTTTTATAATAGATCTTTCATTTGATAGTAACTGTGTAGTTTATTCTTATGCATAATATGAGGTCAGGATTTAATTTTTTATCTTTTCTCAAGTGGCCAAACCAGTTATCCCAGAACCATTTATTAAAAGTTCATCTTTTAGTGATTTAAGATGCCATCTTCATCATGTATTAAAGTTCTATGGTTATTTTGATCTATTTCTGGAATGCTTCTTCTATTCCATTCATTGTCCTTTTCCATTACCTATGGTGCTCCTTTAAAAAAACACATACAAAAATGCCCCATTTAGAATCTTTGCTAATGGGTATGGAAATCTGCATTTGAGGTAAGTTCCTCAGGTGATTTTCATGTGCGCATGGTTGTTCCTTTCCAACTCCTTCAGGAATTTTAACCAACTTTCTCATCTTTCCAGGAAAGTAGGTTGTTGGCAAATACAGAAGGACAGATTGTGATCAACAACCATGGCATGGGGGAGAACGGTGGTCCTCCCCACTCCCCAGCAGTTGATTCTCAAGCTTCATTTAGAAAAATGTTCATCATTTCAAACAAAATACTCTGAGGTCTGGTACAAGATGGGAGACTGCATGCAAATATTCTGATCTCTTCCCCAAACCTATCAAAATGGCTGTGAAATACTAAAGGAATAAATTCATAAAGTTCCTGAAAGTAGATGGGGAAGGATATAGGAAGACATAAACAAACCAAAGTTTATGGTTAATTTCTGGAATACAGAAGACCATCTGATTTCTATTTTCCATCTATTGCTGCATAACAAATTACCCCAAACTTAGGTGGCTTAAAAAATAATACACATTTTTATTATCTCACATTTTTTTCTGTGGGTCAGGAATTTGAGTGCAGCTTAGCTAGGTGGCTCTGGCTCAGGGTCTCTAGTGAAGCTGTGGTCAAGATGTCAACTGGGGATTAACCAGGGCTGCAAGATCTGCCTCCAAGACGGAACGTTCATGTGACTGGCAAACTGGTTCTAGTTATTGGCAGTCCTCAGTTCCTCTCCAAAATATCTGGAAAAGAATCAACTTACTTGACATTGTATTCTAGGAGTGATAACACTGATAAATAATGAAAACTGAGAGGAAGAGTTAGCAGCAGTAGTAGAAATAAAAACGTTAAAAATAAATATTATGAATAAAAAAATAACTGGAAGGTGAATGGATGAACAAAATGTTACATAGTCATACAATGGAATATTATTTATCAATGAAAAGGAATGGGCTGTTGATACACGCTACATTTAAGATGAACTTCAAAAACGTTATGTGGAGTGAGAAGAGAGCAGGTAAAATGGCAGAGAAGGAAGGGGAACCTGGGCTTTCCTTGTGCCTCATATACAATTGTATCCAGGTCAGATCACTTGGAACACCCAGGAAATTGATCTGTGGACTGGCAGAAGGATCTCCACAGTTGGAGAGGACAGCTTGGCAGGTGCGAGGTGTGTGGAAGTGAATTGGGGGAGAGAAAAAATGGCCTGCCTCAGTGGGGAGGGAACCCTTTCTGTGGAGAGATTAAAGGCGTGGTGAGGGGGAGTTGAGAAATTGCGGCATCGAGTTTGTACAAGAAGAAAACCTCTCTGGACCACGGACTGGAGAGCAAGAAGTACTGAGCGGCTTTTCAGCAAACAGCATTTGGAGCTCAAACTCTGAAGTTTTCAAAGTGCGTGACTTTCTCCAGAGTGGAGCCTTGGTGCAGGCTCCTGGAGAGAAGGCAGCTGGCCCTGGGGTGCATCGTGTGATATAGCAATTTATAGGGCGCACTGGGAGAGAACAGTCCCCTTCCTGGAATACTTTCGGAAGATGGTTTATTGCCTCCCCAAGGACAAAACACCCTGCAGGTGCCGGCCAAAGGCCTTTCATCAGCAAGATGGAGAGCCTCTACTCCGGAGGGTGGCGGGTGGGGAGCAGATCCTTATGGTTCTGGATCCTTTAAGACTTTGGGTTTTGAAACCCAGCTGCACACCCAGGAAAAAACACAGCACCTGGCAAGCCGACTGCCCTCACTGTTCTGTGATGGCTGACTGAACAGTGGGGATCGTGGCACATCCAGTCCAGGAATGAGAGATTGGAGTGGTGCCATTCCCACCCCTCCCCCCCACCCCGTGCCAACAGGTGGGACTTCAGAGAGCAACACAGCTGCCCCCAGTGGAGGTGGGACCTACTTTCACCAAACCCTGCCCCCGATGCCTGGCAACTGCTTATTTCCTGGGGTAAGACCTTCTCTGAGCCAAGGCAGGGGACCTCTTCCAGACCAGCATAGCCAGCACTTCTCCATGCTCCCAATGCAACAAGATAGTTCTTGTTTTCTTTTTCTTCCTTCATACTGTTTTTTCTTTTAGAATCAGGCTCATAGATTCTTGTTGTTTTTTTTTTTTTGTCATTTCCTTTTCTCGTTTTTTTTTTTGGATCAGGCTTTTAAATTTTTTTTCCTTCTCTTCTTTTTTCCTTTTTTTTCTTTCTTTTTCTTTGGAATCAGACTTAGAGTTTTTTGGTTCTCTGTTTGGGTTTTTTTTTTGTTCCCTTTCCTTTTCTCTATTTTTGGGATCATCTCTCCCCTCCCTCGCCCCCTTTTTTCCATGGTTACTTCAACAAACAAACCAAAGCACATTTAGTTAAAGGTCCAGGCACTCCACCACTGACAGCAAGGAGGAGGTCTGCAGAGGACTGACCAGTAGGAAAGAACATCCAAAATGCAGCAGGTGAGTGCACACAACATACACCAGAAACACTTCCTGAAGTGCCAGGTCCTAGACAGTGTATGACCCCTTTTTAATATAGCAGTGTACTCAGGTGCAGGAAATGTAAGCTTTTAAAACAGTGCAAGTGACAGAAACTTAGCCAAAATGACAAGACAGAGGAATTCTCCCCAAAAGAAAGGTCAAGAATGAATCACAGCCAGGGACTTGCTCAAACCAGAGATAAGCAATATATCTGAACAAAAATTTAGGAAAACAGTCATAAGACTACTATCTGGGCTTGAAAAAAAAGCATAGAAGACATCAGAGAAAACCTTGCTGCAGAGATCAAAGACCCAAGAACTAGTCAGGATGAAAGAAAAAATGCTATAGCTGAGATGCAAAACAAACTGGATAAAGTGACAATCAGGACTGAAGAAGCAGAGGAGAGAATATGTGAAATAGAAGATAAAATTATGGAGAATAATGAAGCTGAAATGAAGACAGAAAGGAAATTACTAGATCATGAGGGGAGACTTAGAGAACTAAGTGATTCCATGAAATGAAACAATATCCATATCATAGGCATCTCAGAAGAAAACTGGGAAGAAGGGGCAGAAGGTTTATTGGAACAAATTATAGCTGAGAACTTCCCCAGTCTGGGGAAGGAAATAGGCATTCAAGTCTAACAGGCACAGAGAACTCCCTTCAAAATCCACAAAAACATGTGTAATGAAAGAAACCAGAAACAGTCGTCATACTATATAATTCCATTTATATAAAATGTCCAGAAAAGTCAAATTGATAGGGACAACAAGTAGATTAATGGTTGCTTGGGGCTGTGATGTGTTTAGGGAACAGGTATTAATTGTAAATGGGCATGAGGGTCTTACTGGGGAGATGAAATGTTCCAAAACTGACTTATGGTAAACGTTGTACCATTCGGTAAAGTTACAAAAAATCATTACATTGTACACTTGAAATGGATGAATTTTATAATATATAAAATATTTCTCAATAAAATTAAAAACAAATATATTTAAGGTAAAAAAATAACTGCACATAATACTTTTGTAGTGCTAATTCATATTAACAGTAGTATGGATAAATACAAAATACCAACTGCTCTAAGAAGACAGAATTTGAGTGATGGTGAGATTTGTGGCACTCTTTTTTTTCAATAATTTTTTTTTATTTGAGTATAGTTGACACACAATGTTACATCAGTTTCAGGTGTACAACATAGTTATTTGTTTATACATTATGCTATGCTCTCCCCAAGTGTAACTACCATCTGTCACCATGCAATGCTATTAAAATATTATTGACTATATTCCTTATACTCTGGCACTTATTCTCTTGACTTATTCCATAATTGGAAACATGTATCTCCCACTCCCCTTCTCCCATTTTGACCATCCCCCACCCCATCCTCTCTGGCAATCATCAGTTTGTTCTCTGTATTTATGGGAGTGAGTCTGCTTTTTGTTTGTTTATTTATTTGTTTTTTTTTTTTTAAGATTTATTTGTGACACTCTTAAAATAGACTTTTAAAACATGCTACTTATTTTATCTTTTTAAGGTTTATTTTTAGAGAGCACACATGTGCACATGCATGAGTGGGGAACAGGAAGAGAGAGGGGAAGAGAGAGAGAATCCCAAACAGGCTCCACACTGTCAGTGCAGAGCCTGATGTGGGGCTCGAACCTACAAACCATGAGATCATGACCTGAGCTGAAACCAAGAGTCAGATGCTTAACTGACTGAGCCACACAGGTACCCCCACTTATTTTTTGTTGATTCCAAATGTAAAACATGTTCAGTGTGAAAGTTTTAGAACATTAAGATATGTACGATTAAGGCCATAAAAATTACCATACTCTTCTTACCCAGGATAACCATTCTTAGCATGTAGTGTATATATTTCAAGTTTTTTTTTTTCTATTTTAAAGCAGTTTTAAATGTGAAGAAAATTTTGTCTCCATGAAGTGATGGGGAAGCTTTCATTTTATTTGGTGTCTTTAGGAAATCATTATGAATTATATGATTTTATGCATCATAGTTTTAATTAAATACAAATGATGGTTGAACTTGAACTTTGAAAGAATGGGAAGTGTGAACTCAATAGAGTTGTCTTAGAAAATTTAATTGTCAAAAAAAAGAAAGAAAAAAAGAAAATTTAATTGGCAACCATGAGTTGGATAATTTTATTTCCCTTCCAAATTGTAACACTAGAATGCACTTTAGAATCTTTAATCCAATGCAATCATTTTATAGATGGGGAAACTGAGGCCCAGAAGGGTTGTGACTTTTCAAAGTTCACACATCAATGAGATCAAAGTGAGAATACACATCTCACTCCCTGCCCATGTTCTTAACTTTGAATTTGTGGTAAGTCCAGGGTTTTAGGAAGTACATGAAGGTCACTCAGTGGAATATTCTGCTGTTTTTGCACAGGCTGCTCCATTGTGGGAATGTCCAATATTTGAGATATTGCAACTTGTCTAGGGTAAAGTTAGACCTTCACCAAGATAGGGTCACTTTAACTTATGGTGTCTTTTCCTGTTATTGTAGATTGTCTTTCTGGGTAAACCAAGCTATCTTCCTTGCCTTTCTATGTTGGCCTCAATTTAGAATCAATGTGAGTATGATCGGATCAGTGAGAGCTGTTAATAATTCTTTAGAGGTCATGGAAATGACATAAGAACTTTTCTTCATGGGTGAGATATCCTGAGATTGCTATTTGAGAAAATAATGATACTTGTCATTTATTTCCTCTAAATAAATCTGGCTTTAATACCAAAAATCCCTGTTTTCTTCACTTCTGTTTATTTTCAGTCACTCAAACTGACGCTTGCTGTCAATATCTCCTCACTGTAAGTGTAAGCAGAAGTATTTAAAGAAAGCGGTATTGTTTTATTTTGGGGTTAGCAATTTTCCAGGGCCCACTGGCAGAAGTGCTTAGCTCTAAAGAATCACATGTGTTTGCTTTGTTCTAAATATAGGCTAAACAGAATGCAGTAGAGCCTGAAGGCTTCAGACTGAAGCATTTGGAATATTAAAAAAAAATTCCCAGGAAATAATATCTCTTGCCCAGAACTAAACAAATAAACAGGTTTCTACTAGATGCAGGAAACAAACTGATGTATATCAGATTTTATTCTCAAATCTTATGGTGGTTTTTAAAACATTTTTTTCTTTAAGACTGTAAAACCAAAGTCAGCCTCCAATGGAACAATAACTCATTGCTATATTGGTAAATGGCAACCAGTGTGGTCTTGCTGGACCATGGGGAAGGGCTACAGTATAATGGATGTGACCGCCTTGAAAAAGCACATCATTAGAATTTTTTTTCTCTGAACTTTACCCTTCAGAATATTTTGTGCATGGATGTGGCATAATGCCAAAGAGCTTCTAATGCAAGTCTTTTGCCTTTGGCTTATGTTGCCAATGAGATGGGGAGGTGCATATGTAACATATGGTATTAATATTATTAAGTTCTGTTTTACATTGTTTCTCAAACTGGAAACTGTAGATCCTTGTGGCCTATGGACATATTTTCAGAGATATACCAGTTCTTTTTTTTTTTTTTTATGTTTATTTTTGAGAGCGAGAGAGCCAGAGCATGAGTGGGGGAGGGGCAGAGAGAGAGGGAGACACAGAATCGGAAGCAGGCTCCAGGCTCTGAGCTGTCAGCACAGAGCCCGATGTGGGGCTCGAACCCATGGACTGTGAGATCATGGCCTGAGCTGAAGTTAGACACTTAACCAACTGAGCCACCCAGGCACCCCTACCAGTTCTTGATTATATGTTTTTTTTTTTTTTTCAAATTTTAAGGATGGTATAAGAAAAATCAGCATAACTATATTAAAGATCCGTATAAGTGGTCACCTTCTGTACTAGTTTTCTAGCATTGCTGTACAAAGTCCCACAAACTGGGTGGTGTAAGCAACAGAAACTTATTGTCTCCCAGTTATGGAGGCTGGAGTCCAAGGTGAAAGTGCTGGCAGGGTTGGTGCCTTCTGAAGGATGAGAGAGAATTTGTTTTGTGCCTCTTTCCAAGCTTCTGGTGGTTTGCTGGCAGTCTTTGGCTTTTTTTTTTTTTTTTTTTGCCTACAGATGCCGATGATCTCTGCAACCATCTTCACATGGCATTCTCCTTATTCATGTGTCTGTTTCTGTTTCCAAATTCTCCTTTTTATAAGGACACCAGTCATATCAAATTAGAGTTCATTCTAATGACCTTATCTTAACTTGATCATCTGAAAAGACCCTATTTCCAAATATAGTCACATTCATGGCTGCTGAGGGTTAGGACTACATGTTTTTGGGGGGCACAATTTACAATTTTGGGTGACAACATCTGCTAAATAACTTTTTCCAGTTTAAGTTCACAATTGGGCTAAAGGAAAGTTAGTACTATTATAATTGTTCCATCCTCAAGAAAAAAAATGCAGATTATGACTTAATTTGTGTATAATATATTGATGCCAAGAGAATCTTGGCACTTCACTGTCATGTGAAGTCATGCTACAGGAAGGTTTTCACACAAGTTGTCATGAAGGACAGTAATGGGATATGGTGGAACAGACATAATGAGCCCTAAACTATCTGTATCATAAAAATCATATGTGTGAAACCTCTTAAAGTAGCAATTTATATGCATTTCTACATAAAATAGGAGTTAAGACTCACTGTTAAATATATGTAACTAGCAGCTTATTTTGACACAAGTTTATAAGAGGAATAAGCCTATGTTTTTTTAAAGGGTAAGTTAGGTTCAGAGAAAATATTCAAATTTACATGTTAATAATTGTAGTAACAATGATAATAGTTATCATTTATTAAAGACCACGTTTATACCAGACATTACATAAAATGCTAACTGTTCCCATCATCTACTCAAGGTATTATAATTCCCAGTTGGAAAAATGAAAAATCCACTGGGATTGGTATTTTACTCATTTCTATCTAAACTCAAAGTTTGTGTTCTTTTCACCACACTTCTGCATTTTTCTGATTTTACTTAAAGCTTGTGTAAGTAAGATGAACATTTCTTAGTGAGCATATCCTAGACTTTGTCTTTGGATATCAGACAGCTCTTTTTCTCTTTAAATCATATGTCACTTTTCCTACACATATAAAGTCAAAAGACAATGAATCGTATAAGGTGATTCTGGGTCCATGAATCTAGTTGGAAACATAAACCTGATATTTGGCTTCTGGGCCAGTGAGGTCTACAGGTCTTAATAGGGAACCCTGTTCCCTAAGGGTTGGCCCCACTGAGAAGCCTGAGGGAGCAGTGGCTCACCCTAATGAGATTAAGGCACATAAGACTTCATGAATTTAACAAAAACCCAGTAATGTTCATATTGGCATCTCCCACCCTAGAAAAGAGAGATCTAGGGCAGTCTCTGGTCTCTAACCCTGAAATTATTAGCTGAGAGTTTATTTTCAGATATGTAGTGGAAAGTTGCATTTCCTTTAAAAGTTTGCAAGGTTTTCCACGGTGACAGCATGTTCCTTGGGCACATGGGTGAACTTCTATAATGAAAGGTGGCCTTGGGACTTATTTAGCTCAAATTGTCTCCTGGGAGACTTAAGAAGATGAAATCTGACAGAAAAACTGGTCATTTTAAAAGAAGCTAATTTCTTTGAGGATTAGATACTTATTATTGTTTATTGAACCAATCAGTTCCTTCTTCCCTCATTTCAAACTTGTGCCATAAAAGATTTCAAACTTTAAGGCAGGCTAGATATAAATCCAGAATGAAATTGTATTTAAGTGGTATAGCCAGCTTGTTTCCATTTGGGGATAGTCCCTGATTGAAAAATGGGCTTTGCAGTGTCATTTCAAAGATTTTGTTTCATTTTTACTTTGACCTGTAAGTGCAAAAATCAGAAATTGCATATGCAATACAGTATTTCAATTGCACCACCTGGCAAATATACCAAAGCCGTTTCACATTGCTGCTGGTGGTGTCTAGGAACAAGCATCTTGAAGGAAATAATTGATTGTAACTAAATAATTGCCTTATTCTATCAATGTCCTGAGGATAGGAAATCTAGGATGAAGGCTTGATCATGTCAAAAATATGCTTGCCTCAAATACAGGTTTCATACAATATATCTAAAGAATGGAATGTTGAATTGTAATTCTCCCTTTCTCCCTCTCTTCCTCCCCTTGCACACTCTTCCATCCCCTCCCCTGCTTGCTCTCTTCTACTTTGCTTGCTATTTTAGAACTGAATACAGGTACTTATTTTATGATAATTTGGTATTATTGGATATTGGTATATTGGATATTTGGTATATTGGATATTTTTTTTATGGAATATCTTGATGAGTTTCAAGTTCCAACCAAGGAAGAAACTGTTCCTTGGTTTTGTCTTTGAAAAGTTCCTTTTGCTGGCTGTGTATATGAGATTAAATACACATTTGACACACAACCCTTTACAAACCATGATGGGAAACTTGGCTACTCAAACAATGAAAGTAGGTTTGACTGAAGATCTAACATCCCCAAATGGCTTGACAAGTTTAAGTCAAGACAATGCGAGTTTTCATTATTCTTTGCTTGCTAACAAAAAATGTAAATTTTGCTACTATAATAGTAGAGGTAGTTGAGACCTAGAAAATAAATTTGTGATGTTGAGTATGTTTGAGTGTGAATGTGTGCATTAATGCACACACATGCACTGTGATAAAGAGGAAGAAACACTAGAAGTCCTTACATGAGTAGTGATTGCTGATCTCAAGACAGAGTGCAGACTCCCATCATTTTTGCCATTCTCATCTTAACCCACTGAGGACTGGATTCAACAATTTAATAAGAGTAGAGTTTTTTTTCTGTATCCAGCATGATGCTGAAAGTTTGAGCTTGTACAGGAAGGGCTCCCTTTGGCTCTCTCCTCTGCTATGGATGTGGAGTAAGATTTGCAAGTGATACTTACCTGCATTGTGGATATCTACAGTGCTCTGAGCACTGAACACATTTTTCCTAGGCTTTCTGATTTTTATCATTGGCTGGTTTGATCTCTGCTATCTGGTCCCGAGTTATCATCAATGTAGGGCAGATGAGGGAATGCCCCTGCATCTTTGACAAAGGCCTTCATATTCCATAGGCTAAGAAAATTCATATTCCATAGACTAAGAAAATTCCATAGGCTAAGAAAAAGCAGTAGAAGCAGCAGGGCAAAGGTTGAACTCAGAAGCCAAGGAAAGGGGAGCCCTCAGCTAAGGCCAGAAAAAATATGAAGGCTAGACACCCAATAGGCAACTTAGATCACATTCCCGTAGAAGGGAGGGAGAGAGGAGGGAAGAAACCAAAAGCCCGAGTGGATATTTACTCCAAAGGGACCAACTGATTTTATTTTATTATTATTTTTAAAATTTAAATCCAAATTAGTTAACATATAGTGTAATAATGATTTCAGGAATAGAATCTAGTGATTCATCACTTACATTTAACACCCAGTGCTCATCCCAACAAGTGCCCTCCTTAATGCCTATCACCCATTTAGCCCATCCCCTCCCCCCAAGCCCCTCTAGCAACCCTCACTTTGTTTTCTGTATTTAAGAGTGTCTTATGGTTTATCTCCCTATCCATTTTATATTATTTTTGTTTCCCTTCCCTTGTGTTCATCTGTTTTGTATCTTAAATTCCACATATGAGTGAAATCATATTTGTCTTTCTCTGACTTATTTCGCTTAGCATAATATACTCTAGTTCCATCCATGTTGTTGCAAATGGCAAGATTTCATTCTTTTTAAAAAATTTTTAAATTTAAAAAATTTTTAAATTAATTGATTTTTAAATATAGTTTATTGTCAAGTTAACTAGCATACGGTGTATACAGTGTGCTCTTGGCTTCAGGAGTAGATTTCCATGATTCTTCGCTTACATATAACACCCAGTGCTCATCCCAACGAGTGCCCTCTTCAATGCCCATCACGCATTTTCCCTTCTCCTCCACACCCCCCCCCCACAACCCTCATTTTGTTCTCTGTATTTAAGAGTCTGTATTTAAGAGTACTGTATTTTGTCAAATGCTTTTTTTGCATCTATTGACAGGATCATATGGCTCTTATCCTTTCTTCTATTATTGTGATGTATCACATTGATTGATTTGCAAATATTGAACCAGGCTGTACCCCAGGAATGAATCCCACTTGATCATGGTGAATAATTCTTTTAATATACTGTTGAATTCGATTTGCCAGTATCTTGTTGAGAATTTTTGCATCCATGGGCATCAGGGATATTGGCCTTTAATTCTCCTTTTTAGTGGGGTCTCTAGTTTGGGAATCAAGGTAATGCTGGCTTCATAGAATAAGTCTGGAAGCTTTCCTTCTGTTTCTATTTTTTGGAACAGCTTGAGAAGTATAGATATTAACTCTGCTTTAAATGTGTGGTACAATTCCCCTGGGAAGCCAGCTGGCCCAGGACTCTTATTTGTTGGGAGATTTTTGATAATTGATTCAATTTCTTCACTGGTTATGGGTCTGTTCAAATTTTCTATTTCTTCCTGTTTGAGTTTTGGTAGTGTGGGTGTGTATATCTAGGAATTTGTCTATTTCTTCCAGGTTGTCCAGTTTGTTGGCATGTGATTTTTCATAGTATTCTCTAATAACTGTTTGCATTTCTGTGGTGTTGGTTGTGATCTCTCTTCTTTCATTTGTGATTTTATCAATTTGGGTTCTCTTTTCTTTTTGAGAAGTCTGGCTAGGGGTTTATCAATTTTGTTTATTTTTTCAAAAAACCAGCTCTTAGATTAATTGATCTGTTCTACTGCTTTTTGGATTCTATATTGTTTATTTCTGCTCTAATCTTTATTATTTTTCTTCTTCCACTGGCTTTGGGGTTTCCTTGCTGTTCTGCTTCTAATTACTTTAGGTGTTCAGTTAGGTTTTGTATTTGGCATTTTTCTTGTTTCTTCAGGTAGGCCTGAATTGCAATGTAATTTCCTCTTATGACTGCCTTTGCTGTATCCCAAAGGGTTTGGACTGTCATGTTTACACTTTAATTTGCTTCCATATATTTTTAAATTTCTTCTTTAATTGCCTGGTTGACCCATTCATTCTTTAGTAGGATGTTCTTTAACCTCCATGCATTTGGAGACTTTCCAAATTTTTTCTTGTGGTTGATTTCAAGTTTCATAGCATTGTGATCTGAAAATATGCACGGTATGATCTCAATTCTTTTATATTTATTGAGGGCTGTTTTATGCCTCAGTATGTAATCTATCTTGGAGAATGTTCCATGTGCATTAGAGAAGAATGTGTACTCTGCTGCTTTTGGATGAAAAGTTCTGAATATATCTGTCAAGTCCATCTGGCCCAGTGTATCATTCAAGTCCATTGTTTCTTTATTGATTTTCTGCCTAGATGCTCTGTCCATTGTTGTAAGTGGAGTATTAAAGTCCCTTGCAATTACCGTATTCTTATTAATAAGATTTCTTATGTTTGTGATTAATTTATATATTTGGGAGTTTCAAATTGGGGCATAAACATTTACAATGGTTAGTTCTTCTTGATGGATAGACCCTGTAATTATGATATAATGACCTTCTTCATCTCTTGTTACAGTCTTCAGTTTAAAATCTAGTTTGTCTGATATAAGCATCAACTTTCTTTTGACTTCCAGTAGCATGATAGATGGTTCTCCATCCCCTCACTTTCAATCTGAAGGTGTCCTCAGGTCTAAAATAAGTCTCTCATAGACAGCATATAGATGGATCTTGTTTTCTTTTTTTAATCCATTCTGATACCCTATGTCTTTTGATTGGGGCATTTAGTCCATTTACATTCAGAGTTATTACTGAAAGATACGGATTTAGTGTCATTGTGTTATCTGTAGGTTTCATGCTTGTGGTGATGTCTCTGGGCCTTTGTGGTCTTTGCAGCATTCCACTCACAGAATCTCCCTTAGGATCTCTTGCAGGGCTGGTTTAGTGGTCATGAACTTCTTTAGTTTTTGTTTGTCTGGGAAAGCCTTTATCTCTCCTTCTTTTCTGAATCATAGCCTTGCTGGATAAAGGAACCTTGGCTGCATAGTTTTCCTATTCATCACATTGAATATTTTCTGCCACTCCCTTCTGGCATGCCAAGGTTCAGTGGACAGGTCTGCTACTACCCTTACGTGTCTACCCTTGTAGGTTAAGGCCCATCTGTCCCTAGCTGCTTTCAGAATTCTCTTTTTATCTTTGTATTTTGCCAGTTTCACTATGATATGCTGTGGTGAAGACCTATTCTTGTTGAATCTGAAGGGAGTTCTCTGTGCCTGCTGGATTTGGATGTCTGCTTCCTTCCCCAGATTAGGGAAGTTCTCAGCTATAATTTGTTCAAGTAAACCTTCTGCCCTTTTTCCTCTCTCTTATTCTTCTGGAACTCCTATGATATGGATATTATTATGTTTCATTAAATCACTTAGTTTCTAGTTCTGCCCTCGTGGTCTAGTATTTTCTTATCTCTCTTTTTCTTGGCTTTGTCACTTTCCATAATTTTATTTTCTATTTCATTTATTCTCTCCTCTGCCTCCTCCATCATTGCTGTCATGCATCTAGTTTATTTTGCACATCATTTATAGAATTTCTTATTTCATCATGACTATTTCTTAGTTCCTTGATCTCTGCAGCAATAGATTTTCTGCTGTCTTCTATGCCTTTTTCAAGCCCAGGTATTAATCTTATGACTATTATTCCAAATTCTTGATCAGATATGTTGTTTATATCTGTTTTGAGCACTTATCTACCTGTCGTTTCTTCCTGGAATTTCTTTTGAGGAGAATTTTTCCTTTTCATCATTTTGGCTACTTTTCAGTCCTTTACATGTTTTACTAGCTTGTTATGTGTCCTGCTGCTGTCAGCAGTACTATATTAAAGAGTGGTCATACACTGTCCAGGGCCTGGCCCTTCAGGAGGTGTTTTTGGAGTGTGTTGCATGTTCTCTGTTGTTGTGACTCTGGTTGTTTTATCTCCCTACTCGTAGTGGTGGTTTGGACCTTCCACCAGGTGTGCTTTGATGTGTTAATTGAAGTAACCCTGGAGAAAATTTAAAAAGGGGGGTTGTTGGAAGAAGCCTTATCCCATACAAAGAGAGAAATGACAGGGATGGGGAAAAAGAAAAGAAAAAAAATTGACCAGGCAGGGAATCAAAGAAGCTATATGGCTGAATCCAGGGAGAGAGAGAGACAGCAAAATAAAGAAGGAGATACAGAAAAGGTGTAAAAAGAATAGATTAAAAATGTCTGCTTAAACAAACCAACAACCAGAATAGAGAAGGGAAGGAAGAAAAGAAAACATATATATATATATATATATATATATATATATATATATATATATATATATATATAAACTGACCAAGAGTCAACTCAGAAGATGCAGATATTACTGGACTGATATCTGATGGTGCTTTGGAACCAGTGACTGTGCTGATGTGGAGGATGGGCCATCTGGTTAGGTCAGTGTTCATCTTACTCCAGTAGATGCACAGTTACTAGGCATAGAGGCCCGTGGATTGATGTAGGTGGGTCCTACCTCTACTGTGGGCCTGCTGTTGTGTTCCCTGAAGCCTCACCTTGTTGGTGATGGGAAGAAAAATGGCAACACCCCAGTCTCTCCTCCCCAACTGGGTGTCCCAAACCACTCTGTTCTGGCCATCCTCACAGGGCTGTGTGGGCATGAGCAGGCCAGTTTGTCCCACTCCACGGTCTCCCGTAGGATCCCACTCTGTGCCCCTGGTTATGGGGTGGTGCCACTCTGCCTGGCTGACAAAGGGCCTCTAGCTGGCGGGCACCTTCAGGATCTTTTGTTCTTGGAGCAGCTATATACCTTCTTCTGACAGCACTCAAGGGAGAGAACTGCTGTCTCTGACTGCACCTCTGAGCTCACTACAGAGCCTGGGGCTGGCTCCCCGTCCCCACCAGGTGCATGTACAGTGTGGCAGGCCCCAGTCCAGGGAAAGCTCCACAACCCTGGGCAGTGTTAGAAATTGGTTCTTTCTCTGTTTTTTTCCATTCCCCAGTGTGTGGTTTTTCCCTTGTTCAAATATAATCTTATACTTCCACAGCTTCTCTTTCTCTTCCTTTTGTCTCTCCACAGAAGGGAATCTCTCTCCTTCATGCCTGTGCCACCCATTTTATCTCTTCCAATTTGCAATCATGCACCTATGGCCTTCTAAGTTGTCCCTGTGGGCCTCTGGAGATGTTTCTGTCACTCTGTAGCCTGGATTCCTGGAATCCCAAGTCTTCTGGCCTCAATACTACTGTGTTTGAGGGACAAGGGAACTTCGGGTCCCCCTACTTTGCCATGTTGACTCCTCTCCAAGATTTCAGTCTTTTTTGATCACTGAGTAATATTCCTGTGTGTGTGTGTGTGTGTGTGTGTGTGTGTGTGTGTGTATACGTGCCACATCTTCCTTATCCATTCATCAGTTGATGGACATTTGGGCTCTTTCCATAATTTGGCTATTGCCAATAGTGCTGCTATAAACATTGGGGTGCATGTGCCCCTTCTAATCAACACTCTGGTATCCTTTGGATAAATATCTAATAGTGCGATTGCTGGGTCATAGGGTAGTTCTATTTTTAATTTTTTGAGGAACCTTCATACTGTTTTCCAGAGTGGCTGCACCAGTTTGCATTCTCACCAGTAGTGCAAAAGAGGTCCTCTTTCTCCGCATCCTCGCCAACATCTGTTGTTGCCTAAATTGTTAATTTTAGCCATTCTGTCAGGTGTGAGGTGGTATCTCAATGTGATTTTGATTTGTATTTCCCTGATGATGAGTGATGTTGAGCATCTTTTCATGTGTCGGTTGGCCATCTGGAGGTCTTCTTTGGAAAAGTGTCTATTCATGTCTTTTTCCCATTTCTTTACTGGATTTTTTTTCTTGGCTGTTGAGTCAGATTTATAGATTTTGGATACTAACCCTTTATCTGATATGTCATTTGCAAATATCTTCTCCCATTCCGTCAGTTGCCTTTTAGTTTTGCTGATTTTTTCCTTTGCTTTGTGGAAGGTTTTTATTTTGATGAGGTCCCAATAGTTCATTTTTGCTTTTGATTTCCTTACCTCTGGAGACATGTCAAGTAAGAAGTTACTGAGGCAGAGGTCAGAGAGGTTGTTGCCTCTTGTTTCCTCTGGGATTTTTATGGCTTCCTGTCTTAAGTTGGGGGTTTTCATCCATTTTGAATTTATTTGTGTGTAGTGTAAGAAAGTGGTCCAGGTTCATTCTTCTGCATGTTGCTGTCCAGTTTTCCCAACACCATTTGCTGGAGACACTGTTTTTTTTTTTCCATTGGATATTCTTTCCTGCTTTGTCAAAGATTAGTTGGCTATACATTTGTGGGTCCATTTCTGGGTTCTCTATTCTGTTCCATTGGTCTATGTGTCTGTTTTTGTGCCAGTACCACACTGTCTTGATGATTACAGCTTTGTAATACAGCTTGAAGTCCAGAATTGTGATGCCTCCAGCTTTGTTTGTTTGTTTGTTTTTTCAGGATCGCTTTGGCTATTAGGGGTGTTTTCTGGTTCCATACAAATTTTAGGATTGTTTGTTCTAGCTCTGTGAAGAATGCTGGTGTTATTTTGATAGAGATTGCATTGAATATGTAGATTGCTTTGGGTAGTATTGACATTTTAACAATATTTATTCTTCCAATCCATGAGCATGGAATGTTTTTCCATTTTTGTGTGTCTTCTTCAGTTTCTTTCATAAGCTTTCTATAGTTTTCAGTGTATAGATTTTTCAC